>NC_086321.1:143883281-144483281 GCF_036172605.1 Pelobates fuscus | reverse complement strand
TGCATAAACGTGGTATATCACATCAACGAACAGTAAATGTATAATTTTGGTATATCATGCCAATGAGCAGTAAATGCATAAACCCTGTATATCATGCCAAAGAGGAGTGATTTAATACAATTTGTATATCATGCCAATAAGCCATAGGTTGCTCCAAAAAGCCTCCCCCCAACAGCTTTGTGCCATCATTGTGCCCTTAGCAGTTCTGTGCTATCTCTCTGCCCCCAGCAGCTTCGTGCCATCGCTTTGCCCCTAGTAGTTTTGTGCCATCTCTCTGTGTCCAGCAACTTGTCCAGGCAGCTCCTGCACTTACTTCATGGCCCAGATGGCATCCCCAGCACTTACATCAGGACCTTCCTGGTGTCTAGCGGGAGGCAGTGCTGTTGCTGTGCACTGTGTATGTGCACAGCCATGCTTTCTGTTTGCCTCTCATGCTCTCCACACATTTGGTGTCATGTACCTTGCCACCTCTGACTTTCCGAGACACATAGGGAGCATAAGAGGCAGACAGACAGGATGTCTTTGCACATACACAGTGCCAAGGCACTGCACAGCCTGCCCGACCCCACAGAGGCGGCTGGCTGCCTGCCACAAAATATACCGGCAGTGCTGCTGGTATATTCCTAATGCCAGCACCAGCTATATTACTGGCTGTGCTGGCAAAATACCGTCTGATGGCAACCCAGCCCATAAAGCTAAAATTTTGGGCAGCCTGTGGGGCAATTGAGCCCGCTCCAGGGAATGGCAACTGCTATAAATGCCTGCTCTCAAATAATGTGTTACTCGTAAGTTGTTTATATTGTTACGGCTGTGTGTACAAATAATGAAAAACATCTGACTGTCACTGTTTCTGCTTTGAACCTTAAAATGTTGCCCTCATCTTCAAAGTACATAGCAGCATTTATTATAGTATGAGAGCACAAATGAATACTGTAAGTAATATATTTGCTTTTGTATTCAAGATTTTACTTTGCTTACAGGGAGCAATGAGCCAGCAGGCAACTCACAAGCGGCTGTTTACTTAACTGAAGTATTACGACAATAAAAGGCATTCATATGCAGTTCTAGCTCTTTACAGCCATACGTCCATGTATTTGGTTAAGTAGTACTTTTAATGCACGCTATCGTGAAGAACAATGACTAAAAAACTACAAATTTTATGAGTACATTTATTTGTTGACTAAAATTGACTAACGTGATCTAGTTTTTGAGATGCTTGCTTTCGCATGATGTCGGGATTTGTGAATACACATTTACAGATTATAAATCTGCATGATCTTTGGTTGGATAGGTGGGGAGTCTAACCAAAGATGACTTAAGGTGGGCTTGTCCTACTGAGCAAGGATAAGCCAGAAGATACATAATACATAGGTATTTTCTTACATGTATGTATAACAAAATTAGGCTACATGTGATCTTTTACTTGAAATAGTAAAAGATTGATGACACTTTAACTCTCTTAACCATGGTGCCTCTGTCTTTTTGCTTCTGCAATGTAAACCTTTGTCATTTTGGAGATACAGCAATGTTTTGATAACAGGGCTAAACACACCTTCCTCATCCTGAACAGAAACAAACTTAGTTCTGTGATGATTGAAGTCAGTGTTCTTTGATTGGACGAGCTCAGCACTTACTATACATGTGCTTCACGTCCCAATGCTTCTGTATGCGAAGCATTGGATTTGATGAGAAGCCGAAGACGAGTCATGTGACACAGGAGGTGGACCAGGCAGCTGTGAGAAGTGAGTCTCGGTGCTTAAAATAAGTTTAGTAAAACCTTTTTTTTTTTTATTTGATCTAGTGGGGCCCAGAAATCTAAGTAGGATTTAGAACACTATAGCATTAGGAAAATATGTTTGTATTGCTAATGCTATAGTGTCCCTTTAAATCTCCAAAAACGTAACCATCTAACTTAACTTTAATACTTTAATTCCCAGAGCCTTTTACATCTAAAAGCTCTGCAACCCTAGAGGCTTAAATTAAAGGAACACTATAGTGTTAGGATTAGAGACATGCATTCCTACATGTTGAGTGTTGAGAGATGGAAGAGAGAGATTGACGTAGGGTATGTGTATTATAAAAAATGCATCCTGACAGTCTCCCTCCAGCACCAACTCCACCAGATACAAGAAACTCAGAAATTATTACTGTTATAGTGATTTCTATGAGAAAGATTCTGTAACTAGGTCCGTTATAATTGTCATCACCAAATGTCATATACTCTTAATCCAGCACTTAACTCAGTTTTCAGGTCTCATGTATTATGATAACCGAGGATGGTAGGAAGGTTGCTGTAAACCAGACACTCAAAAGATTTAGAAGCAAGGGGCAGGATGGTGGGGTGGAAGATGTAAAAGACTGTAAGGTTTAATGACCTCTTTTTCGAGAATGAGTCAAGGCTCGTGATCTGCAACTAAACAAATCTTGAGTGGTGAAATGTTTTGTGCTGTATAGCGCATCTGGACGTCACACGTGTGGCAGTATCCAACACAGGCAATTTGGTCAATGGAAATTAGAACATGTAAACGTTGGCACATTCAAATGGTTTAATGAAGACATAGCAGACTCTATGCTGGGTCTGAGAATTTAGCTTTCTTTTTGAATGCTAGAAATAAAATGATCCTTTTACTTACAGATTGGCCACCTGAGCAATTTAATGTCAGGGTTATCCACTAAACGTCCAATTTTAGCTAATTATAATTGGAATGGTAATAATGAGGTTAAATAGCTGAGCTGGAAAAATTCTCCATCTCACTATAGTCACAGTTTGGTCACAATTTGGCTTACAGCAGTTCTGAAGCACATGTTGTGTCATTCTCCCCCAGATTAACATGAGTCTGCAATGTGTGGTGTGTCATTCTTCAACGTGATAACATAATTTCGAAACACATGGCTTGTCATTCTTCTGGATGCTAGCAAAAGTTAGCAACATACGTTGATTTAATAAATCTCTGTACTTTCGCATCTATGACTCTTTGTTGTTCCTGCTGAGTTATAAAAAGCAGCCAGCTCAGCCTCCAATAATTAAGTTATCAGTCTGTGCCATGCCTGGATACCTATCTTCTTGGCACTTTGCAACATCACAATCAATGCCGCCCACGGTTGAGATGATTCCCCAGCTGGATGTGTTCAGCAGCTTAAAGCCAGCATCTTGTAGGCGTCAGGTAGTGATTATATAGCACAGTGTGCAGACACGAAAATGGGGGTAATGTGCTAGTCTGTACAGAACTAGTCGTTAAGTATAACACATGTCATGTAAAAATGATGATTTAACTAGCTGGAGGTTATATAAAGGTGTATCTAACCTTTCACAATAAAAGTAACAGATTATTACGGAAACATTTATCGGAGCCTCTTGCTTTTCCCCCCCAGTATCCAGAACATTTTTTATTTTTTTTTGTATTTGTATCAAAGCTTTCTATGTAAACGTAGAGATCTGATATGAGGTCAATTCCTTGAAGGCTGTTGAAATAGCAGTTATTGATTCATCATACATCTATTTGTATTTCGTTCGATATTGAAAGGATAATATTTCTCAGCACAAAAGTAGACGGAAAATAAAACTCAATTACAATATGCACTGATTTCACTGTCAAAATGTGAGAATTGAGAAGAGAATGAGAGAGAATTCTGATACGTATAGATTTATTTAATTTTTTTTATAGGAGAACAAGTTAAACAGCTATAATCAGTAGAAGTCAAGTGTTCTGATCACTGTTTGACAACAAAGCACAGAGGCATCGTGGTGGTATAATTCATTTAAAGGGACACTCAAAGTGGCAGATTATTTTGGCAAATGATCTAGGAATGCCTACTAAGAACCAAAACTAAGATACAGACCAGTTCAGGGCCCCATTCAGCACACGTGACTGGTACAAAAGAATATTATTGCTGGCCATATTAGGGTTTTCTGCCAGGGAAAGATTTCAATTCTGTGTGCCGCACTTTAAAAAAAACCATTTGTAAAAGACTGTGGCAGTATTGTCCATTGCTCTCATGCGAGCCCCTGTCTGCCATCTCAGAAGCTAACATTAATGCTTAGAATTAGCTTTTTGCTGTCAGGGCTCTGCAACAGATTGAGATTACTGCCTGCTTTATAGGCTCTGAAAAAATTTGTATCCTTGTGGGTCCTATTTCAAGGCCATTAGATTTATTATCTCCCAGAGTATTGAAGCAGCATCTATTTTTTTTTCTATTGTTGCAAAGCTAAAAGCCAGAACCATTCCATAATAGGCAGAGAGTGTAAGGGGATGCTTGCCTTTGGGTTTCCTGTACACCCAGCATGAAACACATTGCTCACTGGTTTAATGGATTCACTGAAACCTCCCAGTGAATAGGGATGGGATACTCTCAAGCCGCCAGTTTTAAGACATAAGTAAAATGGCATCAATACTTTATGAAAGCACACCACACTCATAATCAATATCTATAAAACCTTAGAGACATAAAGCCATCTATAAACTCTCCGTAATGCACAGCTTCCGAGCCAAGCTCAAAACACATTCCCTAAAAAAAGAAAAATGCCCTCTTTGCCCATTTGAAATATTAGGGATTGTGGCACATAAAATGGTAAGGACCTATTGAGGACCTTTTTGCAAATATCAGAGGTGGTATAGAGGATGCAGAGTCGACCCAACTGCCACAAACTCATGCTCCTGTCACTAGACAGCCAGGAGATGAGATGAAGGTGCTGGGAGCTACATATGTCATGATCTCGTGTATAAACCTCCTATAATCAACCTGGGCAGGCTTTCAGTCTTTAGACTTGGTAGTAAGTCCACCAAAGTGACCAGGAAATACTGCATACCTCCAAAGTGTTTTAAATTCTGTAGGACCACCAGCATTTGGGGTCCTCTCCCAATGTTCTAGGTGTATTCCTTTTTGTCCAGGGCATTGATCCCAGACAGCACAGCACGAGTCCATCATTAGTTTGCGCTGAGAAACCTCAGGATATTTAAGTGTAAAGAGCTACAACAGCTTCCAGCCTCTATATCTCCTATAGATGGGAGGTACATTAGCAGTAAATATGAGGAAAGGTCACCCAAAAAAACTTTTACATGAGTCCTACTTCCCCATCCCAAGCTATGTCCTCCCTTAAAGGCAGCATTGCAGTCATTGCTCGTTCTGTCACTTCTCTGTTATATACTGCTGGCGATATATATGTCAGTTCAGTTGCACCCTACTACACCTGAACATGTGTTTTCTAATCTAGTAAAAATATTTGTTATGTTCTTTTGATACCAACAGGCCGTACATGAGCACAGCTTCTTTCATACACTGGCTTGTTCCAGCCAGCAAAGGGTCAATCCAGTACCTCTGTTTTGTTTTTCCTAAATTCCTAACTCAACTACAAATCTAATTAGCACAAGTTAATCTGCAAATTAGCCTCTAAATTGACTTTACTGAATACCGAAATGATAAAATCAAGGTAGCTTGTAGGTTACATGAAAATACATTTACCGGTCATAAGTAGTAACACTCTATTATAATGTTACAGTCTGTGCTCTTGTAGTCATTATTGTGGATGTATTGATATAAGAGGTGTAATTATTATGTCACTGGCAATAAATGCGCAAGCTTCATGGGAAATTTAACACAGGGAAATAGGGAGGGCAGACTATGGGGGGAAATGGGGATGATTCAAAGCAAGTACAAAAAGGAAGGCTTCCAGACTCTTATGGTAAAGTTACACATTAGTTGGGGAATAATGGGCAGAATTTCAAGGTCACAGGGCAGACAGCTTCACAGGACAAAGAGGCTTCTGTTTTTTTGTTGCTTTTTTAGTTTGTTTGGAAAAAAAAACTCTCTTTGAAGAGAACCTGTTAACCCCTTAAGGACCAAGCTTCTGGAATAAAATGGAATCATGACATGTCACACACGTCATGTGTCCTTAAGGGGTTAATTTGTCAGCACAGCTGCTCAGAAACAGAATGTGCCTGGTCCAACAGTCTGGACCACTGCTGTGAGTCAGAAACTAACTACAGAGACTAGCAACCTCTCCAGACAACACAGCAGACTAGAGTCGGTAGTTCAGAGACGGGCAGAGTCACTGACATACATGGAACAAAAGTGTGGAATGTCTTATTAGAAAATATATAAAAAGTATACGCAGAGACAGAATGTAACTGGGTGGCTGTGATATTGCCTCCTGAGAACGAAAGCCAGTGAAATGATGTCTGCAGCAAAAACAAAACCGCAAAATCATAAATGTGTTTTTTATAGTACTTACAAATACCATGTCATAAAAAAACAATAATTAGACACTATAAACACCTTAACAACTACAGCACGCTACAATAGCTACGGTACTAGAAGTACCTGTGCACAATCCCCTGGTAATCTGCCAAACTTTTAATAAACAGTTTGACACTTTGCTGTGTCCCATGTCTCCTACCTTTCCAAACGCATGACCTTGTGTCCTATGTAAAGTCCGGTTTGTGAATAGATTTCCACACAATGGTTTGTATTGGCCTCGAATACATTTGTATAATGTTATCATATCCCCTCTCAGGCGACGTTTTTCTAAACTAAAGAGGTTTAAATGTGTTAGCCTTTCTTCATAGCTGATATCTTCCATTCCTTGTATTAATTTTGTAGCCGTACTTTTTCTAGTGCCATAATATCCTTCTTTAGAACAGGTGCCCAAAATTGCACAGCATATTCAAGATGTGGTCTTACCAGTGATTTATAAAGAGGCAACATTATTTTCTCATCTGAGAATGAATGCCCTTTTTCATGCATGGCAATACCTTACTGGCCTTAGCCACTGCTGATTGACATTGCACATTGTTGCATAGTTTATTGTCTATAACAATTCCCAAGTCCTTTTCGTGTGTTGTTATCCCTAATTCGCTTCCATTAGGGTATATGTTGCTTGCGCATTCTTTATGCCGAAGTGCATAACTTTGCATTTTTCAACATTAAATTTAATCTGCCATTTGAGTGCCTAGTCCCCCAGTCTACCTAAATCCCTCTTCAGCAAAGTAATATCTTGCTCACAGTGTATTACTTTACAGAGTTTTGTGTCATCTGCAAACACTGAAACATGAGTTTCAATGCTTTTTTCAAGATCATTTATAAACATGTTAAATAGAAGGGGTCCCAGAACAGAACCCTGAGGGACACCACATATCCAACATAAAATAGATATCCAAAAATCACTCAGATTGGTTCAGTGGTTCGGATATTCCATGGAAGTCAACTTTTAAACGACCGCACACGAGGCTTCTGCACAAAATAGTTCCATAAGAAAAGTGGTAGCAGTTGGTCAATTTCAGGAGTGAAAAAACGAACAAACTACCGAACGTAGTACATAGTTGTAATGTGGAGCTTGTTCACTTAATCCATACAAATGATTTCACCGAACAGGGCTCTTCTAAGATGTAAGGAAACAAACGTAGGCAATGATGGAAGTTCAGCGGTGTTCGCGAGTTAAAGTGTCCGATTTGAGTTCAATGAACTCGACGACCAAACACCGCTGCCTGTTTTAGTGCGAACAAGATGTCCGCCACCACGTGTTCATGCATACGAGCGACGGCCACCCAGCCGACCACTTAGAACACTGAGGTGTGAATCATTATTGAGGTGTCAATAAGGGTTAACAAACATGCGGGTGGTCCACAGTCTGTGGGTTTGTTCGGTTCCCGAACAATAAAGGGAGACCACATGAACAAAGTCTTTTAACAGGTCTTTTACACGGCCCATAGTCTTTGGGCAGGAGGCTAGCCAGCAGGCTCCTCCAGGAGCTTGTGGCAGAGGTATCTTTGCCACAATATCTATTTTATGACATTATATTTCTTCTTATATGTAAATGTCATAATTTGAAATATTCTTTTCAGTACATACACTATGACTAAGATGTGAAATATTTCCCAAAGTGCCTTTCATATATACTGCCTGGCAAATAAAAAAAGTCGCCACCCAAAAAAAAGATCGCACACTCTAATACTTTGTTGGACCACTTTTAGCTTTGATGACGACCTGACCAACTGCACCAATCCCAGATCATAGCACTGCCCCCACAGGCTTGAACAGTAGGCACTAGGCATGATGGGTGCATCACTTCATCTGCCTATCTTCTTACCCTGATGCTCCCATCACTCTGGAACAGGGTTCATCTGGACTCATCACACCACATTTCTAACCCGAAGACGGTGGTTCCCCACTGTCCTTCCAGTTTTTAATAATATGTTGGACAATTCTTAACCCAATTTTAGTAGTTTCTGCAACATCCTTAGATGTTTTCTCTGCTTGATGCATGCCAATGATTTGAGCTTTCCACGACCAGGGCATGTGTCTTTCAACAAGAAATGAGAAGCTACTCATTGCATCAGTTGGGGTTAAATAACTTGTTGCCAGCTGAAAGATAATCGCCCATGCAGTAACTATCCAATAGGAGGCTCTTACCTATTTGCTTAGTTAAATCCAGGTGGCAGCTTTTTTTTTTGGCCAGGCAGTGTATGAAGAATTTTTAAAGAAGATTCTTTTTTTTTTTTTGTAAATATGATTTTTATTGAGTGAGAGGTTCAAGGCGAGACTCGCAGGTCTCTAGTATCAGTTGTATAAAGTAGTCAGGACACAACATGTGTCAACTCAGTATAAAGGATTGAACATTGTACATTTTTATAACACATTTGGGCGCGCAGGCCCACAACATCGTTGGGTTTGCAGTTCTCTAGTAAGTTTCTCTAATTTAACGTTTTATTATTATTTAACTGTTAGCTTCCACTATGTCGTTTTCATAATCTTATTCACACTTTAGCAATGCAGCATGTCTTCAGGATATAACAGTTCTCCCTGGGATAACTAGACTCACATAGTAGTTTATTGCAGTAGGCAGTTCACAGTATGTGCCGGATAAAAACAGAGAGCGTACATTTGGGCCTGTGTGCCCACATTATTACTGAGTTCATATATCCCTGTTTGACATAGGGTATCCCTGCTCAGCCAGGAGAGTCTAGAACCAGTTATGTCGTGTACTATGTGTACTATTCGTGACTAGCATATCTTTGCATGGCAATTACTGATTGTGATAAACTTAGTGTTATAGTGGTGAGCACGTCATCCGTGTTATGGGACAGGTTGACCTGTCAATGAGAACGTTCCCTTGTCATGTCCGCGGATCCTCACCTCTCCGGTAGGTGATCCCGGAACGTGGCAGGGTAGGGGGGGGGGGGGATAGGTACGGATAGGGAAGGAGGGATGGGTCAGTCTTCGGTCTCTGTGTCAGTGGGTTGTGTGTCTCTAGGTGCGTGTGCGGTCAGTAGGGTCTGAAATTCGGGTGTAGCGGTTGTCAGTATCCAGTGTGTCCATATATCTAGGTATGTCTGTTTTTGCGGGCCAGCCGCGTGCATGGTGAGGTCCTCTATGGCTCTGAGGTCTTCCATTTGGGCGAACCATTTGTGTATGGATGGGGTTTCTTGTTTCCTCCAGTACTGTGGGACTGTCTGTTTTGCAACGTTGAGGATTCGGATCGTGAGTGATTTTTTATACTTAGATATCGGGGTTGTCGTGTGGTGGAGCAGCATAGCTGCCGGTTCCAGTGGCGGTGGGTTATCTGAGAATCGGGATAGCATTGTGTGGATAGAGCGCCAGAAAGGCTGTATGAGGTCGCATTCCCACCATATGTGTACGAGTGTGCCAATTGTCTTGCCGCATCTCCAGCAGAGACGAGTCTCACTGGCGTGTATGTGATGTGCCGTGGCTGGCGTGTAGTACCACCGTGTGAGTAACTTGTAAGCTGTCTCTTGGCTTTTGCTAAATACCGAACAGTGATGTATTATGTTGCACATCTTTTCCCATTCTTGGGTGCTGAAAGTTTGGTGTAGGGATGTTTCCCATTGCCCCATAAATTTAGGTAGTTCCCTTGGTGTTTGTGACTGGAGGAGGGAGTACAGGTGGGACACCCCGTGTGGTAGTGGATCTGGGTCTGTGCATAACCGTTCGAAAGCAGTGAGGTCTCTGGTCAGAGCTGCTCCTTGTGGGAGGAGTCTCACGTAACTGCGCAATTGTTCATATCTAAACTGTATGAGGAAGGGTTGAGGGGTCTCCCCACACATCTCCGTCAGGTCTTTCAGTCCTCGTCTAGTGCAGACGTGTCTTAGTCGTGGTAGAGGGTCTCCCACGAGGGCCCGAAGGGCTCGCGGGTCTAAGCCCGGTGGGAAGTCCACGTTGTGTGTGAGGGGTAGCAGTGGGGATGGGTATGAGGAGAGGCCATGTCGGCCTATACTCCTTCTCCACACCGTCAGTGTGGCTTTGGTGTAGGCTGAGTATCTTCCTTCCCTCTCCTCCCCTTTCACGTTTAGCCATGGGAGAAGGGGGGCGGGTACGCCCGCCATGTCCTCCTCTGCCTTCTTCCAGGGTTTGGTGACCCCTGTTTTGGACCACTCCATAACGCGCTGTAGGTGGCATGCTTTATAGTATAGTGTGAAGTCTGGCAGGGCAAGACCCCCTTTGTCTTTAGGTTGCGTGAGTAGTGTGTATCTTAGTCTAGGTCTCCTGCCATCCCACACATACGCCCCCATTGCCCCCCTGAGTGCCTTGAAGAAGGAGGTTGGGATCACTATGGGTATAGCTTGGAAGAGGTATAGCAACCTCGGTAAGAAATTCATTTTAACAACTTGTACTCTACCCAGCCAGGATATGTGGGGGAAGGCCCACTCTCTTAGATCTTTCTGGAACTGGAGTAGCAGTGGGGCGAAGTTTGCAGCGTATAGGTTTGCTGCCTTCGTCGTTAACCAGGTGCCAAGGTACCTTATTTTGTCTGGGGCCCATTGGAATGTGTGGCTCTGTTTTAGTCGGGTGGCCCTTTGTGTGGGCAGGTTTATGTTTAAGATACTGGATTTCGAGAAGTTGATTTTCAGTCCCGAAATTAGCCCATACGTGTGGAAGGCCTGTAATAGATTTGGCAGAGAAACTTCGGGATTAGTTATAAAAAACAGTAGGTCATCCGCGTATGCGGCTATTTTGTGATGTGTATCTCCTGTATGGATTCCTTTGATGTCGGGGTGGTGTCTGATAGTGTTTAGGAAGGGTTCCAGGGCCAGGACAAACAACAATGGGGACAGGGGGCAACCCTGTCGAGTGCCATTATAGATTGGGAAGGCTTCCGTAAGTGCCCCGTTAACCAGGACATGCGCCGTCGGCTGGGAGTACAGGGCTTTGATCCAGCCCTGGAGGTGTGGTCCCATTCCCATGTGTGCTAACGTCTTGAACATATACTCCCAGCAGACCCGGTCAAAGGCCTTCTCCGCATCTGTGGACAGCAGGAGAAGGCCCCCGTCCACCCCCGTCGATCTATGCATGAGCGTGAGGGCTCGGATTGTATTATCCCTGGCTTCTCGTCCCATCACAAACCCCACCTGGTCCGCGTGGACCAGTCTGGGTATGTGTGTCTGGAGTCTGGTCGCCAGGACTTTTGCCAGCATTTTAATGTCATTATTTATGAGGGAGATAGGGCGGTAGCTTCCGCATTGCTCTCTATCTTTGCCTTCTTTAGGGATTATGGTGATATGCGCCGTCAATGTTTGCTTGGGGATGTCATGTCCCTCCCTTATTGCGTTGAACATGGCCAGTAACGGGGGATAGAGGACGTCTGCATATCTCTTGTAATATTTAATGGGTAGTCCGTCCGGGCCTGGGCTCTTCCCCGTTTTAGAGTGTTTGATCGCTAAGGCTAACTCCTCTGTGGTTATGGGTTCCTCTAGTTGATTCACCGCAGTTGTCGGTAAGCTAGGGAGTGCGTAAGATTGGAGGTAGTCGTCTATGGAGGAGTGGAGCTTGTGGGTGCGAGTTGTGGATTGTGGTCTCGGTATAGAGTACAACTCTGCATAGTATGCCCTGATAACCTCTTGTATTTTTGTGGGGTGTCTGTGTAGGGTCCCACCCTTGTCTCGTATGCGGTCAATGTATGTGGCCTGGCGTTTTTTGTTAATCATGCGTGCTAGGAGTTTCCCACTTTTATTCCCGTTTATGGCAAAAAATGCCCTATGCCGCAGAACCTCCCTATGATGTTGGGATTGTATAAGTGAGGACAGTTCCCTCCGTAAGGAGAGGAGCGATGCCTGATGTGTGGGGAGTTGGGTGCGTTTATTAAGGGTGTCTAGGTGTTGTATTTCGGTTAGTATTGTGGTCATCCGTGCCTCCCTCCTTCTCTTCAGTAGGGTGCTTTTTTGGATGAAATGTCCTCTGACTACACTCTTGTGGGCTTCCCATCGTATGGTGGGAGAAGTCTGGTCGTTATTGTGTGTGAAGTAGTCTTGTAATGTCGTTTCTATCTCTGTTGCTACCTCCTGATTAGCAAGTAAGGCTTCGTTCAGTCTCCACCTGGAAACCTTCGGCCGGAATAGGGGGGATTTCAGAGTGATGGTCACCGGCGCGTGGTCTGACCACGACGCGGTACCTTGTTCGGCTTTGAGCACCAGTGGAAGGTGGTACTGAGTCATGAAGAGGTAGTCGATTCGGGTGTACGAATTGTGGGGATGGGAGTAAAAGGTGTAGTCCCTTTCGTCTGGATGTAGCGCTCTCCAACTATCTACCAGTTGTGCCTTGGCCAATAAGGTTTTGATCGCTGTGATATGTTGTGTAGGTATATGGGAGTGTCCTAGGGAGGAATCCCATTTAGGGTCTAGGGCCACATTTAGGTCTCCCCCTAGTATCATGACGCCCTCTGTGAAGCGCTGGAGGGTGCGAAGTGCCCGAGCTATAAAGCGGTATTGGTGACGATTTGGGACGTATATGTTAGCGAACGTGTATACCGTGCCCGCTATCTCCCCTTTAATAAACGTGTAGCGGCCTTCTGGGTCTGTCAGCACTCCCGACTCTTTAAATGGGACATGTTTGTGTATGAGAATCGCCGTACCTCTAGATTTGCCTCCCTGGAAGTCGCTGTAGTAGCCAATGGGGTAGTGGTGGTTGGTCAGTGTGGGTCTCGACCCTTCTCTGAAGTGAGTCTCTTGGAGAAATACTATCGATGCCTTATGGGATAGGAACTCTCTCATGGCGCCCGACCTTTTTTCGGGTTTATTTAGGCCTCTGACATTAAGGGATAGTATCGTGATAGGTGCTGGGGCAATAGACATGGTCAGTGTCCTATAGTCGGATGTGGTTGTGATCTGTCACGTCAGTCGAGGAATCTAAGAGTAGGACTGGGATAGGGTATGGGAAAGTGTGGGGCAACCGGGAAGGGGAAGGTCTGGGGCTGTGTTACACAGTCCCGAAAGAATAATCGCTGTGTGTTGCGATTACGGAGAAGAGCGTCGGGGGGCAGTAAGACTCCCTCTCCACTAAGGGGGTGGAGGGGTACCGCTCACCTGAGTCTCGTCGCTCGCTCCGGTAGGGTCGTCGAAGGAGTCCAAGAATTCCTAAGTGGGCAAAGCCCAGGGGACCAAGTGCGCTCACAAAACGGTCGTCGCAGACCACCGTGGTCTCTCGGGGCTCCACCCAGTCAGGAACTTCCGTCTCCCCGACTTACGGCTCGGTCCATCTGAAATGTAGCATATGTGTTAACCTCACCAAAAGTAACGGTAATTAAACATGGTATGCAGCCCTAGCATAAACAATATGATTTAACATAACATAACATATTCCCCTGTTGTACCTCATCAGAGTGGGCCAGTGACAGGCTCGTCTCCCCCCCCCCTCCCCTCCCTTTTCCCTTTGATCTCCCCCCCCATCTCCCCCTCCCCCTGACTACGAGCATCAATTCTTGATAGAAGTGTTTTACCCCCTATTAGAATCCAATAACTACCCACGGGATGGTTCAAGGCATTGCTCACCCCCCTCCCCTCTCCCAGCGGGAAGCCCGGTGTAGAGCTTACCCCTTTCCACTGTTACAGGTATTCCCTCTGGGTTTTAGTGGTCCCAACGCCACCCACCCCCCTCCCACCCTTCTGATCCTAGCCCAGGCATTACTTGCTGTGAAAAAAGGGGGGGGGGGTAACCGGGCATTCAGTCCGTGGTAGTGTGCCAGTTGAGTGTCCGTAGTTTCAGGAGTGTTCGTGGTCCTTGCATCTGTAGGAGGTGGGGGAGATAAACCAACATAAGGCACAGGGTCAGAGTGTCACTGGGGTCCAGAAGCAGAGAAAGTTCAATTATGGGGGTCTCAACAGATCCGTGTAGTCAAAGCAATTCACTGCAGCTGGTGTTTGTCTGACAGTCTGTCTTGCTGGGAGTATGGTCTCAAGAATGAGGAGACCCGCGGTGTTCAGTTAGGCGTCCCCGCCGGTCTGATTGTTTGTGTGCGGGGGGGTCTGATTCGTTGAGGCCTGGGGCCTGCGCCCTGTTGCCTGGGGCCGAAGGCGTAAAAGTTCAGTGGATTCGGCCATTGCAGTGACTCTGGTGGCATGTGGAGCTCCCTCTGGAGTGCTGCGGCGTCTTCTTCACTTTGGACCGTAAAGGGGCCATTGGGCGTTGCGACTTGTAGGCCCGTGGGGAAGCACCAACGGTACCTCATGTTAGCTGTTTGTAGTTGTCTTGTAAGAGGTTTCATCGCCCTCCTGAATGCTAAGGTCGCAGGGGATAGGTCTGGAAACAAATGTACTTCTGAGCCCTCTAGTAGTATTTTGTCGGCGCCCCTAGCCTTGCGGAGGATCTCCTCCTTTAGGGGAAAGCTCTCCAGGCAGCAAATGATGTCTCTGGCTGGGCCTTCTGGGGGACCCGGAGGCCTCAGTGCGCGGTGTGCTCGCACAAATTGTATGGGTGTCTGGAGTGGCCGGACAAGTAGTTTATTAAATAACTCAGATAGCATGGTCTGTATCGGTGTTCTCTTGTCCAGTTCCTCGGGTACCCCTCTTAAGCGTATGTTTTGTCTCCTTCCCCTGTTGTCTAAATCTTCTATGTGTAACGCCATTTGCTGTAGTACCTTATTGTGGGTTTGCAGCCTGTCTGTGTTCGCAGTCTGAGCTGCCGCCATGTGGTCGCTGTCTGCTTCCAGTTGGGCCACTTTCTGGCTTAGGCCTTGGATCTCCTCACGCAAGGCATGTAGTTCAGAGGTTATGGAGTTGCGAAGTTCGGCATTCGCCGTCTTCAGGTCTGTCTTTGTGGGTAATTGTTGTAGCATCGAGATCAGCTCCGGTGTGAGCGTGGGAGAGACCTCATGTGTCAGCTCTACCTGCGGTGAGTGCGGGCGGGAAAGGCCGGAGGCCGTGGAGTCGCTCGAGGCCTGTTGGTCTAGGTCTGCCTGTGGCACCAAGAAGTGCTTCACTGATGGGGTCGGGTTTCCTCTCGGTGTGTCCACCGACCGCTGGGCATTTGATGTGCGGTGAGTTTTCCCCATTTTGTGTGTTAGGCTGTGCTATCGGTGAGGTATTGTGCAGAGCCTGCGGGGAGCTCACGGATTAGGCTGCCATCTTCTCGGACCTCCAAGCCACGCCCCCAAAGAAGATTCTTAATAGATAAACATGTATATATCACTCCCCTTTTTGTGACTAAAATCTGTGAAAGGATTATGGTCTACGGGGCCTCGGGCACAAATATGATTTTCAGAAGACATAAAAACAAAAAGAACTCAAATAAGAATATCTTTAGCCAGCCAGAGCAGAGACAGAAGTTACATTTCAATGAACGTGCTAATGAATTTCAATGCTGCTTGTTTATGTCAATAATTTCGACAGCCATATTTTAATTTTAGGTTTTCTTTGAAGTTTGGTCTGTCAGATGGTGATGAGAAGTGGCCACATCACTCAGACAAATTGTGCTTACTTCATGACTACATTAATTGCCTGTCCTGGCATCCCAATACTTTGTCTTTTGGGTCTCTCTTGATTACATTGGAATTTGATTGAAATTTCTTTGCAATGCATATAATTTTTTCACTATTCTATCTTTATGAACAGATTACAAGTGAAAGGTCCTCTTTAAATAGGCCAGATATGGAAATACCAACCATATTTCAGAAAACTCTTATTCATAGACCAACTATACTAATCAATATCATCAGTGGCATATCATTCAAATACATAATTGAAAGCGTAAATGATCACAGAGCAAATGTTCCAACAATCATTATGTAATGGATATTGCAAGTATATTTATATTTGTTTTAATTTTGCTCAAGTTATTATTGAAAGAACTGTGAAAAATTTTTTTACAGGTAAGTACTAAAGAGTGGAGGCTGATAAGTGAAGTCCTATTTAAAAAAATGTAGACGATGCACAACAGTAAATTTATGTATAAAAACTCCTAGAACCATGCAATCAGCACTTTACTAATAATGTATAGCACCCCAGTGCTTGTCCAGCATGACATACAATCCAGAAAGATGAGTAACTCAAGGGTCTTTTTCCAAATTTAGAAAATGTCTATTTTGGAATCAATGTTTTGGTCCCAACTCAGGACCTTTATCAAGACACTATCACGTAGAGCTAACAGCTTTAAGTAGAGGTCTGCAAAACGAAAACAGACACAGAACGTACGTGATCATCTCACTTAGTGGTATAATGCACAAGTATATCCATTTCACAATGGAATACAACCAACTAAAGTAACGAACATTCATACAAGAAAAATCAACCGTTGTTAGCCTTTTCTACTCAATACTGTGTTGTTACATTTTGTAAAACATCAGCAAATATTTGCATCGAAGTATCCTACATGGTTTCTATATTTGGGAAAATACCTATATATATATATTAGATAGATAGATAAATGTATACCTAGCTACACACAATAGGAAAATGTATCTAAAATATAATTATATAGATTTTTTACTCAGACACTTTTTTCCTTTTTTACTCTCGATGTTTCCTTTACTGTAGCATCTCAACCGTGAAATAGAACCACTGAAACAAACAGAGAAATAATAGCATGTTCACCATACAATATAGCTGGTTTCTAAATGAATTGGAATTGTATACCTATCAGCTAGGAGAAGTTAAAGATACCTTACAACTGTCCTGGTTCTGGACTGACAGTCGTGATTTGGAACTCAGATCTTTCTCTCCTTTGTTATTGGAAACAGCAAACGATTGGGAGAAGGAGTGATTGATGGGACGGATGTTGATGGTGTTGGGAGGTATGGGTAGAATTATAAACACCATATATTTCGTTTTTGGTGCTGTTTAGGCAGCACCAAAAAAGAAATATAGCAAATAAGGAAACACAGGCATAGATATCGTATATATCAATCAGACAGCACGTCCTGCTTGCTAGGCAACTTTCAGTCACCTAACTGACGCTAATTGTCCTAATGCTCTGCATGAGGGCATCCAGCATCAGTCAAATTCCCACAGTAAAGCATTGAAGCAATGCTTTTCTATGGCGAGGGCCTAATGCGCTCGCCATGCATGTGCATTAGCGTCCCCCATCAGGAGCACCAAACCAGCGCTGAGGGAGATCAGTGCTGAAATCGGTTAAGTACAGTAAGGGTTTATTAACCCTTACAGTGGAGGGGTGGACAGGGGGTGCCATAGTGCTAGGAATACAACTTTGTATTATAGTATCTCTTTAAGGGATGCAATCCCAATTAAGGGGACACCCTGTGTGCTTTCACGCGCTATGCACCAATAAGACGAACATGATCATATAATGTATTATTTAGTGAGAGAGGAAATGACTTTGGCATTCAGATGATATTCCCTGAGGAGGCCGGTAGCTCTGCATGAACCTGGAAACATTATTCTCGCCTCAAAGAGAAATGTAAACCTTTATAAACGAGAGAGACTGAGCCTCAAAGAAAATAAATAGCCAGGGTGTCCTCCAATCTATGCTGCACAAAATCAAGGAACAGAATAAAGGTCAGCCAAGCAATGTGCTTTTCTCTGATTTCCTGGAACTGGGTACATGGAAAGTATCATAAAATTACTCACAGAAAAACACCATTAGCATAAAGTTTAATTTGTGAAACCACTAAAATAAAATGGTTATTTTTCTAACTTTCTTTCCTTCTTCTAATCTGTCATTCAAGTTACATTTGGCAACAAATCGTAGCCTTTCATCGTGAGTGGTATTTGTTAATGGAATGTTATGGCTGCTGTCCCGCTGGTTTTTGAGAAATAATTTTTAAATAGTTTGACAAATAGGGCAGGATTCCTGGCACCCAAAGCTTGTCATAATGGGAAATTTTAC
Source organism: Pelobates fuscus (assembly GCF_036172605.1). Taxonomy (NCBI): domain Eukaryota; kingdom Metazoa; phylum Chordata; class Amphibia; order Anura; family Pelobatidae; genus Pelobates; species Pelobates fuscus. Next base: position 144,465,218 of record NC_086321.1, on the reverse strand, counting down.
AAAGCTAGCATTTGTCAGTTTTGTGTTGCTGAGATGTTTAAGGAAATTCAGCACAACCGAATCCTGCTTACTACAAACAAATATTGTGGGCAAACACATAAGATATAAAACTTCCTCATTGCTTTGGAGGGGATAAGTGAAATTTCAGAAGACAGATGCCGTCTGCAGGGGAAGGGGAAGTTCGACGCTGGAGATAACCGTTCGAGAACAGCTTAACCTCTTGAGGAAAGGGTGCAATGGGACATCCTGGCACCATGTAGATTAAGTTGTTATGGTGCCTGGAATGTCCCTTTAAGAAAAAAATCAGGCACATATTTCTCAGTAGACAGAATAGGCATTTTGCTACAGGTACACATAAGACGGGGCTTCTACCAGACACCATCTTTACTGCTGTAATTTGCTGGCTCTAAATTCACTGCATTGATGTCCACTGTTTGCAAGTGTTGGCTCTAGCGGAAGAGGAGTCGCAGGGTGTATGTGCTTCAACCAATTATTTACTTGAGTAGAAATTGCAAAAATCACTAGCTCTGCTATGGTAAAATCACTGAGTAACCAAAGGGCACATGGCCTGCAGTATACTCCTCTGTCCACACCTGAAGGATCGGCAGACACTTTTCTAAGATTGAGTACACTGCCTGTAAGGTATTTGCATAAATTATTTACGTAATCATGCCAGACTGTACCACTGCACGTCCAGAAGAAATACATGTATTTATCGTTGCCAGTGTGAGCCGGCATGTGTACTGATAAAACATACATTTATTGATTGGTGCCAGTGTGTGCTTTACTCTTTCGGCACCATCTTTATAATTTGCAGGGCCCTGGGAGATACCATCAGCCCCGAGCAATGGCTGCACATTATATACATAAAATAATTCTCAGTACCTGACCCCTTTTATCTTACAGTGCTGCAGATTAATAGAGATTTTAATTATTTAGTATTCGCTTCCTCTAGTAAACTGCATAATGAGCTCTTTGCTCTGGAAATGTGGTTGTGCATTTCAGTTTTGTCTAGTTATTGTCTAGTTATTTTTTTTTAATTCATAATCAACCTTTTCTAAATCCTTTTCCATTTATTTCTTTTTTTTTTAAATGTATTTAAACATTATTCCATTTTAATACAGTTCCTTCACCCACCGCCCTCTCATCACGCCACTGTACACTAGAATATTTACTCCTGTTTTTCTGCTTTTCAATGTTACAGGATCAAAAGGGAGAGCAAACGGGGAGTTGGAGCACTCAGGTAATGACAGGGTTAACCCGCTCTTCCTCTGCATGTTTCCGCACCATTTTCACTGCAGAATCCAACCACAGAGTTAATAGCAGCCAAAATAAGGAAGATTTACTGGAATACACACTATTACAGTCAGTAAAATAATAATGGGTATCACTGTACTGCTATACTTAAGCATTTAGCTCAAATATGCTATTCCTTTCATGTGGATGTTTCTATAAACCACGGAATTATATAATGTGCTGTATACAAAATGACGGTCATTTATGCAATCACAGATTGGCGAAATTCTTTATTTATTCAGTAAGAGTCGGATTTGAGTTTTCTATCCTTTGATTTATTCTATTTAACAGCATAAGTGGTAAGCCAGGAGTAGGCAGGTCTCCTCCAACTATAATTGACTATATTTCCCTCTGTCAGCTGCTGCTTGTACTAACAGTATAAGATAACGATTAGGGTTAGTAAAAAAAAAAAAAAAAAAAAAAAAGGAAAGTAGTGTTATAATTTATAAATACATATCTTCACACAGCCAGAGGGGACATGCAGAGTTTGTGATTGCAATAAACAGTATATGCATGCAGATCTGTCAGTGTCATTCCTCTCACTAAACTGTTTTAGAATTAGAAACACGGCATCTAGCACTATTGATTTCTTGGGTGTAATATCTTCTACTTTTACTTACACCATCCCCAATAACTAATCTACCATATACTTTTATTATTTACACATATTAATGTGAATTTAGTTGGTGCTGGTGGTGGGGGGTCTGGGTGTTACTCAGATGAAGTGTGATTACCAAGCTGTAAGGCTGATTACTTTGCACCATTGTCATTTCACGTCTATAGATTTATCATCTCTTTTTATGGGGAAGTGAAAGCGAGAGAAGAAACATGTACTATGTTTGAGAGTATGCACATGTGTGTGTAAGAGGTAGGGGTAAGAATGCATGTATGTGCATGTCAGCATGGATATGTAATAAAGAGACTTCACGTGTCTAAATGAGAATGTGTATATGTAACCGAGATGTTTTTGTGTATAACAGTTCACATATGTAACAGGGAGTACATTTAAATATATTTACAAAAAACGTCATTAAAGACACACTGTAAGCACCAAAACAACTCTAGCTTAATTAAGCATTTTTGGCATATAGATCATGTCCCTGCAGTCTCACTTTGCAATTCTCTGCCATTTAGGAGTTAAATCACTTTGCGTATGCAGCCCTAGCCACACCTCCCTGAATGTGACTTACACAGCCTTCATCTAATGTTTAAATGTCCTTTACTGAACAGTCTGCTTAATTTAAAACATATTATCCCCTGCTCTGTTAATAACCTGCTACAAGATGTAGAAGCTTCGTATGTGGGATAAAAGTTCAATTTATAGAGCAGGAGATAAAAACTTCTAATGTAAGTTAATATCTCATTGAAAATGAAACGTTTTTGGTTACTGTTTTAGTGTTGTTCCAGTGAAAATTATTAGATTTTTTACAATTAATTAATGCTTGGATTGTGCTTCCTGTTTACAGATACCTTTTGGACTAGTGCTATTGATGTAGAATTATTAAAAAATCTTTATTGAACTTGTATTGAATTATTGCACTAACTCCATTTTAACTTTATACTGTGACAATCCTCCATTTTGTCCTCCTAACCTGACTTGTTCAATCCTCCATTTTGTCCTCCTAACCTAACTTGTTCATTTTAAAACTACCTTACATGACAGAATTTCCCAGCACATCTAATACAATAGACAAAGACTGTATTTTCTATAAAGACATGATTAACACAGAAATTGCTGACTTTTCCTTAAACTTGCAACATAGTATAATTTGAAGGCCATGAGAACACAGTAGTAATGAAATGTTCTATTCATAAGAGACCTTGCACCTGGCCACGAGGCCTGAGATCACCAACCGTGTAAAATGACGCTCAAGACCCCCTTGTCCCCACCCGTGTCCAGAACAATCCCACCTCCTGGTGGGTGGACACGGGACTAACCACTTAGTTTTTGAGCCAATTAATAATATTGATAGGTGGACACTAATCCCGACACTTAACAATTAATCCAATTAATGATGTTTATTTGCTGATATTCTAATAATCAATGATGACGTAAAATGTCTCTTAAAAGGGCCTGCGCGTCCGCTTTTTAATCACTTGCCAATAAATTTTCTCGAAGTTATTTTAACCTGAACCTTGTGTGTCAGACTTAATTACTTCAGCGTATATACGCAATTTAATTTTATTGATTTGGACAGGAACAGATAGACATTTAAACATTTTGGTTTACTGCTAAAAAGTACCATAACAACTTGGCGCCCAACGTGGGGCATCGGGCTATGTCCGGCCGGTGAGCCGTCCTAAGGAAGACAAGGGTGGACGGAGGAATCCAGGGGGAAGGAAAGGAGATTGATCACCTCCAGGTACACGGTAGAGACTTCTGCAGAGCCACCGGTATGTTCCGGCCACTTTGATTGACCCGTCCACGTGTCTGTGACTGCTTCCCGGGAGGACATCAAAGACAGGTAATATCTTGCCCGGTGCCTCGTTACTCACTTGTTTACCTGCATTTTAGTCTATCTGTTGCCTGGGTGTGTTTGAATTGTTTGCCTGTTTCCCCATTTTGAGATAAAGGGGGGGTGGACCTGCAGGGGATTTGCCTGGGGTTCTGTCTTGCTTGTTTTCCCCTTTTTGGGATAAAGGGGGGTGGACCTGAGGGGACTTGCCTGGGTCTTCAGTATATCTGTCTATCTGTTTGTATTTTACCCCTTTTGGGATAAAGGGGGGGGTGGACCTGAGGGGATTTGCCTGGGTCTTCTGTTGCCTGTTTTACCCCTTTTAGGAACCACAGTGCTGTGGTTGTAGGGAAAAAGGGGGGTTGACCTGTGGATGTGTTCCTGGGGGTCATCTTTTCCTGTTTAACTCTTTTAGGAGCCTCGTGGCTGGGGCTGTAGGGAAAAAGAGGTGTGTTGGATCTGTGGAGATTGTGTAGACTCATAGTTTCCTGGGGATCCTTCTTGTGTCACTTTGATAGCCTAGCTAGCTTCTCTGTGCACGTTACTCTGCTTGCAGAGTGGTGGTACCCTCCAGCTTTGAGCGCTGAGCTGGAGCCATTCCAATTTTTTATTTGTGGTGGATGAATTCGGGCAGGCATTGCTGTTTTCATCGCCACGGAGTAGTGAGACTTATAAAGTGGGTTTTTATAGGGGCACTACAAGGGTGAGGGTAGCGCAGACACTATTAGTGGGCTGCTGTGTTGAGGGAGGCTGGCGGAACTTGGACCGGTGTCAGTTGTTTTCCGCGGCTGCAGGTAGTGGAGACACTACGGGGTTGAGGGAGGTGACTTTGGAGTAAGCACACGAGTAAAGGAAAGGAATTACTGTTGATTTTATTTGAACTGTGATGCATGCACTGTATTTCAACTGTATTGTTGTCTTGTTTGTTTAATGAGGAGTCTCATGAACTCCTGTGTCTGTCTCTAAGGATTTTTCCTTGCCTTTCATCTTTTCTACACTTTCTATATTATTATACTATCCACTCCCATTCCTCTTAAAAGAGAAGTGATTGGTCACACACTTCTCACCTCGCTCCAATCCGTGTCTACCACCCCCGGGTAGGCGGATTCAGTGACTGGTCTACGTTTTGGGAAGACGCACCTGAGAAAGTCCCACGGTTCTCGGGTGGCAGTCGAGCATTGTAGACGTTCCTGTTCAATTTTCCTTCTCTCTCTCTATATCTAGGACGCTGGTATAGGGGTAAAGGGACTATGGGACAGGATTTAGATAAGCCCAGCAAGGGCTGGTTAGCATGTGATTTAGTAGAGAACAGAGAGGGTGAAGAGATGGTTAAAGGTGTTGAGAAGATTGCAAAAGTATGTAAAATTGCTGTACCGACATGTGGAAGATTGCAACCAGAAAGTTGGCGCAAGTTACTGGCAGAAATGAAAGGCAAGCTTACAGATAATGATTTATTAAAGACTGCTGAAGCATGGTACAGAGTAGCGAAGGCTATTCAGTTAGAAGGTTGGGTTGAGGAAGAGATAAATCACAAAGGTGTGAAATTGTTTGTGTATCATAAGAATTGTGTTGCTGGGGTTTACCCTCAGCCAGCGCCCCAAAATGGCGCCCAGGGGATGTCTATCCCCAAGGTTCAGTCAGCAATAGGTGATAGCCAGCTGACTATGTTTCCTACTCCCAATCCTCCCGAATCCCATCCCACCACCTCCCCTGTCTGCCCGGTCCTGAATTCTGACGGATCTTTCTTTACCCCTTCCCCTTCTCTAACAGTCCCATCATCCTCAGCCATCCCCACGCTCCCTTCCATGCCTAATCCTAACATCTCATCTGCCATTTCCTCCCTGCAATCCCTCTCCATGGCTAATCCCCTCCCGTCAGCATCCGCCCAACTAACTACCCCTCCCTCCCTTGCTACGACTCCTCTTTCTGCATCCGTCCCTACCAATCCCGTCCTGTCTCCTCCCATAACCAGCTCCGCCCCAGTCCAATATCCTACCTCCTTAAATGTACCCACCCACCCTACTCTTCTGCCCTCCCCTGCCTGGCCCTACCCCTTCCCATATCCCATGGCCCTACCCTACCCCGGTTACCCTCCCTTTCCCCAAGCCACTCCCCAGGTTCCGGTCATGCCCAGTCCGGCTCAGTCTGCCCCGGAAGTGCCCATATCAAACATGGCTGCCACTTCTTCCCTTAAACCTAATGCAACTCCTTTCCCCGCCTCCAATATGGCGACCCCCAGTTCAGCCCTGATGCCGGTAATTCCCGGTGACTACCTGTCCCCAGGTTATGACTCGCTAGCCACCCCTGCATCTGGGGCTCATTCCCAACCCCCGATCCTTTCACCTCACGCGGGCCCTGCACCGCGTAAAAGAGCCAATATCATAGAATTCGATGACGATGAGGAAGACAGGGTGTCCCATGTCTCATCGGAGGTTGCTGCGGGAGCCTCAGCTCATCGTTCTATCGATGATCCCTTCGGCCACAAGGGTCGGGGAGAACGGGCCCCTCCTAAATATGTTGCTTTCAACCCCACTCAAGCTAGTGCTCTAATGAAATCACTCCCTGACCCAGAAAAGCAGCCTATGCCCTTCTACCGAGGGATAGTTCAAATTCAAAAGACTTATTCCGCCGCATGGCGTGATCTACTGAGCATTTGTGCTATTAAAGCAGGGGATGCATATTGGCCAAGCATGGCCCGACACCTCAGTACAGATCTGCTCAGCAGTGACGTTGATTACCCCTCTGGAGTAACTTTTTGCACCCAACTAAGAGAATGGGCTAAGGACAAACTTGCAGATCAGGCTGCTGGCCTTACTGATGTTATTCAAGATAAAGGAGAATCAGTGGAAAGGTTTCATGCAAGACTGTATCAAATGTTTACAGATTTGGGGTTTGATCTTACTGACAAGATTCATTCACAAATGCTGTCTGGTGCGTTTGTCCAAGGTGTTAAAGACTCTATACGCAAGGGAATTATTGCTGCCCGCCCAGAATATAAGGTTGTTCCTCTGGATACCCTGCTCTTAGTTGCCAGAGGGTTAGAATCTGCTCAGACCCCAAGAAGACCCACCTCAGCTCCTCTCATGGTCTCCCGCTCTACCCCTGTTCCCAAGGGCGTCCGACCGGAGGATGGCCATTGCTTTAATTGTAAGGCTAAGGGGCATTTTAAAAGTGATTGCCCAGAACCCAAGAGAGAGCCAAGAAAGCCATCCAGGCCTGCCCCGGCCCCCAAGGCCGAGAAAGAGGTTCCGATAATTGAGGAACCCGATGATTAGGACATTGGCAAGCCTGTGTCTGTAACCCCTGTAATGGCAGTGTCTACAGGGGATAAGGGGGGGCCACTTGCCACAGTGACTTTGCCCATTGAAGGCCACCCTACCACATTTCTAGTTGACACAGGTGCAGCCCGTAGTGTTCTGCGAGAACAAGACCTGCCAGACCCATCCTTTCTGTCAAATATTGATGTCTCTTGTGTTGGAGTAGATGGCCAGCCAAGACATAGCGCTTTAACAACTCCATTACGAGTTGGCTCTAGTCTGCTCGCTCGCTTTGTGGTATCCTCCACATGCCCAATTAACCTGTTAGGTGCTGATGTTCTCTCACGCCTGCAAGCATCCATTACCTTCACCCCGGATGGGCAGGTAGAAATGTCCACACCTCTATCTGAATCAGACACCTCAGCCTTGTGCTCCTTGCCTCTAATGCTGCATTTAGAAAAGCCCCGTGAGAAAGCAGCAGAATTAAGGTCCAATTTCCCAGAGGCATTAAAAACACAGGTGCCCGCCAAGTTATGGTCCTCAGGCCCAGAGGACATAGGTCACCTAAATGTTCCCCCTGTGGTGGTAAAGCTTATTCCAGGAGCTAAGTTACCAAGAAAACCACAATATCCATTAAAACCAGCACAGGCTGCTGCCATCTCTACCCACATCAAGGCACTCTTGGAGAAGGGTGCCCTGGTGAAATGTAAATCTGAATGCAACACCCCATTATTCCCTGTGAAAAAGAAAACTCCAAAAGGTGAGCCAGAGAAGTACAGGATGGTTCAGGATCTCCGTGCTGTCAATGAAGCTACCGTCCTGGACACCCCTCTTGTACCAAATCCCCATACTCTGCTCTCTGGAGTCCCACCATCTGCAAAATTTTTCACAGTCATTGACCTAGCAAATGCTTTTTTCAGTGTCCCACTGGACCCATCCTGCCAATACCTGTTTGCTTTCACCCATGAGATGCAACAGTATACCTGGACTGTCATGCCCCAAGGGGCACAAAATTCACCAAGTCAATTTGCAAAGGCCATGACCACCATCCTTGACCCATGGCAAGCTGAGCACCCAGAAGTTGTTCTGCTCCAGTATGTGGATGATTTGCTGCTCTGTGGAGATGATATACCCACTACTGAAAAGTGCTCAATTAGTCTGCTTTGTTATTTGGCAGAACAAGGATGCAAAGCTTCGCTCATCAAGCTACAGTTCTGCCAACCCTCAGTAATTTTCCTTGGACATTGCCTATCTCAAGGTACCAGACATCTTACTCGGGACCGGGTAAGAGCTGTACTGGATATTCCAACTCCAAGGACTTCAAAATCTCTCCATGCCTTCCTAGGCCTCATTTCCTACTGCAGAGCATGGATCCCAGAAGCCTCCCTGCTCATGCAACCTCTCTATGACGCACTTAAGTCTGACCCTTTCTGTTTGACTAATGAAGCTCTGGACAATTTCAATGCTCTCAAACGTGCCATTGCTTCTGCTCCTGCCTTGGGCCTACCTGACTACTCCAAACCTTTCAAATTATTTGTCTCTGAAAGACAAGGCCACGCAACAGGAGTTCTCACCCAAACTAATGATTTAAGAGGCCGCCAGAGGCCTATTGGATATTTCTCATGTCAACTGGACATTGTGGCCAGAGGGACTCCTTCCTGTCTCAGGGCTGTTTTTGCTGCAAAAGAGCTCATAGAAAGAACCTCAGACCTGGTCCTTGGCCACCCTCTGGTTGTTTTGGCCCCTCATGACATTTCTGCCATCATCAACCAAGTCCAGCTCAAGCACGTGTCTCCAGCCAGACACCTACGCCTCCAGTGCCATCTTCTTCTACCTGACAACATTTCTATCCAAAGATGTCAAGTTCTTAACCCATCCACTCTTCTTCCACTCCCTGAGGGGGGTATCTATTATGGATTTATCACAGATGAAACCTACATTTACCTGCTTTGTGGATGTATCAAGAAAGTCATGCATCCACATTTGACATTTTATGAAGATGAGAAGCCTCTCTGTGAAGGCCCAGATTACGCCTTCTGTACCATGTGGTACAAACCAAACATTACTCCCGAACCTTGCTATGAAGATGAGCTTTACCACTGGACTGATGTGAAGCTCACTGCTCAAGATTTCTATTGTGACTCTGAAGGCAATAGCATGGTCTTGGTCCAACTACCTCAACAACTTAACTACCTCTACCGCCATTGGGATACTGCTATCCCACATATTCCTGTTACCAAATTGAAGACAAGGTCGTGGAATGATCTTGGGCCCATGGCAAAGTTATGGGCCACCATGGATGAAGAACAGCTACAGGAAAATGGTATTGTCAAATACCCAACAACCGACCTTCTGGAAGCATGGCCACGCCACTTCCTAGAAAAAGAATTTCAAGATCTGGTCATAGTGAATGATTATGACCCCGAAACACCTCATAACTGTTTTGAACAGATGAAAATGGAGACAGTGCACCTACCAACTGTGCATGAGAATCCATTACTAGATCCAGATTTTACCCTGTTTGTGGACGGCTCAAGATATGCTGATGAAGAAGGAAGATATCATACAGGATATGCCGTAACCACAACAGATGAAGTTATCAAATCATCATCCTTACCGCCAGCAATGTCTGCGCAAGAAGCTGAATTACAGGCTCTGACTTCAGCATGCAAAATTTCCGAAGGAAAACGTGCCAACATCTATACAGATTCAAGATATGCTCTGGGCGTGGCACATGACTTCGGCCTAATTTGGAAGACAAGAGGATTTCTTACCACCGCCGGTACACCAGTCAAGCATAGTACTGCAATCAAGGAGCTAATGGATGCCCTCCTACTCCCTAAAGAAGTGGCCGTTTTGAAGGTAAAGGCCCATGGGAAATTGGATACAGATGAAGCAAAGGGCAACCATTTGGCTGATCAGGCTGCTAAGCTAGCAGCCAGGGATCTGCAGGAAGTGGATGAAGAAGTGTCCGGACAAGAAGAAGAAGAAGTCCCTATTTTTGCTCTGCAAACTCTTCCTACTGATTTGCGAATTTTGCGAGAACAGCAAGCTGCAGTCACTCCTGAAGAAATCCAGAAATGGAAAAAGAAAGGAGCTGTCCAAAAGGACGGAGTATATTACAACAACTTCAAATTTTGTCTTCCAAAAAATTTATATCCAGCAGTTGTCCAATGGGCACATGGGCCTGCACACCTGTCAAAGGAATTGATGGCCGCCCTCATACAGAAGTATTATGAAGCACCCGGAATCACAACATTGATCAGCAGCTTCTGTAAGGCCTGTGTCATTTGTGCAAAATGCAATCCAGGAAGACCAATCAAGGTGCCTGCAAAACACCTGGCAAAGCCCATGTACCCCTTCCAGCGAATTCAAATTGACCACATCCAAATGCCCAAGAGTGGGCCCCACGAATATGCACTAGTCATAGTGGACATGTTCTCAGGATGGCCAGAGGCCTACCCAGTGGCCAATATCACTGCAAAAACAACCGCAAGACGCCTACTTACAGAAATAGTATGTAGGTTCGGACTCCCAGAAGTCATTGAAAGTGATCAAGGCCCAGCCTTTACAGCAACAGTGACTAAAGAAATTTGGACTGCTCTAGGGGTGACCCTAGCCTTCCACACCCCTTACCACCCACAAAGTAGTGGTAAAGTAGAGCGCATGAATGGCACTCTAAAAGCCAGAATGTTAAAAATGTCACAAGAAACGAAAATGCCCTGGCCAGAAAGCCTGTCAATAGCTTTATTTAGTGTAAGGCACACACCTAGAGGGAAGCATTCACTGTCCCCATATGAGATTCTATTTGGGACAGCATGCTATGTGTGTGGTGGTGCCCGGCCTCACCTGGGTACTGTACCTCTAATCCTGCCAGTAGATGTAGAGGAATGTGTTTTAAGCCTTTTTGCCTATCACTATGATTTTAACAGGTCCATATGTATTGCATGGACAAAGGAGTATCCTCTCCTAACAAAGGATGTCAAACCCCCAGATGGTATTACCGTGTATAAAGGTAATTACACTTGTTATGCTAATTATGATGGAATTGGTAAATTCTTGGGTAACTTCTCTAAGGGGTATTGTGCTACCTACAGAAGTGTCTCTATGAACTTGTTGCAGTTTCACACCAGGTCATTAGGGGATATCTACTGGTTGTGTGGGGATTTACAGCTAAGATCCAGAATGGACAAGGAGTGGTGGGGGGAGTGTACTTTGGCTAAAGCCATTATGCCTATACATATCATCTCTGACACACACCTCGTCACCCATGAGTCCAGGCACACTAAGGTTAAGCGTGACGCCCCAGTGAAAGGAAGTTTTGATCCTCATGTATATATTGATGCCATTGGAGTGCCTAGGGGGGTGCCCAATGAGTTTAAAGCAAGAGATGAAGTTGCTGCAGGATTTGAATCACTTTTTGCCATAGTTACCACAAACAAGAATTTAAATTGGATAAATTACATTTATTATAATCAACAGCGTTTTGTTAATTATACCAGAGACGCCCTCCAGGGATTGGCCGAACAATTACAGGCCACATCCCAAATGGCTTTTCAGAATAGAATGGCCCTAGATATGATCTTAGCCGAAAAAGGAGGGGTTTGTAAAATTTTGCCCGACACCATGACATGTTGTACCTATATCCCAGAAAACACAGGCCCTAATGGTAAAGTTACATTAGCCATAGAGAAATTAAATGACCTGTCTATAGAGTTGAAAAGGAATTCTGGGATACAAGATCCCTGGGAAAGATGGTTTGGTTGGATGACAGGATGGCAAAAGGCTTTAATGCATATTGGTATGGCTATACTAATTTTTCTTTTTATCTTTGCTCTTCTCTTTTGTTGTATCCTCCCATGTCTGAAAAAATCCCTCATGAAGACTGTTGACCAAGCGGCACCCACTTTCACCCATCTCGAAGTTGATGACCAAGATTTCCAAGACATCAACTCACCCTGTCTGCCGCTGCAAACAATCCCTTTTGTTGATAAAGTGCAGGAATTCTAGGAAGGGACTAGCTTAGGGACAGCATCTGTCAGTGAATGGTAAAGGCCCTGTGTGGAGAAGTGGTGGGTTAGCCGCCATGGGACACCCATGGGTGTGAAGTGTTCGAGAGCCATACTGACGGATGAGTCAGCCTATCAGGGTCAGATCTAGGGACAGTCTTGCACTTTGCATTAACACCTAGCTAGCGGCCACGGGGTTTCTGTGCCTTTGGGTTAACACGTCTTCCTGGTACTAACTTAATAAAGTTTTATCTCTTAGAATCTAACATTTCATAGGGGGGACTGATGTAGAATTATTAAAAAATCTTTATTGAACTTGTATTGAATTATTGCACTAACTCCATTTTAACTTTATACTGTGACAATCCTCCATTTTGTCCTCCTAACCTGACTTGTTCAATCCTCCATTTTGTCCTCCTAACCTAACTTGTTCATTTTAAAACTACCTTACATGACAGAATTTCCCAGCACATCTAATACAATAGACAAAGACTGTATTTTCTATAAAGACATGATTAACACAGAAATTGCTGACTTTTCCTTAAACTTGCAACATAGTATAATTTGAAGGCCATGAGAACACAGTAGTAATGAAATGTTCTATTCATAAGAGACCTTGCACCTGGCCACGAGGCCTGAGATCACCAACCGTGTAAAATGACGCTCAAGACCCCCTTGTCCCCACCCGTGTCCAGAACAATCCCACCTCCTGGTGGGTGGACACGGGACTAACCACTTAGTTTTTGAGCCAATTAATAATATTGATAGGTGGACACTAATCCCGACACTTAACAATTAATCCAATTAATGATGTTTATTTGCTGATATTCTAATAATCAATGATGACGTAAAATGTCTCTTAAAAGGGCCTGCGCGTCCGCTTTTTAATCACTTGCCAATAAATTTTCTCGAAGTTATTTTAACCTGAACCTTGTGTGTCAGACTTAATTACTTCAGCGTATATACGCAATTTAATTTTATTGATTTGGACAGGAACAGATAGACATTTAAACATTTTGGTTTACTGCTAAAAAGTACCATAACACTATTGCTTACTATCCTAATGACACAACTATAACTGTCAACTCTACATGATGGTGATTAAACTCCTATCACTACTAAACAGCCAAAAGCTGCATATAGATCAACCTACAAAACTAATGTCAAACAGACTGACAAGTCTAGAAGTTGGTCTATTGTGAATTGATGGTTATTTTTCTAATGGTTTTTAAGTTAGGAACTTAAGGCTAGAATTAATTTGTAAAGTGTGGTTGTCATAGAAACTACACCTTCTATCTAATAATGGGTTCTAATACCACAATGTGCACTTTCACAGTCACATGACTGAAGTGGAAAAGGCAGAATGCATACTCCTCCTTGTGGTAATAAGATGTTATAGCAGGTATTTAACCTTGTTAACCTCATGTTCACATTGCATAATTGTAAGATTAGTTTGGCATATCATTTAGGTTTATTCTTCTTGCAACATATTAGTTTTCTTATATTTTATCTATTATATTTTCATATTTCTGTACTTGTTTTGCAGGCTCTTTCTTGCAAATGTATGTACATGTAATAGCTACCAACATATAGTAAAATTGTGCCTTGTCCATAATCAAGGAACCTCTGTGTGAGAGCATGTACATGTGTTTGGGTCGTTTGCCACACACCTTGGCAGATCGGTGCTGAGTTTTGGTCCCTATCCTGCAGTCCTGGATTTTTTTTCTCTGGTGTCTCACTTCTGAAGTTACCAGAGAAATGACCACAAAAAGCGCAAGGTTAGCACATCATAAGCGTGGCGCGCACTGTGCAAACTGAATCATTATTGGTCATACAACCCCGCTGCTACAGAACTGCATTGCCCTGAACATGGCTTTACAGCATGTCAGCATGGCGTGTATGGATGGAATCCTGACATCCACCAAATTCAGGTCAAAATAACCATTTGGGGGAATGAAGATGAATTCTTCTTAGTTTGCTAAATTTGTTTTAAATTCGCCACAATTCACTGTTTAGTGTCATGTTATTTGCACAATGAAAATCAAAGTGGTTTTGAAAGCCTCCTCACCAGGGTCTGTTATATGTCTTTCTGACTCTCCATGTAGACATAAATGATATGGAGCAGTACTTACGCAAACAGTGAGAGAGGCCCCGCGGAATATCACCAGAGTTATCATGATATTTGAGACTGATTAATGGATTACACAATTACTGGGATCATTTTAAACGACTGTAGCATTGCCCAGGAGCTGTCTGCTCAATCGCAGCTCTTTATCCCCTGATTAACTGATGCAGATTTATTCCCAGGCAACCTTGTATTACAGAAGATTAGCAAACCACAAATCCAAGCAAGGCACTTTGCACGTTATTTATCAAGTGAGACAAAAAGGGCACTCAGAGCAACTGCAAACTGGAAATCCTGCCTGCACGTGTCAAGCACAATTTACTAAAGGCATTTCCATCATATCTCATTTCCCAGGCCAAGTTCTGTGATTAGTGTCCAAGACATCGGTATCAGTGCTCTGCTCTTTAAAGGGATATTCCAGATAATGAATATAATGCAAAAAAAGTTACTATCATTTGTAGTTGGTGCATTTGCGGAAAATCCCCATTCTTTGTAAGTTCTCCAGGGAGCTCTCATCAAATCAAGAAATTATTATCATTATTATAATTGGTATTTATATAGCGCCAGCTTATTCCGCAGCGCCTTACTCAGTCGATCATGATACTCCGTTAACTTTCTACAGCTCTTCGGAGCCAATCCTATAAACAGTGCTTTATGGGCACAACACAAATGTCTATCAGTTCTTCAGCTTTTTACCTACCGTATATACTCGAGTATAAGCCGAGTTTTTCAGCACATTTTTTGTGCTGAAAAACCCCAACTCGGCTTATACTCGAGTCAATGTCTGTATTATGGCAATTTACATTGCCATAATACAGACTGGGGGCTGTGTGCGGTTACTTACCTCTCCTGCAGCTCCTGTCAGCTCTCTCCTCCGCGCCGGTCCGTTCAGCACCTCTGTCAGCTCCCAGTGTAAGTCTCGCGAGAGCCGTGGGGTCATAGTGCGGCTCTCGCGAGACTTACAGTGTGAGCTGACAGAAGAGCTGCACGGACCGGCGCGGAGGAGAAGGGAGCTGACAGGAACTGCAGGAGAGGTAAGTGCTCTCTGCCAGCCCCTTTCCCCCCCCCACTGAACTGCCAATGCCACTGGACCACCAGGGAAGGAGAGCCCCCTCCCTGACATGTATCAAGCAGGGAGGGGGGACGGAAAAAAAATAAATTAATAATAAAATATTAAAAATAATAATAGTTTAAAAAAAATAACAATATAACAAAAAATAAATAATAATTAATAAAATAAATAATAATAGAACAAAAAAATTAAAATAATAATTAATAAAATAACAATAATCAAAATGCCCACCCCCCACCAACACATACACAAACACACACTGCATCACACACACTCACACTTCATTCATATACACACACTGCACTCATATACACACACTGCACTCATACACACACACTGCACTCATACACACACTGCACTCACACACACACTGCATTTATCCACACACACTGCATTCATACACACACACTGCACTCATACACACACTGCACTCACACACACACTGCACTCACACACACACTTGCATTCATACACACACTGCACTCATACACACACTGCACTCATACACACACTGCACTCAGACATACACTGCACTCATACATACACACACTGCACTCATACACACACTGCACTCATACACACACTACACTCATACACACACACTGCACTCATACACACACACACTGCACTCATACACACACGCACTGCACACATACACACACACTGCATTCATACACACACTGCACTCATACGCACACACTGCATTCATACACACACACTGCATTCATTATATACACACACTGTAAATAAATATTCAATTAATATCATTTTTTTAGGATCTAATTTTATTTAGAAATTTACCAGTAGCTGCTGCATTTCCCACCCTAGTCTTATACGCGAGTCAATAAGTTTTCCCAGTTTTTGGGGGTAAAATTAGGGGCCTCGGCTTATATTCGGGTCGGCTTATACTCGAGTATATACGGTACACCACTGTACCTAACGTGAATGTACAAAGTATCCCCTTAACTAGTTATTAGTCTGCAAATTTCCTTCCTTTGATTATTAAAGATTGTATTCTTCTTAACACTATGTGCTTTAGTAGTCCCTCCTTGTCTGAAATATTACATGATGACAGATACTAACCGGGTTCTTCACTAAAGTAAGTATTCAATGTGAATTCAAAGTGGAATTTTAAATCTAGGGTCAAACTATCCAATCTGGAACAAGTCGGCTATGCTTTCAATTCAGCTACCTTGGCTTCACTTTGAATTAACTTTCAATTCTTACTTTAGTAAATAGCCTTGTATATAATACTTGAATGAAAATCTTATTCTTTTATTATTTGCATTATTTGAAAAGTTTACATTTTATATTGGGGGCGTGACTTGCTGAACAAATGTGGAGCTCCGGCTCCATATACTAAATATTAGCCCTTTCTCCATGATATTCGTGAACTTTTGCTGAGCAGTCAACATCTTGTAGTCCTCTTAAGATGGGGTGAAAACACAGAAAATTAGCCTACTCAGAGGGCTCCCACCTGCCTGATATACGCTTGTCCTTCAACAGAGCGCAACTGCAGTGCCAATCACGAGACTCCAGCAAATCAGAATTCTCCCAAGATGAAGAGAGACCGAACGTCTCACAGGCCCCAAGAGGTGTGTACCAGAGGACAGACTCAGGCACAGATACTTCTTGCACTTGAGGCACACCGCCGAAGAATGAAGTAAGCAGCTGGCGGCCAGGGAGGGAGTCGGGCACATCCCTCACTCCTAGAATGCCAAGACCATGAAGCCCCGGTGAGTGAGTGCTATGTGCCATGACAGGAGGTGAGAGAAAACAAAGGCCTCTATTCACTTCTCCCGCGGATACACCAAGTGATATAATTGCTATCACTCTAGACATTTCTGTCAAAAATGGCTATTATAGGGTGCTCCAAAAACTCATCCCAACGTCACTGTAGAAATGTGTTTTATTAAGGTCTTCTTTGATGACCTATTGTTCTCTGCCCTGATGGATGTTTGCATTAGTATTTACCATAATATTCTTCACTAATATAAAGTATTTAAATCCAATATATAAACAACCATTTTAAAAGAAGTAAATAATAAAAATGTTTCATATAATTAAAAAACAATCATGCTATTAATCTGCTACTAATCTGTTATTTACCTGTTGATTGCTATTATACAAAAAAAAACAAAAAATGTGCAGATTTTCTTAATGCTCCTATTGCTAAGCCTGAAAATAAGCTTGAGGATTGCTATTGGGGCACCCTGAGCATGTATGTCATTATCATTATGCACAAATAAAAATATTAAATATAAAAAAAAAAAAAAAAAAAAAACATTCATGATGGGTTTACTTACAGGATGACTTTTTAATTACTTTTGGGTATCAATCTCATATTTTGTTAGAAACCTACAAAAGCATCAAAATACATATACATTCAACAAAAGTTAACAAGAATATATGAATGGAACGTAAATGTTATTGTACAGTTAAAAGAGCACTCCAGACACTATAACCACTACAGTGCATTGTAGTGGCTTTGGTGCCAGGAGTCCCCCCACCACTTGTAAGTAGTCAAGCCATTTTAGAATAATTTGACTTCTTACCTGGAGTTTTTTGGACACCACTTCCTGCCTTCAACACAGGCAACAGAGAGTTGGAACTCCTGCTAGGACATTTATGTTAGTTCTCCTGAGCTAAGCCCTACAGTGCATAGCTAGCTTATTGTTATTATTATTATTTTTGGTATTTATATAGCGCTAACATATTCTGCATCGCTTTACAATATTATAAGAGGGGGAAATTGAACAACAAATGAAACAAATACAAACAGTTACAGGAACAATAGGTTGAAAAGGACTCTACTCAAACGAGCTTACAGTCTCTAGAGGATGTGAGGTGTAAAAAACAGTAGGACAGGGGATAACAATCAAACAAGTTGGGAGTGAAGCAGAGCTGGAGGTGAGAGTAGAGTGCTGTCATTTAGGAGAAAGCAAGAGTCAGGTTTGTAAGGTAGAGGTTACTCTGGGAGGCCATAAGCTTTCCTGAAGAGATGGGTTTTAAGGCACTTCTTAAATGATTGAAGACTACGTGTGAGTCCGATGGGAGTAAGCAGGCTGTTCCAAAGGAAAGAAGCTTTCTGCGAAAAGTCCTGCAAGCATGAGTTAGCCGTATGGGGGAGAGCAGCAGACAGGAGACGGTCATCGGCTGAACAGAGTGGCCGAGAAGGATGTATCTATTGGATGAGAGTGTTAGCATCCGGTTCTTTGTAGGTTTAGAAGAGGCATGAAAAGGCACCTGGCAGATTGAGGTTTCAGCATTTATATTGATCGTGGTGCCTGGACACTACCTGCACCAACCAGTACGCTGTAGAGATCATGGTGCTTGAAGTGTTCCGTTAATGTCATGCTGTAGATATCCAAAGCAGGCTATGTTGGAGATGTTTCAGAGAGCAGATTTTTTCCAAAGTAATCCTCTTTGAGTTAGTATTTCTAGTGATAGGCACGCATTATAAAGGAGCATGCACGTTTTATGACCATCCCAAAATACGTAGACATCATGGTGAGCTTGGCTGCAGATCAACAACAGGTTGTGAGACACAGACTGGTGTATAACCTTTATGTGGGCTGCAGTGAGCAGTTCAGACACCCTGCTTGTGTGCCCTACATTTCTGCTGTAGAAATAATGGAGAAAGCGGTGAGAGGAAGCCTTCAACACGGAGAGAGTAATGGAATCTCCTGACAGCAGCTGTGCCTCATTCTCTCACAATTATACTTCATTTACCTGCCTAACTAATAACAGTGTCGAGCAGCCAGGCCTGAACTGCCTCCAGAAAGCTCAGTGCAGACAAGAATAGCCAATTTCAATTTACAGATTTCCACTATAAAATAGCAAAATACTGACAGTAATATGGAATGCTTATCTATAGCGTGCATTGCACACAGCCAGCACACCAGGCACACCATAAAATATAGTGCTATACCTCCATACACACAAATCACAATATACACCAATACATAAAATGTGGAGCAGTAAATACCGTATATGATTACAGCTCCACTTTTTATGAATTTAGATTTATG
Source organism: Pelobates fuscus (assembly GCF_036172605.1). Lineage (NCBI taxonomy): Eukaryota > Metazoa > Chordata > Amphibia > Anura > Pelobatidae > Pelobates > Pelobates fuscus. The sequence continues at coordinate 144,445,972 of NC_086321.1, read as the reverse complement.
ATGATTTGTGTGTATGAGTTATTTCAGGATTACAGTATGATCCAGCATGTAGAATTGTGTAACACAGAGGACTGATAGGTAACGTATACCGGACCTTAGAATGGCTGGACTAACCTACCAAAGAATAGTCAGGAATAGCCGAGGTCAAGAGATACAGAAAGAGACACAACGATAATGAAAAGCCAGGGGTCAGGGATACCAGAAAACAGGGAAGTCAAAAACAATGCCAAAGTCAAATAACCAGAATAACCAGAATAATAACGCACTCTCGGACAACCACAAGGGAAACCACGACAGGGCACTGAGCAGGATGAGAACTGGGCCTAAATACCTCTAGATCTGATAGGATGTAACCGCCTTTGACCCCAAAGTCAGTTACCAGGTTCCCATTTGTATAATTGCTGCTCAGCATTAACCCTTCTGTGGATTAGGTTGCTGCTCGGCACAACTTTTCCTGTGTGGACAGTAAATGTCATTAACCACATTTTTATAAGCGGATGAATACGTGACAGTTATAACACTAAAGTGTGCAGCAGTTGCTTTAATACCATTGCATAGCACCTCAACATTTCGAAGCATTTATATAAATCTGAAATAGTGTTATATCCTACTTTTCCCACTCTGAATACCTTAGCGCTCTGTGAAATTTAGAATAGTTTTGATATCAGGATAATAGTTATTCTCCATACTTTATCCCGGCACCTCGTTTTGTAGGGGCAGAGATCTGATTCTCTGCCAGAACAGATTTCCATGGTGTTCCTCTGTGCCTTTCTGTATGACACACATATCAAATATCCAGAACGTTCAACAAAAACTCAGCGTTCTGGTTCCTTTGCAAAATCAAAATATGTTCCAAGTTAGCAGAATAGGTCATGCTGGCTTTAAGGACCAAATTGTTGATGGAATAGTGGCAGTGGTGTGTCTTTGGTCCTTAAGCTATAAATACTGGAGGAATCTAATTGAAGTTGAAAAGGAAATAAAAGCTGGAGATGGTAGAAGTTGGGATTCCACTGATAAGGCAGTGGAAACGGGTTTAGCAGAGTTGAGGGTCTTTGCGTATACACAAGTTTAACTTAAGAAAGAGGTGGTGGAAAAGAGTTAGAGACACCATTATTTATAATGTTTATCAGTGATGGAATAAAACATGATAGAATATTTAGAGAATAACAGTTTGATGGAATCCATATATAGTTGCCATAGATACAATATATGTCGATCAGTGATCATAAACCCTTCGGATATTGAATAGGTCAGAGCAGAGAAATGTTGAGGCCATCAGAGCATAAAGACACGTAAAACACATCCAAGAAGTATTGAGAAGTATGTTTTTGCACTCAAGGGGTGTGTGTTGCTTTGCTTAAAATGGTCTAGTAGGATGCACATTAAATACAATTAATTTGTTCATAAATATATCAGTCCTGTCAGATAAAAGACAGTTAATCAAGAGATACCTGGAAAGAGCTAAAAGTCCAATACATGTGTAATTATGTTGTACCATGGCACGTCTGTAAAGAGTTTGTTTTTAAAAACAGAGACAGACTATATTGAGAGTTAAATTCCCTTTATGAATGTTGTTACAGGGATAAAAATGTGAAATAGAGGAGTTTTGTGGTTTCAGTAATTTAAAAGAAATTGTACTGTGCTATTTGGGAATTACAGCAAGGGAACCCTGGTACTCTTTACCAAAAACAGATTTTGGTAAACAACTGCTTGTCTCTTCTTCCCAGGAAAAAAAGAAATGTTAGTAAGGAAGATGTAAGGTAAAAAAATACCAAACTGTACATATTTATTCTATAAGGAACAGAACATTGGTATGCTGTCAAACTGCTTAAGAATAGATTGACACTTACCTACCATTGTTGGGTGCCAGGTAAGCAGACATTTTTACTTTCACATAAAATTCTAACTTTGGACATAACTCATTGGTTGAGAAAGTAATCTGACTTCCACTTTAGCACACAGTTGGTGGAACCTTGCAGTATGGTTATGTGTGTGTATATATATATATATAAAATAATATATATGTAAACTATTTTATCTCTGCTTCACTGGACTAGTATGGCTAAAATCTCTCTCTCTTTATATATATATATATATATATATATATATATATTGATCAGTCGCATCATTAAAAACCACTGACAGCTGAAGTGAATAACATAGATAATCTTACAATGACACCTGTCAAGGGTTAGGACACATTAGGCAACAAGTGAACAGTCAGTTCTGTAATTACATGAGCTGGAAGCAGGAAAAATGGGCAAGAAAAAAATAATCAAATAATTTGGCTAGACAATTGGATCAGGGCATCTCTAAAACAGCACGTCTTTTGTCGTGTTCCCAGTATGTAGTGGTTAGTACCTACCAGAAGTGGTTCAAGGAAGGACTACCGGTGAACCGGTTTCAGGGTCATGGGCACCCAAAGCTCATTGATGCATGTGGGGAGCGAATAGTAGCCCATCTGGTCCGATCACACAAAAGCTACTGTATCTCAAACTACAGATAAATGTAACAAGTCAATAAATAGTATAGTTTAAAAAAACATATACCACCGTTTTTTTTTTTTAAAACTATACTATTTATTGACTTGTATTGTTTGGGATTGGGAGTGTTCCCTAATTTCGGAGTGGCTAGCCTGCACTGTATTATGCACTTTTGTTCCCACTTACTGCCCCTTTCTTAAAGATAAATGTAATGCTGGCAAAGATAGAATGCTGTCAGAACACAAAGTGCATCACAGTTTGCTGACTATGGAGCTATGTAGCCGCAGACCTTCAAAGTGCCCTTGATGACCCATGTCCTCCGCCAAAAGTGCCTTCAGTGAGGACGTGTACATCAGAACTGGAGCAATGGAAGAAGGTTGCCTGGTCTGATGAATCACATTTTCTTTTAGATCATTTGGATGGCCTGGGGATGAGCGTTGTTTACCATTGGAAGAGATGGCAGTTGGATATATAATAGAAAGAGTATTCTGCTCTGAAACCTTGTTTCCTGGCATTCATGTGGATGATACTTCAACACGTACCACCTACCTAGAGATTGCTGCAGACCATGTACACCCCTTCATGGCAATGGTTTTATCCTGATGGAAGTTGCCTCTTTCAGCAGAATAATGCCCCCTGCCACACTGTAAAAAGTGTTCAAGACTGAATTCTTAAACTTCAGTCTTTAGGGGAGGCAATGGGAGAGAGGGTTTATTTAAAAAACAATCACTCAGCGCAATTGAGGGAGGCGAGAGGGAACGCCATGTGGGTGGGGATTGCAATCTTCCCATAGGTTTTCTGCCTGCTAGGGAAACATTTTCACATCTGTCGGCAGTGTGCAGTGCGCGCTAATTGACAGTCATATTTTATGTATAGAACTGAAATCCGGAACACATTTCATAATAACTGGCCCTTTTTCAAGGTCATGCTGAATTCTAATACAGAGTGACACACCCAGACCCGTACTGGCCCACCGAGATACTGGGGAATTTCCTGGTGGGCCGCGGCACCTGGGGCCAGGCTGACAGCCCTGATCACAAGGCTAATGTCTTTTAAGTATTTTCCCCTTGGACTGTTCTAGCCTGCGTCAGTCCGAGGGAACTAAAGAGGGAGGAGCTGGGGGCTGGTGCACCCGCAATTAGGCTGCTGGTGGCCAGAGGGAGACCTGTCAGTCTTCCTTCAAAATGTACATTAATTCCGTCTGCATGCCCCGCCCCTGCACGTGAGCCCAACCTCCTGAACATAGCTCCACCTCCTGCACACAAGCTCCGCCCCACACGTACATTGCTGACCTCTCTGGAAGGAAGTGGCCACAAAATGGCAACTTCACCTACCAGTGCCAGGTAAGCTTCTGCCATGGCAGTGATTTTGTGTGTACCTGCTAGTGGATGAGCTTGTGTATGTGTGTGTGTGTTTGTGTGTGTGGCTGCTAGTAAGTGAGCTTGTGTGTGTTTATGTGTATGTGTGTGCCTGTTCCTGGGTGAGCTTGTGTCTGTGTGTGGCTGCTAGTGAGTGAACTTGTGTGTGTGTGTGTGCCTCCTAGTGTGTGAGTTTGTGTGTGTATGCGTGCTCCTGAGTGAGCTTGTATGTGTGTGCGTCAGTGGGCTTGTCTGTTGTAAGCATGTGTGTGTCAGTGAACGTGTCTGTAGTGAGCGTGTGTCAGTGAGCTTGTCTGTAGGGAGCATGTGTGTCAGTGAGTTTGTCTGTAGGGAGCATGTATGCGTCAGTGAGCTTGTCTGTAGTGAGCATGTCAGTGAGCTTGTCTGTAGTGAGTATGTGTGTGACAGTGAGCTTGTCTTTAGTGAGTTTGTGTATCAGTGAACTTGTCTGTAGTGAGCATGTGTGTGAGCTTGTCTGTAGTGAGCCTGTGTGTGTGTGTCAGTGAGCTTGTCTGTGGTGAGCATATGTGTGTGAGCTTGTCTGTAGTGAGCCTGTGTGTGTGTGTTTGTGTGTCAGTGAGCTTGTCTGTAGTGAGCATATGTGTGTGAGCTTTTCTTTAGGGAGCATGTGTGTGTCAGTGAGCTTGTCCGTGGTGAGCATTTGTGTGTTAGTGAGCCTGTCTGTATTGAGCATGTGTGTGTCCGTGAGCTTTTCTGTGGGGAGCGTGTGTGCGTCAGTGAGCTTGTCTGTAGTGAATGTGTGTGTCGGTAAGCTGGTCTGTAGGGAACATGTAGGCGTCAGTGAGTTTGTCTGTAGGGAACATGTGTGTGTCAGTGAGCTTGTCGGTAGTGAGCATGTGTACGTGTGACAGTGAGCTTGTCTGAAATAAGCTTGTGCGTATCAGAGTTTGTCTGTACTAAATTTGTGTGTGTACCAATAAGCTTGTCTGTGTGTGTCAGTGAGATTGTCTGTCAGTGAGCCTATTTTGTGCATCACTGAGCTTGTGTTTTTATGTTAATGAGCGTATGTTTATCAATGAGATTGTCGGTCTGTGAGCCTGTGCATCAATGAGCTTGTGACAGTGAGATTGTCTGTGTCTGCATGTGGGTAAGCTTACTGTATAGTTAAATGTTTTACTCTGAAAGGACCAATATTTGGAATTAGAAAAATAAATTTACCAATAATATGTAAAGCTATGTCTTACCACCCCAGATGATTGAGTGATATATAAACACATTATATATATTGTAATATATAATACACACAATACATGGCACAATGACTTTCCAGGGCTGTTTTGTATCCCCAGCCTGGCCCTGGACACACCTGTGGAACTCCAAATGCTCCAACTGTACACAATCTGAAAAAGATCAGCCTCTCTGTATCTAAACCCAAACCATGACTATAATAACTGTTAATGTGTAACTATTTATTTTGTATATTTTTGAATACATTACTTTGCAAGTACATTGTAATGTTCATACATCCCAGAATACACAATCTCAATATTTAGTATCTGGTAAAACATTGTATAACTAAATAAACAATTCATTACAGAGTTTACAGCCCTGCAATGATTGGCAGGTTTATATAGAATTTACCCAGTGTTCTGATTTTATAGTTGCAAATTTGGAGCTTGTCATATTGCACTGCTTGACTTCTCACGTTATGGTGTAGTAACAAGCCTCTAGTACAATGTATTGCAGCGTCATCAAGGTGTTTAGAAGTAAATATCCAGGACTGCACTTATTGTCTCAGTGGTCTTACGTGCTACCAACTTGCACCGTTACAGTCCATAATGAATGCAGTGGCACTTCCCACGCCTCACCTTTCTGTCAGTCCCTACATTGGCTTCCTGATAGATATAGGTCTCAATTTAAAATTCTGGTTCTTGCTTTCAAATCTCTACATAATGCTGCTCCCACAAATCTATCCTCCCTAATACACAAGTATGTCCCGTCTAGGCCTTTACGCTCTGCTGAAGACTTATGTCTATCTTCTGTCCGTACTCCCACCTCTGATGCTCGCCTTCAAGACTTCTCCAGGGCTGCACCGTTCCTGTGGAACTCACTTCCCTCCTCCGTTAGATGCTCACCCAGTTTCCACTCCTTCAAAAAAAATCATTAAAAACCCACTTCTTCATAAAAGCGTATCAATTAAACTGTTAATAGCTCCCGACTGATTCCTCTCTTGCAACTATCATTAGTCCCTTTGTGTCACTTTACCCCTACTCCCTCTAGCATGTAAGCTCATTGAGCAGGGCCCTCAACCCCTCTGTTCCTGTGTGTCCAATTTGTCTGGTTACAACTACATGTCTGTTTGTCCACCCACTGTAGAGTGCTGCGGAATTTGTTGGCGCTATATAAATATTAACATAATAATGATAATAATAATAATTGTCTGAGAGTGCTCAGCCATCAAGGCCGGATTTGCCACCCTTGCTATCCCAATGCCAGTTATCTTTAAAGGGACACTATAGTCACCTGAACAACTTCAGCTTAAAGAGATTGTTCAGGTGAGAACAATAAATAGCTCCCTGCAGCTTTTCTCAAGTGAACACTGTATTTTCTGGGAAAATACAGTGTTTACCTTGGAAGCAAGGAACACCTCCAGTGGCAGTCACTCAGAGGCCACCAGAGGGACTTCCGAGTTCAGGGCTGCCTAACTTGCATTCATCATGTTTGATTTCTTCACGCTTGGGTGTATACATCAAACATGATATCTGGAGACAGAAGGCACTGTGAAACGCGCCTTCTGTGCCTGTCAGCAATCAGAGCCGACAGTGTGTGAGATAATGATCTCCTGCACACAGCCTGGGCTTGGGCTGACAGGCAGGAGACCGAACAGGATTCTCTACTGACTTCAAACAGTAAGTAAACGTATTTTAAAAATTGAGAGTGAGTGTAAGTGTGAGAGAGTGTGAGCGTGAGCATGAGTGAGAGTGAGTGTGAGTGTGTGAGTGTGAGTGTGAGAGAGTGAGTGTGTGTGAGTGAGATCGTGAGTGTGAGTGAGTAAGAGTGAGTGAGATTGAGAGAGTGGGTGTGTGAGAGGGAGAGAAAGTGAGTGTGAATGAGTGAAAGAGTGAGTGAGAGTGAGTGAGATTGAGAGAGTGAGTGTGTGAGAGTGAGAGAGTGAGTGAGAGTGAGTGAGAGAGTGAGTGTGAGTGAGGGACAGATAGAGATTGAGAGAGTTAGTGAGTGAGTGAGTGAGTGAGTGAAAGTGAGTGAGAGAGTGAGTGTGAGAGTGCATGTGTTAGCGAGTGAGTGAGTGAGTGAGTGAGAGAGATTGAGAGAGTGAGTGAGAGAGTGAGTGTGAGAGTGCATGTGTGAGAGAGTGAGAGTGAGTGAGAGTGAGTGAGAGAGTAAGTGAAAGATTGAGAGAGTGAGTGAGTGTGTGAGAGAGTGAGAGTGAGTGAAAGAGAGTGAGAGATTGAGAGAGTAAGAGTGAGTGAGTGAGAGATTGAGAGAATGAGTGAGTGAAAGTGTGTGAGAGTGGGAGAGTGAGTGAGAGAGTGAGAGTGAGTGAGAGTGAGAGATTGAGAGAGTAAGAGTGAGTGAGAGATTGAGAGAATGAGAGTGAGTGAAAGTGAGTGAGAGTGAGTGTGAGAGTGCGTGTGTAAGAGAGTGAGTGAGTGAGAGATTGAGAGAGAGATTGAGTGAGTGAGTGAGAGTGAGTGAGCGTGAGAGAGTGAGTGGGAGAGTGCGTGTGTGAGAGTGAGTGAAAGAGAGTGAGAAAGTGAGTGTGAGAGTGAGAGAGTGAGAGTGAGTGAGAGAATGAGAGTGAGTGAGATATTGAGAGAGTGAGTGTGAACGTGTGAAAGTGAGCAATTGTATGAGAGTGAGTGAGATTGAGAGAGTGAGAGAGTGAGTGAGAGAGTGAGTGAGTGAGAGAGTGAGAGATTGAGAGAGTGAGTGTGAACGTGTGAGAGTGAGCAAGTGTATGAGAGTGAGTGAGAGAGTGAGTGAGAGTGAGTGAAAGAGAGTGAGATAGTGAGTGTGAGTGAGTGATTGAGAGAGTGAGAGTAAGTGTAAGAGAGTGAGTGTGAGTGATTGAGAGAGTAAGAGTAAGTGTAAGAGAGTGAGTGTGAGTGAGTGATTGAGAGAGTGAGTGAGAGAGTGAGTGAGAGAGTGAGTGATTGAGATAGTAAGTAAGAGACTGAGAGAGTGAGTGTGAGTGTGTGAGAGTGAGCAAGTGTATGGGAGTGAGATTGAGAGAGTGAGAGTGAGAGAGTGAGCGATAGTGAGTGAAAGAGGTGAGATAGTAAGTGGGTGATTGAGAGAGTGAGTGTGAGAGAGTGAGTGAGTGAAAGAGAGTGAGAGAGTGAGAAAGTGAGTGAGTGAAAGAGAGTGAGAGAGTGAGAAAGTGAGTGAGTGAGTGAGTGAAAGAGAGTGAGAGAGTGAGAAAGTGAGGGTGAGTGAGTGAGATATTAAGAGAGTGAGTTGATTGAGTGTGTGAGAGTGAGTGAGATTGAGTGTGTGAGAGTGAGTGAGATTGAGTGTGAGAGAGTGAGTGTGAGTGAGAGTGAGAGAAATAGACAGAAATAGATAGATAGAAATAGATAGATAGATAGAAATAGATATAGATAGATAGATGGATAGAGATAGTGTGTTTGTGTATGTTTAACAATATTTCTTTAAAATGTGTGTGTTTGTATACAAACACTATATATAGAGATATAGTATATATAGTTTTTGCATACAAACTTGGCTTAGGAGTGTTGCCAAAGGAGGGGGGCGGGCATAGACAGCAAACTAAGCTGTCAGTCAGCAAAGCTTGCGAACGTGTATACCATGCACATGCACGGTAGAGCGCTCAGTTCATTCATAGAGCGACATTCAATGCCGCTCTATGAAGAACCAGATTGGTGCAGCACGAAGCCGCGCATGCGCACCACAGAGCGATGATGCTTCTCAAAGAGAAGCGTCTGATTGAGCCCTGCTGTTTCGTCATTTTGACGGAAAAGGGGGTGTGGCCAGTTGAGGAGCTCGGCGCTGGAACGGAGGTATATTTATATGATAAAAAGGGCTTGAATTTATTTTTAATGGCAAACTAATATAAAAGCAAGAAAGAAAGCTAGGGGACCTGTCTTTCTTGCTTTTATATGTTGACTATAGTGATCCTTTAAGAAATTTGACAATAAAGATCACAGAGGAAGGTGTCCCCCAAAAGTGGACGCATTGCGATTTCAGAAGAGCCTAAATATGGCTCAGGAACATGTGGGTCATTTTCCAAATTATATATTTATTGTAAAATTTCTTAAATATATATAACACTATATATTCTCATCTGTGTCTGTTCCTGAGGTTTTGTGGCAACAAGAAAAGAGAAGATTCCAAGGCACACAAATAGAGCCAGGTCCGGCTCTGGAACATGTGAGTGGGCATTTAACAGTTTGTTTCATACAAAATCTGTACGATTTTGCGATAACGATAATGCACTGCATTAAGTGATTATATTTTGGTGTGTTTTTATTAGTTTTTTAAGGTAACACTTAACAGTGCACAGCAGCTTATTCAATATTTGCACATTTGCACCTATTTATATTTAATTATCTTGAAGAGCCAGATTTATACTATTTTAAATTTCTATGACTGTAAAATCATACTAAAATGGTTTGACTGCTTACTGTGGATTAACAACCAGGTGAACACCTGGCTCCATAACCACTACAGTGGGTTGTTGTAGTTCTGGTGCTTGGAGTGTTCATTTAAGCTCCATAGACCCATAACCCCCCCCCCCCCCCCCCCATTATTTTCTCAGTCAGCCCATTACTCCTTCCTCCTCAGTCCTCTTCTTTGTTCTTTCCTCTCGGACTGAAGTTCATAAATGGTGGAGTGAGATGGTGGTGGCAAGGCAGCTTTTGGAACTTCAGCCAAAATGCTGTAGTTCATAATGGGCCAAGTCTCTCACTTAGCAGGCAAAGAGTGGAATGCTGACACCAGGAGAATTGTATATTGCTGTGGGCACAAACTGTCTGTTGGCATGCAGGAAAATGGCAAAATGCCATTCCTGTTCTAAAGGTTTTCTCTCTTTGGATATCTGCATCCAAACACCCAGCAGGGGAAGCACGTACAACCAGCATAACATACATTTACTTCACCCTGTGGACTCAAAAACACAAAAAAAGAAAGCATAAAACCATTTTGATGATGACTATTCTCCATGATTTTCCATTTTGTTTTATTGTAGACCCTCCTTTTGCAGGGAAAATGATAGACAATTGACTTTTATTCTCTCACTATACAAACAAGGTTAATGGTCGGGGGAGGGGAACCTTCATTTCCTGTGTCCTGATGAGCACATTCTGGCTGTTGAACCAACCATCAGCTGTTCCTCCGGTTCTAGGCAGCCCCACATTAATTACGATCTGTCAACACTGATAAAAGCAGAGCACTCAGTCAACTAATTAAGCATCACTTTAAGGCTCTAATATTGAAATTCTGGTTGCTAATTATATCGTCTGAGAAAGAAAATGTTTTATGTATGTATAGAAAGCTGGGGATTACCAAGTAACAGAGCTCATATCACAGAAAACCTCTGCAAAAAACAGCACATTACAGTTTATGTTGATGCTGATCTGTGCGAGAACATTAGTCACAATAAAGTGTGAAAACCGCACCAGAGATAGGCACTTCTGCTGGGTAGACTACAACTCCCATAACACAGCCAAATAATTTGCTTGCTACATTCTGTTGGATTTGAAAATCCTTGCACTGAGATAACCTTACCTTGTGTTACTCAAGGGATTTAGTGCTAATTAACAACTACTACGTAAAGACTATGTAAAGACTATGCAGCCTTAGTCTAACCATATTCATATGTTGCTGAGAAGAGGAGGATGAGAGTTTAAGTTCAATTAGAGGAACTCTCTAACCACTATAGATAATACAGCTTGCCCCCCCCCCCCCCCTCCTTCCCCACCCTCCCATTGTAAGTTGTCAACCGTTTTTGAATGGGTTGACTTTTTAACTGGGTCCAAACTCCACTACCAATGTTGGATAGCAACAGGATGACACAGGAACTCCCATTAGATCTCCTGAATATATTTGTATAATGCTTGTATAATGCCCAAAATTGCACAGCACAGTGGCCTGTCCAAAGCTGCAAGGGAGGAATGGGACTACTGGAGGGGTTGGTTGGAGGGAGGGAGGTAATGGGACTAATGGAGTGGCTGGAGGGAGGGAGGTAATGTGACACATGGAGGGACTAGGGGGTAGGTAATGGCATTAATGGCAGAGCTGGGGGGAGGGAGGTAATAGGACATAAGGAGGGTCTGGGGGAAGGAAGGTAATGGTACTAATGGAGAAGCTGCTGGGAGGAAGGTAATTGGACTAATGGAGGGGCTGGGGGAAGGAAGGTAATGGTACTAATGGAGGGGTTGGAGGAGGGAGGAATGGCACAAATAGAGGAGTAGGAGGAGGGAGGTAGTGGGACTAATGGAGGGATTGAGGGGTAGGTAATGGGATTAATGGCAGAGCTGGGGGGAGGGAGGTAATAGGACATAAGGAGGGGCTGGGGGAAGGAAGGTAATGGTACTAATGGAGGGGTTGGAGGAGGGAGGAATGGGACAAATGGAGGAGTAGGAGGAGGGAGGTAATGGGACTAATGGAGGGACTGAGGGGTAGGTAATGGGATTAATGGCAGAGCTGGGGGGAGGGAGGTAATAGGACATAAGGAGGGTCTGGGGGAAGAAAGGTGCCTCCAAATCATATTATATTTATGGAGAAGCTGCTGGGAGGAAGGTAATAGGACTAATGGAGGGGCTGAGGTGAGGGAATGGGACACGTGGAGAGACTGGGGGGTAATGGGGCATGGGGCACATGGAGAGGCTTGGGGGGCAATAATTATACACATGGAGGGGATGGGGGAAGGGAATGGGATACATGGAGGGGGAAATGAGATGCATGTAGAGAATAAGACAGATGGCAGAACTGGGCGAGGTAATGAGACATAGAGGGACTGGGGGGTGATGAGACACATGGGGGGCTGACACACATGGAGGGGCATTTGGTGCCCCAGGGCAGTCTTCACACTGGGGCCCTGTGGTTTCTGGTTACGCCTCTGGCACAGCATATTCAAGGTGTAATCTTATTATTGAGGCAAAATTATATTTTCATCCTGAGAATGATTGCCCCTATTTATACATGACTAACCCTTACCCCTAACCCTAATCCAGACACGAGGTTGCATCAAAGAACAATTTAGTTAATCATCCATTTCTGTTTTCAGTTTACTTTAAATATTAGTGTATTAAAAACCCCACAACAGGTACACTCTGGGAGAGAAAGACAATCCATGTTGCTCCTGGTATGTTGGAAGATCAATAGAGCTGTGCAATAGAGCTCATTGACATTCAGATGCACATTAGAAAGCCACCAAATTCCACATATGAAATAACATCTCAGCACCTGCTGCATGTTTCTGTTACTAGGAGGTTACAAACTGTAACTTTGCTAACCTGACCCTTGTATTGCAGTTTCTGGGCTCCAAGTAGTCAGCATTTAACATTTTGCAGGGCAACTAGAGATGCAAGTGTGAGAACTGCTCCACAACAACACTCACATTCATGGGAACCCCCAAATCGTGAGGTCCAGTCATGGTGCAGCTCTTGCCTGCCCAAAAAATAGGACCAATTTACATCCCTGTATTCCCTGCAACTTAACCCAAAGATAGAAAATTTCTTAAAAAGATCCCACTTTCCCCTCCCATACCCCTCTCTAATCTACATAATTACCTTGCAACTATCCCTGCCCCAACCACCACACATCAGTCTGCCAAAGAACCTCCCACAGCCCCCAGATTAGCTTTCCATATTACTTGTAATAAAACCCTCTTTCATCAAATTTTTTTTTATATTTACATTTTTATTTGATTATTAACAAGAAAAATCATGTATACAAAGACCACATATTCAAGTAAGTTTATTCAAGTAAGTTTCTCATTAAAGTGTGTGATAGTATAACAATATATAATGAAAAACATGCCAATACTAAAATTAAGTGCTTATATGATTATTATGTTAAAATATTACAGTTGCACGTATATTACATGTGCATAAATCTTTATATCTAAACATTAACATAGAGATGCCCCGACAGATACACATAAACATAAAGTGCTGAGACACTTATAGGAGGCCAAAAACAAATCAAAACTCAATCAGCCGTATCTTCGCATCGAGAGAGAACAAAAATAAAATTAGTAAAGAAGTATCCAGGATTACATCCTTGATTTTAAGATCATCTTCTGGGAAAAGGGAACAAACAACAAAATAAATAAAAGAGAAGTAAGATGTTCATCAAGATAGGGAGGATAATATATGACATATGGAGATAATTAACTTTTATAATATGTAAACCAAACATCCCAGATCGTATTATATTTAGATATATTCTTATCACTATAAAATATTGCTTTCTCCATCACTCCTTGGTAATTAATCTGAGCTTTAATTTCTTGTATATAAAGTTACTCCTTTCTCCAGTATCTGGCCATACAGAGCTTAACAGCCATTAATATATGTACGGTAAGATATAATGATGGTTTCGACAAAGAAGGAAGGTTCAAATGAAAAAGAAACCTCTCTGGAGTCAAAGCAACATTTCATTTTAATTCTGTTAAGATTTGAGTAACTTCTGATTTAAGGATGTTCAGTTTATCACAATCCCACCAAATATGTTTTATTGAACCAGAATTCCTATTACATCTCCAACACTGGCTAGAAGTACTTGGTTGAAATTTACACAGCTTAGTATGAACCATATACCATCTGTGAGTAAGTGTAAAGGATGGTCACACTGAGTAGATTTTCTAAATATTTTAAAAGAATTTGACCAATCCTGGAGAGAGAATGTTTTCCTTATATCTTTTTCCGATTCTATGATGGATCTAAATTTTGTCTCGTGTTTTTAGGAATATATAACTTTCCTAATCTTAGAGGAAATATTTCCTTGTTCACCCAATAAGTGTTTGTCTAAAGGTGATTCGTTTAATATTGGAACTTTACAAAGAAAGTCCAATATTCTCATATATGTAAATAGTTCTTTATTGGAGAGACCTGATCTTGATTGCATTTCGTAAATCTTACTTATACTCTCAGCGAAGTAAATATCCTTTTTTTTTTTTTTTTAAACTAATCCTAACTCTAGCCAACTAGTTAAATTAAGATATTGAATAAAACATTTCAAAACGGTCAGTGGAGTATGTTTACAGAGTTGTTTTTTTAATAAAGAGTTTTTTTTTATAGGATCTATAGATTAAAAATACTTGATTAATAACTAGATTATCTATACTGAGATTTCTAAAAATATTTTTAGCAATCCAGAAAAAATCAAAGGGATTGAAAATTACCACAAACGTTTCTTTCATATTTATACCAAAATTTTGTACTGGATTGTACTGGACATATCCCTGGATCAGGGCTATCCAGGGATATGTGGTTGTTTTGGAGTGTTTCTGTGTTTTGGGTAAAAACGGTGTATTTTCTGCCTGTGATAATTAAGTTAGCCCATTGTGTTTGGTAATTATATCACAGGCAGAGGGGAGGGTTTGTGTGCATTAGCTGGGAGTGTCTAACTGTACTGTACAGTGTTGATTGGCTGTTGTAACTCTGTGTCCTGTGTACCCCAAGGTCCACATGGGTGGTAACCTTGTGGGGAAATGTGTATAAAACAAAGGCATTTTGTGCTCTTTAAATCAGACCTGCTTACCCCTTCATGAAGTCTTGGCTCATGTTTGGGGGATTGGAGAACAACACTCTGGGGATTGCTATAATCACTATACTCCCCAGAGTATAATCATTAGCTCTTGCAAGAGCTGTTCTTGTTCCTGCCCTCTGGATTCTAAGAGAGGTCTGCCTACTGGAAGCTGGATCCTGGTCTTGGGTCCAGAGTGAGTGGAAGACGGCGAGACCCCAACCAAGCTGCGTGGGGTCTGCAGTGGTTATGGTGTCTGGTGGAGTGCTTGGAGCCCTCGGGAAGCACTAGGAGCATCCGTCAACGGAAGATACCCAGTCGGGGTGCCAGGCGTTCGGTTACAGGTTTCTTGTAGGAAAAAAAACTCTTTTTTATCAGTCAGCATTCTATATAAATAAACCCTCTTTATTGGGGAGTTTAATCCCTGTACGTTGATAGAAGCTAACTTAATTGTCATTACTTATACTTACTTACTATAATGTCATCCCCAATTATCCCAGAGATGATCCATCTCATGTTTAGTGCTCTCTAGCCTCCACAGGTTTCTCAGCACATAGACTAAACAAACACAAATAAAACACTAAATATGCTACCATAAAGTAACTGCCCTGAGAAAAGCATCCCAGACACACCGTAAGAACAATCAAAAAACAAGACAATAAAAAAAACAAAAAAACATCAGGGACATTCAGAGCCGATGGCTATTTGTATGGTGAATTATTAAAAATTAGAAATGTCTCATGTGTAAGCTAAAAGGGAGGCCTCAACATTGGAACATAAGACAATGAAGTATATTTCATTCTCTTGACATTACTCTAGTGTTTCTCCCTCTCTTCCCCACCCCTATCATTAGTAATATTATTTCCTTAAACATTATAAGTTAAAAGAAAAATTGTAATTAAATTATTAGACTCCCCTTGAGTCTGTATTATCCCAAAGATGACATCTAGTAAAAAATATTGAAGTGGCTTGTAGATTCATGAGTTAATAATAATGGGGTGTCAAGTTTTACATTAGTTCAGTGTTTAAGATTAAGATATTGCTTTACTAATGCAATCAGAATAATGTCTGTAATAGCAATATGTCTATAGCGCTCTGAAAAATAAATCATTAAATCTGTATCAAGTGCTAAATTAACACAGAATAAAAAGTAGAAAAAACTAAGTTTTCAACAATTTTTAAACACACATGAAACTGCCAACTAACCCTTTCCTCCCAAAACTAGATTTCCCTTACAATTACCTGGCGATGAACCTCTTCCACCTTCTTCCAGTCATCATTTGGCCTAGGTTCCTGGTAGCCCTGTGGTTGGTTGGTTGGCACATATCTCTGCACACTGCTACCTTGCTTTCTGGTGTGTGCTTGAGTTCTACATGGTGAAGAGTTGTGATATTATAAATTGTAACCTTGTGACTTTTATTATACAGACACACTCTTTAAAAAGGAGCAATGTGCAGAGGTTACATGGATTCACTGCAAGCTCTCCATTTCGCCTCGCAAATTCATATATACCAATACATGAGGTATTTTAGGACTTGTTGCGCACACACATAAAATTCCCTAGGCCCTGCCTGAATTGAGGGAATGTAAAGTTATCTCCTTGGAGACCCCTATAGGCTCTCAAACTGAGCATGGTAGGTTAAGCGGTATTTATATGGATCGAGTAACCCAAGCAATACTTGATAATGAGATATTCCTGATAACATATAGAATAAATAAATATCTAGAGTGCATTACTGGTAACTCAGAATAAATATCTAGAGTGCTTTACTGATAATCAGAACATTATCGCTGGCCGATCTCGATCGGATAAATCATGATTGATCTTTATGAGTTTTAGTAAAGGATATAATGAGGACATCCTTCTCTATCTAGCATTTTCGTTGTTAATTGACAGTTGTGTCACTTGTTGCTCTCAGGTGTAAAGCCTGGAGAAGTAACCAAAGATTGTAGATCGCCAGTGAGATTTTGTTGCTAAAAGGGATCATTCTGATGTTGTTCTGTATCCTTTTCAGGCATAGTATTTTCATACTCATGACACCCTCGTGGCCACCACACTCCATGCAAGAGATCTTCAGTATCTGAATCATGGAATTGTAATTTAACTGGTGGGGATCTATGTTTAACCTGTTCCACGTGGTGGCATACTGTATCAGCCGCTTGTAGTTGAACATTCTCTTGCCCATGCCTTGTATTATGATGGCTAAATTCCATTTATCCTAACTGTGGTCGTTTCTAATCCTCTAGTACTCTATCATGAATATCAAACTCTGGAACATTAGAAGTATACAGCTCATGCTTATGATGTTCTGGCCAAATTTGATTAGGAGGAGGTCTCCTTTCATCTCCAAAACCAAGTCACAAGCATGTTTGAAGTAATGTGCCTCTGTGACAGATACCATTTTCTATGTCTGGTGCAAACACAAGCAAGGGGCCAATGTCATTGTAGGATCCGATCACAGATCCTCTTCACCAGCTGTTATGTTTCCAATGTGGTCATAATTATCACATTCAATACTGTGTTATTACCTTGTCTCAGTAAAGGTCCCCAAATATCACGGAAACTCTAGAACAAGGTAGGCAACCTTCACCACTCAAGATGTTGTGGGCTACATCTCCGATAATGCTATTACAGCCATGATGCTGGCAAAGCATCAAGAGAGATGAAGTCCACAAAATCTGGAGTGCTAAAGGCTGCTTACCCCTTTAGAGCATGGAATCACTCACTCATTTATTCAGCCTCAAACACATATCTGCTTCACTAGCTGATTCCTCAGTAACTACTCTAAATGGTTTCCATCTGTCGCACAGAGACCTAGACACTCCAGGGGGTGTATCTTGCTGTTACTAAAGATAAGGTTATTTCAACATGCTAAATATTGAATTTTCCAAACACTAGGCTAAAGGTAGCAGATGTAAATTTAGTTGGGAAAAAATTTTTTAGTGGACAAACTCCAAGCATTATGGACTCAAGATAACAACAAGTCAAGCTATTCAATACATTTGGAATTTGTTTTTTTATGGCCGAAATTCTGGTAACATTTAGCTGAAATTGCATTTATCCATTAAAACATTTACATGCTTATTTTCACCACATAAGCACATATCATTCAGTGTCATGAACATTTGGTTGACTAGAATGTGTAAGTAGATAGTGGACAATTCTGTATTTGGTTCCATATTTTCACAATTAGTTTCCATACTTCAACCATTCAGTTGCATGTAATTGGGAGGCTGTGTTGCAAAATCCAGACATTGATAAGTCTTTGAAGAATGTGCAGATTCTGGTGTCCAAATTCGACTGAATGGACCTAGATTATTTAACCCCTTAAGGACACATGACATGTGTGACATGTCATGATTCCCTTTTATTCCAGAAGTTTGGTCCTTAAGGGGTTAAATAATCTGGACTGAGGGCATTCTGAGTTTAACGAATAACACTGAAAAGCTGCTTAAACTCTGAACTACACCTGTCGATTCAGTTTCTTTTGGCCAGTCGCTTTGTCTCACCATTTGCGTAATGTAGAGATGTCATCATCGTTTCACTAATAACCTTCCGTCTGGTCATGCTTATTCAAGTAATAAGAATGAAAGGTCAAATCATAACATTCCCAGGCAAATAAATACTGGATTAATATAGCTATTCTCTCTTCCTCTCTCTGTTTCTCCCTTTCGTGCACTCTTTGTCTTTACCTTGATAGCTTAATCCTTCTGTTTATTTAAGAGAGTTTTAAATCCCGGTTGTACTGACAATGTATCTGATCACAAAGCCTCACAGTCAATTAAACTTCAAATGGAATCCAGAGAAGGACAAGTTTTGTTGAAATCGTCTGTCTTGTGTAAGCTACAGGAGCATGAATGTAATACTTCTCTCTTATATCCTTCATCTTTTGTGAGTCACAAACATATACAAGGGACTATTCACTAAAGAGTGAGTTTTGTTGATTCAGGAACCAACTTACAAGTTTAAAATTAAAATAGAAGATATTAATACATCTGATAATATGATGATAATCTTCAAATCATTGGTGGTGCCTTTTCTCTGCTGCCCTATTTTTTCTCAGATTTTGAAAGTCTGTATTTGTAACCACAACCTGAGCATTAGTCCAATAATGCTGTGCTGCGTACTTAAATTTTTAATTTTGTATTTTTGAAATAAAATTTAAATTCTATTTTTTCCCTGGGTACACATTAAAGGCACAGTAAAGAAACTCAAGCCACTTGATCATAATGAAGTGATCTGTGAGCAGTGCCCTGTCATTTTAACCTTGCAATGTAAAACGTAGCCGTTTTGTAGAATCCTCAATGTTTTAATTGCAGGGTTAAACACACCTCTAATATCATTGTTTCTAGAGGCACCAAGTTAGACAAGGTTATGTAATAAATGCTTCACATAGACAGAATTTAATTGGAATAGCGTAGTGTTTTGCGGCACACTAAGCTTCCAATGCATGGGAAAGCATTGAATTGGCTAGACCATTTAGATTGATGATCTCAGCTAAGAAGTCAGGGCAACCATGGCAAGATCAACTATAAATACAAGGTAAGTAAATCTTACTTTTTAAACCAATTTAAACCTTCACAAGGGTGGCCAAACACCTTCATGGTCAGAAGAACACTGTAACAATATGAATACGTTTGTGTTCCTAACACCATAGTGTTCCTTTAATGCAAGCATGTCAAACTCAAAGGCTAACACGACCCATATAAACAGGGTTTAGGTTTATGTAGGCTGCAAAAAAACAAATACTTAATTTTTCATAGAAACTTTTTTTTTTCGAGAAGTACATATTATCATATGTATATTTTGTATATATTATTCCGTGAAGTACAGTATAGAAAAAGTTGCCTAACTGACACTGGATATCTACACACTCGTAGGGCTTCAAAGTAAACAAAAGAGAAAATGTATTTTAAGGAGACGTGCATTTGCATATAACCAATGTTTCAGTCCAACTGCCTTGACATCTTAAGAAATGTTTGGTAATGGGACTGATGTAGAGTGAGGGTACGAGGGCGTATGTTAGGTGTCTAGGTACAAGTTGAACTCGAGCTAATTCAGTTTGAATATACACAAGTAGGTGTAGGCTGTATAGAGCATTATTTTAACCGAGTATGCAGAAGCTACTTGGGGATCCTGCTTCTCAATAAGTAGGCATAGCGATAAATCTGGCTGCGGGACTGTGCCCCAGCTAGGTGCCAAGTGAGAGGTAATGGGACTGAAATGGTGAATGTATGCTGTTGCACGGCTGTAAAATGCAAATGACGTTATCTTGTTGATTTTTAAGTCCTATGAGTGTGTTCTTTATTTTGACTTCATGATCTTCATGATCTCAACCAATACAATTCTAGAAAGGCAGTGGGAGGCTACTCTGCATGTGTGGCAAAAAAACTGTGTGGCCAATCAGCATCTTCATGAGGAGCATTCAGTGCCTCCATACAGGCACAATCTAATACACTGACCCTCCCCCATTCTAATACACTGCCCACAAATTCAATACATTGGCCCCAAATCCAATACACTCCCCCTCAATCCAATCTAACAGTGCTACGGAATTTGCTGGCACTAAATAAATCATAAAATAATAATAAAATAATAATACACTGATGCTTAATCTAATATATTGCCCCTCCTCCTTCTACTCTAATTGAATGCACTGCCCACCTCCATTTAAAACACTGCCCTCCCTTCCCCCACTTTAATACACTGTCCTCCCCCCCAGTTTAACACACTACAACCCCTTCCACCACTCTAAAACACTGCCCCTACCTCTCCCAAATTAATACACTACCCTCCCCCATTTTAGCACACTGCCTCCCCTCCCACCCCTCTAATACACTGCCCCTCTCCCTCGCCCAAATTAATAAACTGCCCCCTCCCACCACACTAATACACTGCCTCACTCCCTCTCCCAAATTAATACACTTCCCCACTCCCTCCCTCAAATTAATACACTGCCCCCATCCCCAATTGAATACACTGTCCCCCTCCCTCCCCAAAATTAATGCACTGCCCACTCCCTCCCCCAATTTAATACAATGATCCCTCCGTCTCTCAAATTAATACACTGCCCCCTCTCACCAATTTCACACAATACACAGTAAGGTCCCCCAAGCCCCTCTTCCCCTGCCTTAAGATGAGCCACCCGTCCCACAGGATATGCTGTGAGAGAGAATACAAGAATCAGACAGGGAATTTCATTCCTGTCTTGCGGCTGTTCACAGCCAAAATACAAAGTGGCCACAGGGCAGGTGGGCCGCAAATATATCCGTTGTTGGCCACATGCGGGCCGCAAGTTTGACATGCTTGCTTTAATGTAATGTTCTGCACATGCCTATGGCCATCAAAACACACTGATCATGAACTGACCCTGATTTATTTATCAAATGGATAATACATTTTCTTAAGCATAAAAAAAAGATTTAGTGGACACAGGCACCAAATGAAGAAAATGAAATACATCTACACTTTCGGGGATATGAAGATGCTACAATTAACTTGTGTCTCTGTCATTGATTTTTTGTAATTTTCTACCAACTTTCATAAATAATTTCACCCTTTCATGTGTGACACCGGGTATACCGTGAATCTAATTAGTTTACACTAGTATATTAATTGGAGCTTGGGGATCCTCTCACCATACAATAAGGGCACCAGGGATATTGGCATAAACTGGTCACACATATGTGTTTCATGGGAACTGGGAATCCCCCGACCCACCTTATGCCCATTACCATCCCCTACTAGTATTGCACACTTCTGCAAAAAGTAAGGATTCATTATTGGGCCATCATGCCTTTGATATCTCCTTCATTGTAGGCAGACCTAGTAGGACCTTAAACAAAATTCACAGAAGAGAAGCATGCATCTAGTAATCTGTAATGTTTTTTTTTACTGGAACATTGGATAATTGTAAAGGGAATTACATGTTTTAGGCCAAAACAGTTAAGTTGGAAACACAAATCAATTGGCACCATTTTCCAATTCAGCTATTTTTGAAAAAGTGCCATTTATTTGCAAATTCTCCACAATACCCTGTTTAGAGAATACATCTCAAGGCGACATGGTCAAAAGTTTATGTGATCTTCAGCACCCCAGATGTTGTGGACTATATCTCCACTGATGCTTTGTCAACTGTAAGAGCATCATGGGAGATGTAGTCCATGACATCGGGAGTGCTGAAGGTTGTCTACCCTTGGTCTATGTAGTCAAAACTACATATAAATGAGTATTAGTATAGCATAACAATTACCTACTGTAGGATTTACCATTCCAAATAAATGGTATGACTTGGTTTACTCACCACAGCAGAGGCAAGGGATATATTTTTTCAATGTAACACAAAGGGTTTCTGTCCCTTTAAGTGCATCTAAACAATACTGTGAATTGACCCGCGTATCAGTGACTTGGAGCTACTTCTCTCGTACATTTCATTACGATTCTGCAGCTAAAATGAACAGTCTTATTAAAAAACATGTCTTTCTCGCTACTCTGGCTGATATTCCCAGTATTGCGAAGCAGTAATTGTAGCTCTAAAATCAGACACCTGTGGCTGTACAACACGGCTGCGTATCAGTGTGTGATATTAATTCTATAAAGTAAGTGTTTGAAGCTTCCTTCTCTGAGTGACAGGTCTGTGAATGTACCTTGACATCTGCCAACTGCGTGCTAAGCATATGCAGAAATGTCCCTAGGAATCTGTCACAGTGACATCCAAAAGAAACCAAGGAGGCTAGTGCACTAGCAGTGTAAGCAGTTTCTTCACTGCGAGTAATAGAACAGAAATTAGCTTTTCATTATCTTTAACCATTTGGGGATCTTTACTAATATACACTTTAAAAAAAAGGTCTCGTTTCCATGCGTGTTGGTAAATACCAACAGCTGACAGATGTTTGCAATAAAAAAATAAAAAAAAATACTGCCTCTGTCAACACTCATGTTTAATAAATGCATGGTACTTGTGTTCACCTCCACTGATACCAACTACCAGGGTTATACTCTAAAGTGAGAATTCATGGTTAATTCAAAGTGAATTTATAATTTGAGGTCAAAATAGCTACAAGGGAAACTAATATTTAAGTAAGCTATGCTTTTCATTTGGCAGATTTTCCTTCTGTGGGTTTAAATGTGATATTCCCTTTAATTGTCACTTTAGTAAATAATCCTATTAGTGATTGCTATGTTACAAATGTAGGCACGTTTTCCCAATCTATTGCCATGGCAACTTATAAAAGGCATCCTTATAGATGGGTTTTATTTGCCTAAATATATCTTTTTTTTTTTTTTTAATACATGACATATTCAGAATTTGCACATGTTCATTTTTTGCCTTTTTTTTTTTTTTTTTAAACCTGTATTAGGCAAGTTTATTTTAAGTCAAATATTGACAAGTGGTAATTTTTTTACCATCTAGCATGGAAACTGGTTATTCCTCTGGTTATGTGTTTAACATCTCATATTAATCTCTACGGGAGACGTAAAGAATTTCAGCAGCTGCTAACTGCCAGTCATTAAACATTATGTTTTGTAGCATAGAAACAGCCAATATTCCCAAACAATAGTGAACCCTCGTTAAGAGATTACTGACTTGGCGCTAAATGATTATGACAAGAATGGAATCGAGACCAAACTGATTTAATGCTCTGGTGTATAGATGCTCACCTGTAAAACAATGTAGATTTTACATATTTCGAACATTGATCACACTACCAATAAGAAATGTGTCAGTACTTAATGGACTGAATCAAAAACCTAGCAAGAAAATGGAATATGGTCCAAAGTAAGAAAGCGTGCATACTTACAAACAATATCACTTGGCATATAATACATACATGATTATTTACTAAATCCTGAATGTACCCAGTCTGGACAAAAAAAATAATAATTTGGGATTATCTCGGGACATTACATCTACAAAACTGGAAATGCTTGTATTTTGCAATGCAGCCCATGAATTAGGCCACACATGGGCACTGGCATAGGAGCTTATACTAATAGAGGATGTTATGTCAGTTTTCCAAATTATAAGGAAGGCAGGAGACACACCAGTTGCTTCATCTTGCCACCCACCAGTCAGTGGTTTCTTAATAATAATAGAGGCAGCGGACATGGCATTGCACTAAGGAAGTGACCTCCTAGTTCTACATAAGCATGGATCAATAGGGTGTATTTTTGTCATAGTCCAAACTAGACTTGACATCCCTTGGTATTACTGGGGGTTGCTTTAATAAGAGTAATGGGGGAGTAGGAAGTATGGAGGAACAATTGACATGTCCCCCCCCAACCTGCTAACTATCAGTGCTGCAGGGACACATGGCATGCTCCCCACTGTATTATTATTAGTATTTATTTTATTGGAAATCTTTATTTAAATGAAGCTAAAGAGATATAGTACAAAAAAAGTGATGAAGTACAAAGAAATACCAGAAGTTAATATATAATATCATAAATCATTTGATAGATACTAAAGCCATTACATAGCACTTTCAGATAGGTTGCAACAGTTTCCTCAGTTAGAGGCAAACATTTGAGAAAAACATTACAAGTGAGTTGCTTAATAATGCCCGTCAAAAATATAAGAAGAAAACTGAGTTTGTAAGAGGAAAGGATAAGTTATTGTTTAATAATCCCTATCCCTTCACAGATTGAGTGAGGGGACAGTAGATTTGCAAACAGTGAAACAAATTAGTTTCAGGCCAAACCACGTAGTCTGAAAATAAAAAAACAAATTCAGGACAGCCATATTTTGACCTTTTGGCAGGTTTGCTCATCTGAATTTTGTAAATAAAAACTAATTCGGGAACACCAATCAGACAAACCAAAAGGCACGAAAATGGGCCAATTATGTATGTATTTTGCAGTTCCCCTTTATCAGTCTCTTCGCAATAGATCAATGAATAAAATCAACATTTCATGGCTGTCCCAAGCCATCAATCATCTTCTCAGCTGCCGCAATTCTGAGTGTGCCCCAGCCTTCCTTCAGATAAAAACAGGGAGCCCTCGGTATCTTTCGATACTTGAGGGTACCCTCTGTCAGCTGGAGCCACCATCAGTGGCGTGCCACCCCGTAAGTGGTGTGCTGCCGGCTCTCTAATTAACTCGACATAGGACAGACTGTGTCAGGTTCTCGGTCCCTCACAGTAGCTTGCACGGTATGCCCCTGGGTGCGAGGCCCCTCCAGTCTACCCTGAGAGGCACAGAGTCAGCACAGTCTTCAGCTCCACCAGATGTGAGCTGCAGACTGTGCAGTGTATCGTGATCTCTGGCCAATAAGAGCGTTGCTGCTGGTTACCGAAACGCTCTGACTTCTGGATATAGCGAGACACTGCACAGTCTGCAACTCACACCCGGCGGAGCTACAGACTGTGCTGGCTCTCTGTCTCTAAGGGCAGATTGGAGAGACAGCCTACCGGACCACTAGGGATCAAAGACAACGGACCACAAGGGAGAAAAAATAAAGGTATTTTTATAATTATAATCCCCTCCCTCACTGTCACCCCAATCTGTCACCCCTTCCCTCCCTCAGTCACTCTGCCACCCCCTTCCTTACTGTGTCACCCCCTCCCTCCCTCATTCACTCTAACACCTGTCACCCCCTCCCTCACACTGCCACACCCTCCCTCCATCACTCTGCCACCCCCTCCTTTACTGTGTCACCCCCTCCTACTCTCAGTCACTCTGCCACCCACTCTGTCACCCCCTCAGTCACTCCGCCACCCACACTGTAACCACGTTAGTCACTCTGTCACCTGTCACCCACTCCCTCACTGTTTCACCCCTTCTCTGTCACTCTGCCACCTGTCACCCCCCTCCGCCACTCTGCCACCTGTCACCTTCTCCGTCACTGTGTCACACCCTGCATCCACTATACACACACTCTGCATCCACTATATACACACACGCTCTGCATCCGCTATCCACACACTCTGCATCCACTATATACACACACGCTCTGCATCCGCTATCCACACACTGAATCCATTACAAAATACACACATGCTGCATCCACTATACAGAAACACAATGAATTTGCTACACACACTGCATGCAATCCACAGCCACTGCACAAATGCCCTCTCTGCATTCACTTCACAGACTCTACATTCACTACACACACTACATAACATAATGGATGTGGTTGTTTTTTTGCTTGGTGAGGAGGGGGAGGGGGGGGCAGCAATTCATCCTTTGATCTAGGCAGCACAATGCCTTGGGCCGGCCCTGTGTCCCACAGTATGAGATCTCATTCAGGAGCTGCAGAATGAGAGTAGAACTCACTCATGCTGCAATCACACAGTACATAGTGCTCACAGTCATCTATACTGTTGCAGCTGGGAAATCCCTCTGCTGAGGTAGGAGGGTGGGATGAAGGAAGTGGTGTGATTAGGGACTGGAGTAAAGCCAGGATCAGCAGTATGATTATAGGTAGGATTATGGGTTGGATTATGAGTAGGGTTAGTGGTTGGATTGAGGATTGGAGTAATTGGTCAGCGAATTCACACAAATAATACATTTGTGAAAAAAACACAATTAAATACATGCATGTTTCCTTTGGGCATATATCAACTAAACATCATGGGGTTTTCTTAAATTTAGGCAGTGGAGTGTCTCTTTAAAACCGTACTGCATTCCTTGCAATATTTATTTTATAACTTCTACAAATTAATTGTAAATCCTAGGCATACTTTGCATTTTAACAACTAGGACTTATTTGTGAATCTATTTTGTGTTTTCTTTAGTTGCACGTGTTGTGTAAATTGCACATGTACAAAAACCTACAAGATGTAGCTCCTGATCTACAAACCATCCACCTGTCCACTTGCTTGTTCATGGGTTAAAAATCCTCTTTCCTACAAGAGGCAGCTGGAAGAGAATACTGGTTGGATAAAAGTGCCACCTACTGTCCGTTTGTGGAGGAAGTACACATTATCGTTAAACTAGGTTAACCCAGTGTCTTTGTTTGATAACAATGATTAGATGTCACAAGCTATCAGTTCATTTTCTTTTCCCCAGTATTATCTATTAAACTCTGAGCTGTGTAAAGGGCATCTAAAGCTTTTTATATCTGGCTGGTGATGGACTGCAAAGCATCTTGCTATTGTCAGAAACACAATTCAAAGCATGTATCTCTAGAAAGAGAACAAAAAACATATTTTTAATGACACAGAAAATTCAGTTTTATACAGTTGTTACATTTCTTCCATTTTTTGCAACATATTTTTGTTTCTCTTCTTAGCAACACATCCGGTGCTGTGCAAAACAATACCAAATACAAGGGTTGATAATCGGCAACTGCTAGGGCACTACAATTCCCATCATCCCTACATTAGAAATACAGTCCAACTACTGCCAAAGAGAACTTCTGCAGATTGAGATGGATTTGGCGGAAGCTGGGAGAGACGTCTAAGCAAAAAAATAAATAAATTATTTTTTAACTAAGATGCAAATTTACATTTTATTTCTTTCAATCTAAAACACAGCAGGTCAATCTACAGCGCGGCAGACATAAAAATATATGTTAAACCTGTGGTACAGATATCCTGCTCTACTACTATACTAGAGCTTGTGACAGACTCTGTTACATGTCACCTGCATATTTAAATTGTTAAAGGGACACTATAGGCTCCCAGACCACTTCATCACATTAAAGCGGTTTGAATGCACTGTCACTGTCCCCCTTAGTTCTGCAGAGCAAAACATTGCAATTATAAAGAAACTGCAATATTTATATTGCAGTGCTAAAACTGCCTCTAGTGACTGTCTACCATGCTCTGCATGAGGACGTCCAGCATCAAGGAAAACCCTAGAGGAAAGCATTTAGTCAATGCTTTGCTATGAGGAAGGCCTAATGTGCGCATGTGCCTGCACAATATGTCCCTCCCATTGGCGCTGGAATCAGGTAATTGAATAAAGCACTATTTAACCCTTTAAATCACCGGGTTGGGGGTAGGTCTTGGGCAGAGGACCACGCTAGTGTTAGGATTACATCTTTCTATTCCTAACACTAAAGTCTTCCCTTAATTTATGAGTGAATACTCTATGCTTCCAATGCACACCAAAGAAGAGACTCGGTTCAGTAGATGTTTAATGAATAGACATAAAACTGATAGCTTTTAAAAAGATTTCAAGAATTGGAATCCATGACATTGATCTTCAATGTGACATGGAATTGGTTTTGTGATATTTGCACAGTTATTGACTAATTAAGAATTGTTGTGATGGGCAAAGGATTTTTTTCAGAGAAAAGACAGTGTTTACATTGCCGGCTAGTAACAGCTCTAGTGGGTATTACTTAGGCAGCAACTAGAGGGATTTACTGGATTAGGTCCTGCATGGTGACACTGAACATTCCCCATAGAGATGCCAGCGTTTTGCAACACATACTCAATAGTCACCCAAAGCATTTGATTGGCCGAGATCATCAAGACTGATGATCTCAGCCATGGAGGTGGGCCCAAATGCGGTGAGTCTGGCGTGGCAATGGAAAACAGGTAAATATAATAAATTTTTACTTCATTAGGAGGGTGAAGGGGAGTGGACACCTAACTAGGTAGTCCAGCATTATAATGTTAGGAACACATCTTTGTATTCCCAACTCTATTGTGTTCCTTTAATAATTAGCCATGTTAATGTTTGTGATATAGTGAGTAGAGTACTTCCTTTAACCCAAAGTTAGTAAAGGTTTTAGGTTTCGTCAAATATAATAACTGGACTACTGTTCACACTCATGGTTTATTTGCTAAAGCAAAGCAAAACACTGCCTGGCAATCATAATCAAATAAGTACATTTTATCAAAAGAAACATAGTTTAGGTTTTTTGGTTTTTTTGTAGGAGGCTATTCTACAGTGGATTACGGGCTATATAAATGGTATATCTTTTCCTTTTAAGGGGTTTATTCACTAAAACCTGAATAGTTAAAATTAGGCTGATATCATGAAGCTGCGACTATAGTAGAGTTAGAGGATGTTTACAGCCCCCCTATTTATGCCTTAATTGTGCCATTCTGATTTTAATTTGCTTCCATTTGGAGATTCGTGAATAAAACCCCTGTTACTATTGATACCGGAGAAACTGACGGAAGCCAAGCACAGAGAGATGGACACAGGTTTCTTCAGGAAGGAAGAGATTCTTTATTGGATCACCGATCGGGACTCAGAGGGACTAGCGTCACCAAAATACAGCAAAGTCTGAGTACTGAATACATAGAGTACATTCCTTATATAGCACTGTAGCTCCTCCCACAATTAACTACACCCACACATACCCTTAACCTATTTAATGAATAGAGTCTAAACTCATCCATCCGGTCTAACCACGTGGCTCATCTGATACAAAGGAGAGGGACGCGTAATTCCAGTTCTTACATTCCTGCACCTGGTCAGTACAGTGATGACAGTATCTTAGCTACGTGTAATTAACCAACTGATACTACAAACACATATACATACATATGCCTTGTGGCAATCTTAGCCTGCTAAACTTGTATTTTACTGGAATTACATCACATTCCCCCCTTTGATGCCTCTGATATTTCACAATTACTTGAGGCATCACTTAACCTTGGTTTGCATATACCTCAGGTTACCATGAACCAGACCAGACTTTTCTTATGATGTGAATCTTTTCAACACTCATCTTCCTGCATAGCGGATCCCTTCTTTCACATAACTACTGCCGTCGGTGTAATATTGAACATCGGGGTTCTGGATGGGAAAATCACGAAGATCTGGTCTACTTGAGAATACTTCATCCATTACTTCCAAACAATCATGTTGACTTTCAGTAGGTTGTGGCAAAAGGGTAGCTGGATTTAAGGTGTTTACAGTCTCTAAATGCACTCTTGGGTTTTCACACAACATTGCTTGATACTTGGTCATACGGCTATTACTAAACCAATGATTTCCTTTGTAATCCAACAACGTCTGTACTGCATGTGGGACTCGTACATAAAGTTCTTGACCCAGAGTGAGTTTATCGGCTTCAGCTACTAGCAGGGCGGCTGCAGCTACGGCTCTTAGACAAGGTGGAAGTCCGCTGGCCACTGCATCCAGTTGCTTAGACATGTAGGCAACAGGTCTTTGCCATGATCCCAAGTACTGTGTCAATACTCCCACAGCCATTCTTCTTTGCTCGTGTACATACAGGTAGAATGGTCGTGTGTGATCAGGTAGACCTAATGCTGGGGCACTCATCAAAGCCTTCTTCACATCTTCAAATGCCGTTTGCTGTTCTTGGGTCCATAGGAAGGGGTCGTGCTCTGTACCTTTGATAGCTGCGTACAGAGGTTTTGCTAGTATCGCATAACTGGGAATCCATATCCTACAGAAGCCTGCTGCCCCCAAGAATTCTCGCACTTGTCTTCTATTCTTGGGTATTGGTATTTGGCAGACAGCTTCTTTTCTCTCTGGCCCCATAATTCTTTGACCTTCAGAGATATGGAATCCTAGATACTTGACAGTTGGCAAACACAACTGAGCCTTCTTTCTAGACACCTTGTATCCTGCCTTCCAGAGAATGTGTAGTAGATCGTGCGTTGCTTGCTGACAGATTTCTTTTGTAACTGCTGCTATCAACAAGTCATCTACATATTGTAACAATACACACTCTCCTGGGATGGACTCGAAATCCAATAGATCTTGACTTAGGGCTGAACCAAATAGGGTAGGTGAATTTTTAAACCCTTGGGGCAGTCTTGTCCAAGTCATTTGGCGTTTTGAGCCCGTTACAGCGTTCTCCCATTGGAAAGCGAAAATACATTGACTTTCTGCGGCAATTCGGAGGCAAAAGAAGGCATCTTTGAGATCTAAGACTGTGAAGTAAGTAGCCCCGCCCGGAATTAAAGCAAGCAGGTTATATGGATTGGGTACAACTGGATGTATGCTAACAACCGCATCATTGACTGCTCTTAAGTCCTGCACAGGTCGATACTCATCTGTGCCGGGCTTTTGAACAGGCAGCAATGGGGTGTTCCAGGGGGAAGTACAGAATTTTAGGATACCATACCGTATGAACTTATCCAGATAGGATTGGATGTTCTTCTTAGCCTTCTGCGGAATGTGATATTGTCTTAGGCTCACTGGATAAACCCCATGTTTCAGTTCAATTTTTATTGGTGGAATATTGCGGGCCAGTCCTGGTGGGTTGTTCTCTGCCCAAACTCCTGATATGTTAAACAATGTCTCATCACTCCTAGGGTTTTGGCTAGTCAACACTGTATAAAGTCGCCACTCTTCTTCCTTTGGTACGGATAAAGTCATAATACCTGAAGGTCCATTAAACTTTAAAGATGTTGTTCCATCTGGTAGGAACGTAATCTGCGCTTGTAATTTGGATAGCATATCACGTCCCAGCAATTGGACTGGACATTCAGGCATATAAAGGAATTGGTGTTTTACTACGTGGCCTCCCAATGTACAGAGTCGACTTTTAAGAACCGGTCTTTCAGCACTTCTTCCAGTTGCTCCTATCACAGTAATAGTCCTTCCAGATGGAGGAGCAACTAGATTAGTCACCACTGAATGTTCAGCACCAGTGTCGATCATGAACGCACTCCTTTTCCCCCCTATTGATACATCGACCATAGGCTCCGCTCGACCAAGGGGGATGGAGCCCGGTCGGTATCAATAGTCCTCCATGACCGTGTCAGCCAATCCTACGAAGTCCCTACCTTCTCTATCGCGGGACCTTTGCGCTGCTGGAATATATCTGTCTTCCCTAACACTTCCTCTGTTCCCATTACTCCCTCTATAACCATTACTCCCTCCGGGACCTCCTCTACCTCTCGCTCTGCCTCTAAAGTTTCCGTAGCCTGCCCTGGGTTGGTCTCTCTCGTACTGCTCTCTTTGCGGACATTCGTTCCTCCAATGCCCTTCTTCCTTGCAATACGCACACTGATCCCTACTCAAAGGCTCCCTACTCCATCTATTATTGCCTCTATCTGGGCCCCGTTTATCTACGCCTGCGATCGCTACCGCTAGCATATCAGCCTTTTTACGCATCTTGCGCTTCTCCTCTTTCTTGCTTTC
Source organism: Pelobates fuscus (assembly GCF_036172605.1). Lineage (NCBI taxonomy): Eukaryota > Metazoa > Chordata > Amphibia > Anura > Pelobatidae > Pelobates > Pelobates fuscus. Next base: position 144,414,389 of record NC_086321.1, on the reverse strand, counting down.
TGTTTCCCTATTCATATAGACCTTATTAGCTACCTCCATTAGTTGGGAGATTGACATACCTGCAAACCCTTCTAACTTTTGTAGCTTGCGCTTAATATCTCCGTAAGCTTGGCTGACAAAGGCGGAGTTAACCATTCGGGAATTGTCTGCGTCTTCCGGATTAAAGGGGGTGTACAAGCGGTACGCCTCCAATAATCGGTCATAAAAGACACTGGGCGCTTCATCGCTTTTCTGAATCACCTCAACTGTCTTTGACATATTAATAGCCTTCTTTCCTCCGGCTTTCATGCCAGCAATTATAGCGTCTCTATAGGCTCTGAGTTGAACCATATCAGCACCATTTACGTTCCAATCGGGATCGGTGTTGGGATAGTGTGTCGCGGCCCATGCTGCTGGATTAGCTTGGTTCAAAGCACGGGCTCTATCTTCTAATGCTTTAATGGCTGCTTGATTTATTCTTGTCCTTTCCTCATTGTTAAATAAAGTCATTAGTAACTGCTGGCAATCAGCCCATGTCGGATTATGCGTCTGTACTATTGAGGTGAACAGATCAGTCATGGCTTGTGGTTTCTCAGTATACGAGGAATTATGGGTCTTCCAGTTTAAAAGGTCGGTAGTGGTGAAAGGGACATATACGAAGACAGGGTCAGCGTGTGCCATTTGACCTGCGGCATCGATATAAGCTGACCCGGGATTTAAGCGAAGAGGCATCTGATAGTGCTTTAATTGTTGGGCACCAGTCAACTGTCGGGTTTGGATGGGGCTACGTAGGGAAGCGTCAGTCATGGGTTCCGGTCGGGGAGATATAGGGTATGGGGATGTGGGAGGTTGGTTTTGGGAAAAGGTAGTGAATAGAACACTTCGGGCCGAGCTAGATGAAGCTTGACCGGAAGTCTGAAGTGGCGCCAAATCAGGATATTCGTTTCTAATGGGGGTGGGTTCTGGTTCCGGAAGGGGAGATTTAGTACGAGGGGGGGTGGATCCTGTACTGGAGGAGGAAGCGGAAGTGGATGAGGGTAATGAGGGAAGGGTTACAGGACTTCCTGTATTTGCGTCACTTCCTCTTACCGGAAAGTAAGGGGGCGGCAAAGGGATCTCGGACTCAGGGGGCGTGTCCAAAATGGGCCTAACACCAGCCCTAGTGGACGAACAAGTCCTAGCTACCATGAGGCGACACTGTTCCTCGTGGCATGTCCGGAGCCATTTTGGCGAGTCATTTACGGCCTGTCTCCAACAATCAATATAAGGAAACTGGCCGTAAAGTTCATGCCTACCTGATACAGCCACGTGTAAGCGCTGTACCAGAGTTGGATCCAAACTGCCACGTGGCGGCCATGCCGCAACCAAAGTAGGCCACTCCCTAGTGCACAAAGTGACCAAACGTACAGGAGACATCTTTACCCCAAAATCACAAACTTTGAATCCCTTTTTAAAATTCTTAACCATACATCCTAAGGGATCCGGAATCGTTGACTGCGACGCACCCATACTTAACAGTGGAACGTCGTCGACAACGATTACTATACACGCGTACTATTCAACAGTCACACCCGTTTCCTCTGGCAACAGCACCACGTGGTACGGTTACCAAGTGAAACGTACACAATAACAATAAACACTCAGGGAATTCCCGTACACACACAGCTGCTACACCAGTCACTATATAATCAATATTATGCCCTTTGGCGTAACTACACAGTCACCCACGCTATAATTCTCTATATACGAATTACCCGTCTATAACACACCCAGTAACATCGTCTTTTACAAATAGCGGTTACAGTACGGTTAGCATAGGTCAAAGCACAAGTTAAGGTCACAATACAATTATTAGTGGTTATGGTGTTAAACATGCAATGGACGACAATGATTAGTACTTATTATATAATGTCAGTAAATATACAGGGTTATGGTACCGTGCACTATAATACAGCAACACACTATTAACACTCTCGCTAGACGGCTGAGCTCGCGCTATCTAACAAGATATACACTTTACTAAAACAATCGTTAACACATTTACAATTCCCAACTAAACTATTGGCCAGTACCTTGAATGGACTACCTAAAACTATATACACCCGTTTTGGTTAGCCACACTGCCCAATCACCACATATACATAGCGAGCTAGAGAACCGAATTTACACAGGCGCCTCTTAGTCGCACTATACAACGAGCTAGAGATCCGAATTTACACAGGCGCCTCTTAGTCGTACTATCAAAAGTCTAGTGGGTTCCAAATTTACACGCCTTCCCACTTAGCCCAGATAGGATGAGAACTAGCGAACCGAATTTACACAGGCGCCGCTTAGTCTCCCGGTCCCTCCGACCTAGCGAACGTAATATACACCCTAGAACGCTAGTCTAGACAAGACACCGGTGTCCGGCTAGGGCTATTTACACCAGGACCCCGCCTGACTAACCAAATCAAACGGTCTGACTAAAGAGCGTTCGATCGAGCGGTGCGCCTTCGCTCCTTCCCTCCGACAGAGGGGGCAGATACAGATTCAAAAACCCCTTTGGGCCTACCGCACAATCGGTATACCCCTAGCGGGTCCTGCCGTCTAAAACAGCAGTTATCTTACCTCCTCGTTCCTGAACCTGAGTTCACACTCATCGACGGGGACACCCCAGCACTTCTTACGTAGAGGCCGATGATCTCCTGGACAACAGACCAGTGGCGCCGAGACGAAGGGAGGTCCACGCAGAAGTTCAGGGGTGCAGCCGTAGAGAACGTGGGCAAAGATAGACCGTCTCACGCCTCTGCCTCTCAGCTACCGTTGAACGATGAGCTTCCCGGCCAATGCACCAAATGATACCGGAGAAACTGACGGAAGCCAAGCACAGAGAGATGGACACAGGTTTCTTCAGGAAGGAAGAGATTCTTTATTGGATCACCGATCGGGACTCAGAGGGACTAGCGTCACCAAAATACAGCAAAGTCTGAGTACTGAATACATAGAGTACATTCCTTATATAGCACTGTAGCTCCTCCCACAATTAACTACACCCACACATACCCTTAACCTATTTAATGAATAGAGTCTAAACTCATCCATCCGGTCTAACCACGTGGCTCATCTGATACAAAGGAGAGGGACGCGTAATTCCAGTTCTTACATTCCTGCACCTGGTCAGTACAGTGATGACAGTATCTTAGCTACGTGTAATTAACCAACTGATACTACAAACACATATACATACATATGCCTTGTGGCAATCTTAGCCTGCTAAACTTGTATTTTACTGGAATTACATCACACTATAGCCTGATATTTTTTAATTGCTTAGTTTACATAAGGGATTTCGGAAACTGTAATAGAATTTGATGGTGTGAATCACAAATTTAAATCGATCAGTTTGCTTATCTCTATTAATAGGGAGTTAATGCATGAAATGGTGTTAACTGTGTCTTTGGCATCTTTGTGCTTACCGGATATACATAGGGAAATTAACTCTCTATAACCTGCTTTACCATGGGAACAAGCAGATTATTTTTGCACGGCTGGGCTCCACAGGCAGGAAGGACATTTGCATTCCTGAAGTATAAAGCTCATGTCTATCTCTCCTAGACTCCAGACAAACTTGTGCTCAAAGTATTGCTACAAGCTAGAGCTTTCCTTTTTTTTTATGCTTTGCACACCACGGCTTGCTTTGCAGGCCAAATAAGCCTTTGGTCTAAATTTTGTGTCTGCATTGCTACTAGATACTCTGGGGAGTTTGTTCAGCAGCATTATGGCTGCTCTGTGCGCTCAGTGTTTAGACTGTAAGTTTTATGGGCAAATCATTGTTAAAAGTCTGAATAACCCTGTGATCAGAGGTTAGACAAGGGTTTCGGAATTTCTGAAAAAGAAAGTATTGTCTTGTTTGAAAAAGCAAAAGTTTAGATTATATAAACAGTAACAGACAATTCCTACAGAATTCAGAAACATATGTAAAAAAAAATATGTATTATATTTATTATATTATTGTAATTTTATTTTGTAGTATTATGTGCTATGTGGTAAAGTAGGTAGCTGTCTACTGGTACGTTTCTATTTAATTTTTTTAGATACATATTTTTATAGTGTGTTTTTGCTCCATGGTAATTGTATTTAAATCTGGCTGTGGGTGTGAAGTATACTCATACATCTAAACTGTTTGTGTGTGAAGTTGTAATTTTTTTTATTTGTAGCAGAACTCTGACTACTTAGAAACTAACTATTATGAAACGTTCTCTGTTGCCATCTGGTAGTGGTCCTCTTTATCCAATCGGAATGTGCATTCCTATTGGATAAAGTGATATTTCATAATAAGCTGGTTGGGGCCCATTGCACACAACATTTGGAGGCACCAACAATACTGGAAGTTTTACTGAAATGCTGGAATTTCAGAAGGTATTACTTTATTGAGAGGGTAGTGGATGCATGGAATAGCCTTCCAGCTGATGTAGTATAGGTTAACACAGGGGAGTTTAGGCATGTGTAGGATAGGCATAAGGCTATCCTAGATATAAGATACTAATGAAAGTATTTAGAAAATTGGGCAGACTAGATGGGCCGAATAGTTCTTTGTTTCTATGTTACTGAATAATCCCTTCCATGTTATACATGTGGAAGCTATTTGTAAAATAGCACATCAATAAAGGGAGAAAGGTATAATGAGTTATGCCAGCTTACCCGCACTTATCTTGGATTGTGAATGTGCAAAGCTCTAGGGTTCGCCTGGATTTAAGAGCCTTGATGCAAATTAATCAGCACACCAAGTTATAATTATGTTTGTCTTAATCTTCTGCATTGTAGTTTTATATGCAATTGTATCTGTGTGTTTACAGACTGTTGCTTGCGGTTGCTACTGTTATATAGATAAATGTAGCATTTCAATGTTTAAATCATGTTATGAGTAAGATCCACCACCTTGTTTGTTTTAATAAGAAATTAGAAACATACACAACATAGTGTAAAAAAAAACAGCAAATACAAAAAAAATTGCTTTTTTTATACTGTATTGTGTATGTTTTATATAACACCTCCATGGCTAAGATCATCATGATCAATGATCTCAGCCAATCCAATACTTTCCCTTAGGAAAGCATTGACAGGCTAGTGCGCATGCGCAGCAAAACACCATGCTGTGCTAATTAGATAGTTTACTCCACTATTTCAGTATGACAGCCACTATTAGCTAATAGCTATGTTTCAATGTTTCTATGTTAATTAGCTTATTGGTCAATATTCCTGCCATCATTCACGTAATTTTCCCTCCCTCTCTTGTTTTGCCACTTTCTAGAAATCTGAAGCACTTCGGAAATTCGTCAATTCAATACTTCGGCACTTCAGAAATTCAGCACTTCGGTCAATTTGGAAATTCAGCAATTTGAACTTCGGACATTCGTAAGTATCCGAATGTCTGAATTTCACGTAATTCGTCCGAATGTACATTCGGAACGAAACAAATTGCACATGTCTAATGGTTAAAGAAGGAGAATTATTCAGAATTTGTACATTCAGAAGTATATTCTAACATAACCATTTATTAAAAGAATTTTATATATCAACTGCATGTAGTATTCATTAAATAAGCTCTCCCACGATCATAATTGGCAGTAAGTGACCGAAGATTTCAGGCAGACTAGCAATGGCTTAGAATCCAGAAAAATTAATTCATAAATATGAAGAGGGCATTTTATCAAACATAGAAAAACCCATAATTATGAATGGTCAAAAAAGGGACACCCCAAGCACCCGATGAAGGAACAATCATTAGTGGATAAATAGGTTTTTGGTTTTTTTTTTCGTTTCTGGATTTGTTTGATTAATAATTAAACTGATATGGAACTAGAAGCCTCTGCTACTGACAGGGTCTATATAAGATGAAGAGTGGGTTGTACTTCCTACTATTAACACCTCTGGGCCTCCTTCCATTCATATGCAAATTCCCCCTGATGTATAATTCCAGAGAAACTGTTATCTGGCTTCTTAATGTCTCCCTTGACCTCTGGATCTGCATAATTGTTTGGGGTAAAATAGAAACTTGCCTTATCATGGCAATGTACTAATATTTCCTCCATGGCTTTTTAAAATGTCACTGCTATGCTCCATGCTATGTACAAGATCATCAGTAATGAGTAGGTTTACCAGCATTATTGGGTTTACAGCAATGCATGTCTGGAAACCAATTAAACTTGCTATGGAAAAAAACAATCCAGTCCAGCAGCATTATATAATATAACCAGATTTTAATTGTGTAAGTGCAAATTGAGTAGAGCCCACTCTTTTTGGTTTAATTTAGCTCTAGTATCGTCCCAGTCTAGCTAGCTCGTTAGGAATTATTGAGTAAATCGTGCAACGTGGCAGTATTTATTCTTCTTTTAGGGGTACCCCTAATAAATCTTAATTTCCTATAACCTGATTATTTAAACAAACTCTCTGGAGTTTATTTGTGACTTATCTTCAGTGCTGAGTTTGATACTAGCTAATAGATGGTTTTGCTAACAATACCTTTCAGTTAGCAGGTATTTGGGTGCTATCAGTCGTTTCCCCACTACAGTATTGAAACATGTTTTCTATTCATTTTTGCGCATGCTGGAAATTACATGACGATATTTATGTATCATGACAAGGGCAATATTAGTGGCAGTGCAGGTGGTGTGGCTGCTCCAGGGTCCAACTGTTTGTGAGAGTCCATGTATGACATCACGGTCTTGCACTATTTTTTTTAAATCCGTTGTGCTAGGCGAAGCTACAGCCTTTTGTGTGTCATGGAGGGCCCCTGCGTTTTAACATGCTGCTGTCTTGACAGGAGTGGACAGGTGGGTGGAGAAAGAATGGGGAGAGATAGGCGGTGTAGACGTAATAAAGGTGTGGTGGGATGCGTATTAGTATAGTATGTACATTTTTGCCACTTTTGCCATATAGGGTAGGTGGGAATTATGCACTGGGGCCCTCTGTTCCTTAATACTGCCACTGGGTAATGCCATCTCTTTAGTATTGCATTATACATTTTAAAGAACAGAAACCTATCATTTTTAATCATGCAATATTTTACTTTAGGTCGACATACTTACAAATAGGCTTGTTTTAGTTACATACAAAATAGGCTTGTTTAGTTTGTTTCATGATTTTATATCTCAACTGCATGTAGTATTCATTAAATAAGCTCTCCCATGATCATAATTGGCAGTAAGTGACTGAAGATTTCAGGCAGACTAGCAATGGCTTAGAATCCAGAAAAATTAATTCATAAATATGAAGAGGGCATTTTATCAAACATAGAAAAACCCATAATTATGAATGGTCAAAAAAGGGACACCCCAAGCACCAGATGAAGGAACAATCATTAGTGGATAAATAGGTTTTTTTTTTTTCGCTTCTGGATTTGTTTGATTAATAATTAAACTGATATGGAACTAGAAGCCTCTGCTACTGACAGGGTCTATATAAGATGAAGAGTGGGTTGTACTTCCATTTATGAACATATTGTATTTCTAAACGTTATAAACAATAGATAAAAGTAGACATCAACAATGAAGATCCTAAATCACATCTAGGATATGTCTGGAACATCTGTCTGTATCTGGGGAAAGAAGAACACAATGCTTTTCATTGTTCTTTGTGCTTTCTGTCCGTTAGCAGTTATCTTTGTAGGTGTTCTGCCCCTGTTGGAGGTCTTGTATGTGCTCTGTCCTTACCGGCTTTAGCAGCACCTTTCAGAAGGTGACGTGGATTCTTGATGCTAGCGACACAGCTTTTACATCGCTGGTAATTTGCTTTAATTGTCTTTGTGTGATCCCCGGAGCGACCTTGTGCTTTGTTTTTGCATCTGTTATGTTTCTGACTCTGGTTTTAATGCCAGTTTGGGCTACAGGCCAAGTTCCTGCATAGCAAGCCTGAGTGGCTGGCAACTTGCCAGGCCTTTATTGAGGGACTAACTATGCAGCACTGTAATTTAACTAGCAAAATGTGGCAAATCACTGTTATTAATGCCAATAAATCTATCCCTGACAGTTGACAGCATTAAAATATCAATTTACCCAGTGTAGAAAATGCTTTCTTTTTTGGGGGTAGATTTGGCTTGCTATCATTGCAGGGGAGTAATGCTAGTTATTAATGACTCTCAGCTGAATTTTCCTTTTTTATATCAAACTGATTCAGCTAAAGAAACATTGGTAGCTGCTAACTGGTATTACCAGTCACTGCACTATTTCAGACACATTGTATCTTATAGACTTGTGCATTTGGTGTTGTCTGTCTATTTATCTCGATTTGACCAAACTCCCTAACCCCTAAACACTGTGGATGAATCATAAAATAAACAAAATAGGCTTGTTTAGTTTGTTTCATGATTTGGAATTTCGTCTACAGTGCCAGAAAAATCAGGAGGGAATGGAGAACAAACCGATTTATTTTTTTTGGAGGCGGGTGCAAATTAGCAGATTAGTTTGACATCATGCACAAGAGGTCTGCCAAATGATGTGGTCTCCAATCAAAGGATGAAAAAATGATGACTGATAGCAAAAAATATACAGATTTTATTCACAGATCAGAAAAGAGACAAATAGACTGAAAATATTTCCAAGCAGGCAGCTTCTTCCATAAACTTTGACTACAACTACAGAGGGAGACACACCAGCAGACAGTAGTTGGTTTTAACATTGCTGCACCTGTGTGGGAGTGGGATGTTAGGAAGAGTGTGCGGCCTGCTCTCTGTCTGGTGGCCAGCAGCTATTGTCATGTCCACAGACCACTGTCCAACACAAGTAAGTGTCCTAAATCCACAACACTCACAAATGTTTCCTCAAGTTCACTCTCCCCAAGTTGTGTTCCTCCGATCTACTAGTTGAGGGGCTACTAGCTTAGATTTAATTACTGGCCACTCATCTCCCCCTTTAAAGTTGTTTTAAAATTTCTCAAAGTATTCTTAAAGCTGTCAATTAATAAAAAAAATCACTCCTGCTGTGGCTGCCTCTGCTCCCCTCTTTTTAAAAAGCCTTGCCTTGTAGTTGTTTCATCTTGCCTGTATGGCTCTTGCAGTATGACTATTCCTTGCCTTCAAATTCAAAACTTTTTTTCTAAATTTGTTATAGTTTTTTAAAGTGTAGTATTAGTAGTAGTAGTGTTAATGTTTCATCCAACATTGTAGTGGGTTTGCCCTGCCTAACTGTGTATTCTGGTGTGACTACGCCTGTTGCCTTCACAGACAAAGTTGGTAGAAGCTGATAGGGCACTATTATTATAGTAGCCATTTGCATTGTAATAGGCCTATTTTCGTTCTTCCAAATTATGTTGCACAAAAATGAATAAACAAAATTAATCTGAACTAAAACACCATATCACCGAATTTGGGTTCCTCCGAATCAAATTAGTTTTTGGCCGAATCTATTGTTTGCTGTGCATAGGTCTTGTATCTAATAATGTTAATGCCATCGCAGCCACACTGCCTTTAAAAAAACCAAGAAGATATTTTAATCTAAAATGCAACATGTTGCAAGTTGAAAGAGGTGTTTGTGCAATCACTTTCATATATCTGAATGGGGTGGTCGCATCTATTATAAGGTTATGTACATATGCATGTGCACGGGGTGTGCCTGGGCACACCCTAATCAAGCCTCAAAATTGAGGCTCCGTCACCACCGTGCTGCACTGCATCTTTTTTCCTCCCATCCAATCCTTTACTATGCGAGCGGTATTGCCGCATAGTGTAGCATGGACTTGCTCCTTCTCCAGACCTCCCCTGTAGCGTACGCGGCGGCGGGAGTCACAGCAACGCTAGGGTGAGGCCCGGCCGGGTCATCGCACAGCAGCGTCTTCTCCAAGAACTGCAGGTACAGTTTATTTCCCCTCCCTTCCTGAATCCTGCAGTATGGGTGGTAATATAAAAAAACTGCTTATGAGCATTTTCACCGTGGTCCTTTGGTCTAAGCTTATCTGATAAAGCAGAAGATGATTCATCTTATATGTTAAGAACCTTTCATCAAAATAAACATTATTGCACACGGGACATTTTACAGTTCTAACCAGGAACAGAGAGAATCCATTTTTTTGTTGTTTATTTTTACATTTTTTAACATAACCTGAAATGACAGTAATTATATTAAATGGACAATACTAGGCACATTTATTATGAAAAAAATGGCTCATGTCTTTTTTTTAAGAGCTACAAAGAGGGAATTGACAAAACACTACACATCTGGTCACTGAATATGCGAGTTGCTCAGCTTACAGTCCAACTGGCAGATAATTAACACAGAAACAATGCACTCATAATTCAATGTGAAGCTAGACAACATTTTGTCAGGTGTATTCACCTAATAAATAATAAATGACTACTTTCAGTTAGTTACTGCAAACCAGTTAATGCTCAGATGATAAGTATTTGTGCCAAAGTTTTTGAAGATTTAAGCATACAATACAAGTATGTCAACCTTAAAAAAAAAAATTATATATATATATATATATATATATATATATATATATATATAAGAAATCCAAAGAGGTAGCAGCACTCACGGTCCAGATAAAAATTCCAAATTTTATTAAAGCATATTTCAAATGATCAACGTTTCAGTCCACTACACGGGACTTTCCTCAAGAACTGTTGATCTTGAGGAAAGTCCCGTGTAGTGGCCTGAAACGTCGATCATTTTAAATATGCTTTAATAAAATTTTGGATTTTTTATCTGGACCGTGAGTGCTGCTACCTCTTTGGATTTCCTGGATATTTAAAGCCTTGGCTTAGCACCCGGCACACAAGGGACATTTAAAGTGTGAGTGCAAGAGCATTTTTTCTTTATATATATATATAAATAAGTTAAACCATGACATTGTCTTGAGATAAATAGGATGTTACTTAAAGTTATAATACATAGAAAATGTTCAGCAAAGACAAAAGAAAACTGCTACAAAGATTTTAATTGCTGACTGAGATATTAAGGAAAGGATTTAATTCCACCTAAATATTGCAATGGATAAATTATTAGCATATCTTTAAAGGAACACTATAGGGAACACAAACAGGTATTCCTGACACTATAGGGTTAAACTAACTATTTAGTTGCAATAGGCTGCGCATGCCTGTGGCTATGTACTTATAGAAAATACACAGAACAGGCTTCAATTGGATAAAATAAAACATACACTTTATTTTCTGCATGTCAGTGCTTACAGCCCTGGATAATGTATTTCTGGAAATATCTCTTATTGTGTCAGCAATTTGTTCACCCTAATAATGGAGCACTTTTCAAAAGACTTTGTCATTTCGTCAAATTATTATTATTATTATTTTATTATTTATATAGCGCCATCACGTTCCGTAGCGCTGTACATTGTTATCTAGTCCTGAGATTTACCTTCAGTCACTCAATGAGGGGAGAATGACAGCGGCTCTAGGCAAAAGAGTCAATCGTAAAAAGTCGGCAGGGCAGTTGGCAAATGGACAGAGATGTTGCTAAAGTAGGAAGAGCCTTGCTGTTTTCTGGCAGGTCATTGAGAGGCATTGTTTAGTTGTTCAAAAGATGCCGGTGTACATTGCCAGTCCTGGCAGATTTGCACTTAGCTGTGACCTATTATATGGCTAAAAATGGATTCTCGCTGCTGCCCATGCGCAAAGCAGAAAACTAAAACCACTTTAATTATATATGTTTTATAGTGATTTTATATATCACAATATAGATGACAAATGTAGCAACAGTATACTGCCCCGGTGCACAGTAATGAGATAATATGCTCACAGTAAACCAGAGAACCCCTTACATATAACTCAGCATGCCATCCTATTCACTTATTACAAGGCTCTATCACCATGACAACTTCAGTGAGACACATTTCAGACTAGTGTGTGAAAATGTGTATGTTTTTTTAAAGTGGGGGATATGCATACCTTACTAAAGCATACAATTAAATGTAAGTTAATAACAGAAATTCTATATTTTATTGGATTTATCAGAAAGAGAATATCCTGTTGTATATATTATTCATCCTCAGGGCCGCCATCAGGGCATGACAACCATAACCATACACACACTAAACCACAACACAAACAAGCATAACGGTTGTCATGGGCCCGGCGGTCCTGGGGGGCCCGGACTTTTCAGGGAGTCCCGGGCCCCACATTCTATTTGTGCACATATAGATAGCGATTATCGCTATCTATATGTTCACCTCGGGCCCCGGCTACCTGTACAGTGTAAACGGGGACCAGCCAGCACCATCTTAACTCTACAGCAGCTCCTGCCCGTAAGTCTCGCGAGCTCCGCGGCCAGCAGAGCGTTACCATGGGTTACCATGGCAACGCTCCGCGCGGCAAACAGGCACAGCTCGCGAGACTTACAGGCAGGAGCTGCTGGAGAGTTAAGATGGTGCTGGCTGGTCCCCGTCTGCATTCTACAGTGGCTGGCTCCCTCCACCAGACCACCGGACAACCAGGGATGCGATCTCCCCCCTCGCTGGCCAGGTAACAAGCAGGGAGGGGGGAATAAAATGTAAATGCCACCAAAAAGGCTCCCCTCCCACCCCCCACCCTCCTATGCAGAATCCTATTTTACATACAGCCCCCACATTTACATACACTAAAACCACAACACACACACTGCATACACACACTAAAACCACAACACAAACACACACTGCATTCACCATACACACACTAAAACCACAACACAAACACACACTGTATACACACACTAAAACCACAACACAAACACACACTGCATTCACTATACACACACTAAAACCACAACACAAACACACACTGCATACACACACTAAAACCACAACACAAACACACACTGCATACACACACTAAACCCACAACACACACACTGCATACACACACTAAAACCACAACACAAACACACACTGCATTCACCATACACACACTAAAACCACAACACAAACATACACTGCATACACACACTAAAACCACAACACAAACACACACTGCATACACACACTAAAACCACAACACACACTGCATACACACACTCAAACCACAACACAAACACACACTGTATTCACCATACACACACTAAAACCACAACACAAACATGCACTGCATTCACCATACACACACTAAAACCACAACACAAACACGCACTGTATGCACCATACACACACTAAAACCACAACACAAACATGCACCGCATTCACCATACACACACTAAAACCACAACACAAACACGCACTGCATTCACCATACACACACTAAAACCACAACACAAACACACAATGCATTCACTATACACACACTAAAACCACAACACAAACACACACTGTATTCACCATACACACACTAAAACCACAACACAAACATGCACTGCATTCACCATACACACACTAAAACCACAACACAAACACACACTGTATTCACCATACACACACTAAAACCACAACACAAACACGCACTGCATTCACCATACACACAATAAAACCACAACACAAACACGCACTGCATTCACCATACACACACTAAAACCACAACACAAACATGCACTGCATTCACCATACACACACTAAAACCACAACCCAAACACGCACTGCATTCACCATACACACACTAAAACCACAACACAAACACGCACTGCATTCACCATACACACACTAAAACCACAACACAAACATGCACTGCATTCACCATACACACACTAAAACCACAACCCAAACACGCACTGCATTCACCATACACACACTAAAACCACAACACAAACACGCACTGCATTCACCAACCACACTAAAACTACAACACACACACTGCATTCACCATACACACACTAAAACCACAACACACAAACTGCATTCACCATACAAACAATAAAGCCACAACACAAACACACACTGCATACACACACTAAAACCACAACACACACTGCATACACACACTAAAACCACAACACAAACACACACTGTATTCACCATACACACACTAAAACCACAACAGAAACATGCACTGCATTCACCATACACACACTAAAACCACAACACAAACACGCACTGCATTCACCATACACACACTAAAACGACAACACAAACACACAGTATTCACCATACACACACTAAAACCACAACACAAACACGCACTGCATTCACCATACACACACTAAAACCACAACACAAACACGCACTGCATTCACCATACACACACTAAAACCACAACACAAACATACACTGCATTCACCATACACACACTAAAACCACAACCCAAACACGCACTGCATTCACCATAGACACCACAACACAAACACGCACTGCATTCACCATACACACACTAAAACTACAACACACACACTGCATTCACCATACACACACTAAAACCACAACACACACACTGCATTCACCATACAAACAATAAAACCACAACACAAACACACATTGCATTCACCATACACACACTAAAACCACAACACAAACATGCACTGCATTCACCATACACACACTAAAACCACAACACAAACATGCACTGCATTCACCATACACACACTAAAACCACAACACAAACACGCACTGCATTCACCATACACACACTAAAACTACAACACACACACACTGCATTCACCATACACACTAAAACCCAACACAAACACACACTGCATTCACCATACACACACTAAAACTACAACACAAACACACACTGCATTCACCATACACACACTAAAACCACAACACACACTATATTCACCATACACACACTAAAACCACAACACAAACATGCACTGCATTCACCATACGCACACTAAAACCACAAAACAAACACATTGCATTCACCTTACACACACTAAGGCCACAACAAAAACAAACACTGCATTCACCATACACACACTAAAATCACAACACAAACACACATTGCATTCACCATACACACACTTAAACCACAACACAAACACACACAGCATTCACCATACACACACTAAAACCACAACACAAACACTCTGCATTCACTACACAAACACACACTTTATCTAAAACACACAAAACTACATTCATTATACAAATGTGCAATCTGTATCCATTTTACACACCACACAGGCCATCCTTGTGGGTGGACTCAGAATGGGCCCCCGGGGGCAGGCTCGGGGGCAGGCTCGGGGGCGGGCCCAGGGGGCCCACACTTTGAACTGTGTCAGGGGCCCTGAAATTTCTGATGGCAGCGCTGTTCATCCTACCTGTCTAATCACATCCTACACATTGTTACAAGGAAGCAGTGAGTTCAGTCGTAGTGCTCCAATGTCTGTCAATTTATTTTTTCGGGCCTTCTGCTATTTCACTCAACATTTGCTCACAGAACGTGTGGCAGGCGATAGAGAACAGCTAATCCTTCCTCGCACAGTCCAGCAGGTCTTAACTCATCTCCCAGAGCTCCCTCTCTGTAATACTCATAATACAGATCTAAAAGACACACGGCTGCAAATCCTCCCCCTGGATCATTAGTCCTAGGCATCTGTAGCAGGCTCTCTGAGGCCTTTCGCACAAATCCCTGCCTCCGTGTGTCCTCTGTGTGTTACTTGGTGATTCCTATGCTGCAGGCAGGCGATTAATAATAAGAAAAAGAGGAGGAGAGGTGGGGGATACAAAGTATCTCTGTCAATGTATCTGCCCTGTGGCTACTGAGCATTCAGTGTAAACCAGTTAACCCTTGACTGTAAGGCGACCTCCAATGTAATATAGGGCCTACTGGCACACACGCACGCACGCACGCACTCACTCAACAACACAATAAAGCAATACACAATGACTCATTTTATTGCTTAAATCTACACCAGAACATCTGTTGTATGGAAGATTAAAGCAGATTACCACACACTCCCTGCTCAAATGTACCCACATGTAATAAAAAATAACAAAGCTGACTTTAAAAGTCTGACAAAAGTAGTGATTTGAGATAGTGTGATATTGCAAAGCGTGACAAACTATTAAAGTAAATATCTTGGCATTGTTGGAAAATAAGCCACCGCTACTGAATTAGTTCATGTGTAGTGTGGTTAAAAAATACTTAGCAAAAATGTATAAATTACAAAAACTCAAAAACACTTTTACCTATATCTCCATACCACACAGTGTATAGGATAATCAGCTTTTTTTAATTTGCCATATGCATCTTTCCTCTTCTTACACAAAGGATCTCGTTCTTATTCATTATTTCGAAAACGTCTGTAATGGGATCTCTGTGATGCTCATACAGGAATGAGTTTCCAGAATATTTAAATTTTTTCCATATTTTTCAGGGTAACAACATAGTTCTGAGGGAGTTCCAGAAAAGCAGACACAATGAATTGCAGATTGTTGAGATTTTTGGCGTATGAGTACTTTTTGTAATCTATGAAGGATAAAGGAACTGGAAGACAGACTACTAACCATAGGAGGGCTGGCAGGGAGGCAGGGAGCAAATGCATTCCAGGCCACTAGGAGGAATTTTTTAGGGCCAAAATGTGTATTATTCTCAGAAAAAAACGAGATATAAAGAGCATTAAGTCACTATGGAAACAGATGTTTAGCACTTGGCACCCAACATAGCACCTGTTTTACCTTGATAAATCTCCTTTCAAATTTATTATTTCTATGGGAACATACAGTTCCAATTTCAGATTTGCTAAATCTAACTAATAATAGTACAGATATATTAAAGCATTTTGAATC
Organism: Pelobates fuscus; assembly: GCF_036172605.1. Lineage (NCBI taxonomy): Eukaryota > Metazoa > Chordata > Amphibia > Anura > Pelobatidae > Pelobates > Pelobates fuscus. The sequence goes on along the minus strand of NC_086321.1, from coordinate 144,397,784 downwards.
GGGGTTAAAGATAGAGAGAACTGAATTGCAAGGGTTAAAGTGTGTGCTCTGGTTTCCTGCTCGATTTTTATTCGGTAAAACCATAAAGCTTTGTTGTTCGGTTTCTATAATTATACTAAAAACATCATTTCACAGTTTGCTAACTCTGTTAGGTATAAACATGCCTTTTGTGGTTTAGCGGTTGCCAGAGATATATTTCCGCCTCTAGTGTATAGGAAACTAGCTCTACCAGTTATTATGGGGTGGCAGGCAGCGCAGATAAAATATGGGAGGGAAAACATAGCTTGGGTTGAGGAAAGGAGAAAATAAGAAGCAGATGTGGAAGGGAGACAGATTAGGAGAAATAAAACGTGTGGATTGTAGAGAGAAGGTGCAGATGAGGACACTTAAAACGAAATGAGAAAAACATAACGGTAGAAGATTAAGCACAGGCAGGTACAACAAAGATAAAACCACAAAACCACAGAAAAATGCATGCTGCGTGCTAGTACACCATGGAGAGGGAGCTTGGGAACCCTTGAATTATCTAAAACTGTGATGCAATGCTCAACTAAGTTCCAATATCAGATAAAGAGAGTCTGAATATACAACACAAAAATAAAAACAACCCCTCCATGTTCTCATCTTTAGGCAGCGTGCACTACCTTTACTGGAAAATTCACTTTTAGAGTTAATACTGCATTATTTAGTTGTGTCAAAGTAAAGATTGCAACTGAATACCTGGGGATACATTGACCTGGAGTTTCTGTTCACTCTATTTTTATAGAACGTCTCTAGATTGTTAATAATTCTTGATCGCCTTACATGACTTCTTGCCTCAGGTCATACCTGCTGACATATTCGTTTTAACTGAATTTAGATCAGGACATTGACTTGGCCATTCACAAATATAACGTTTCTGCTAGGTGATATATTTACTGCTAGGTCCAGAATAATCGTAAGGGGCTGCATGACACAAATTCAGTTACATTTATCCAAATGAATGGACACCATTGCTCTTTCAATACATAAATATTTTTCCATCAGTGATTGCAAACTGTCCATATCTCAATCCCGAAAACTAGCCAAGAGCTGTAATAACCAATCTGAAATATTTTGTGGGTAAGGTCAGATTCATTTGTTGGAATTCAGTGTTTTGTGTTTGCCAAACAAAACATGTCTCATTTAAGCCAAAATGTATCACTTTGATCTCATCTGTCCACATTGATACAATTGCTTTCTGGAGCTTCCATATAGCTCCTGATCTTCCATCACTGAGATGGGCTGCAATGTTTTATTGTTTTTTTTTTATGGACTACTTTTAGCATCGTCCTACTGATAACAACATTGTTTGTTGTTTCTGTTACGACTGACTAATGAATACCAGACATTGAAAAATGATTGGAGACCAAATCTAGTTACCAATTCTTTATTGCTACATTCTCAGCTTGACTGTGTTAGTCCTGATGTTTACATTTGTTTTTTTGTTTTTTTTTAATTAACCACAGTTCAGTGTTTATGAATTAAACCGTTTAGATGAGTTTTTTTTTTAAATTACACATGTCAAGTGTCCTAATCAATTAGTGCAAGTATTTTTTTTTCTCCAAACTGCATCAGTGTTCAGACAATTTCCTCTATGTGCATCTGGATTGATAATACAAGTACACATACAAATGTAATTCTATATAAATACAATTGCCTGCAGTCAGATTAAAATAATAGTGAGCTTCTACTTCATGCTGTTTTAGGAAAAGACTAATGGGTCCTTGACAAATATGATAATGATAAGGTAACTCCAATAACAGGCAAGTGAAAATTGAAAAGGCCTTATAAGGAACCTTCCTATCTTTTCAATGTAACAGTACAATTGTCCCGTGTGACTGCTCATAGACTCGCCACAGAAGGTATTGTAAAGGTACAGAGATATAGAATACCACTATTTTAATCAACAAATAATGGTGTGAGGCAGCATCTCACAAACCCTCTATTCTAGTAGTCCAGAAGGCAACTACCTGCTTTCTTCTTTGCCAGACATCACCTGTATGAGAAGTTCTCTTTAAGGTTAGTAATAGCACAATAACCACGAGAACCACGAGAATTCAAGCCAAGTGAAGTCAATGTCACAGCAAGACTCAATTCAACAACTTTTGGAGCAAACAGATGATTAAACTTAGAAATACACTATTGAGTGTATACAAGTAGGAAAAGAATATAAGAGCTACTCTGTCTTTTGGGGTCCTTGCATATTTTGCTTAGGCCTCTGATGATGATTTTACCTCTTGCAGTTAGATGTCCACAGGGAACATGGAAAGTAAGTTTTACGTAAGTGAACCTGTCCTTCTCATCTGCAGCCATGGTCTTCCTGCAGGTCCTCGTCGTAGCATCATCTGCCAGAAGCCAATGACATTTCTGTAATCTTGCTCATGCTCAATGAGGGGGGTGCTGATTGACGCAGGGTGGCATTCTGCAGTGCATGCTCAATAGCCTCCCAATGCGTTCCTATGGGAAACTTATTGGATTGGCTGAGATCATCAAAATTGATTATCTCAGCCATGAAGGTGGGTTTAGACATGGCAGGACCGGCGCAGCATGGGGAAAAAAAAGTGATTATAAACCTTTACCTTGCTATTGCAGGGTTCCGGTCATCTAAACATATACACTTACTGATGGATGCACACCCACTGATTTTACACACACTGATAGACAGTTAGACACAGACACTCATGATAGACACACACTCACTGATAGACAGACACACTCACTGACAGACACAAACACCACACACTCACTGATAGATTCACTCACAAATTAGTATTATGTTAACTTATATCCACCCAACCTCCCTCCCTTTGGGAGAGCTATAGTGGATCCTTAACCAGGGGTCCAGTGGAGATGCTGTGATCCAGTAATCTTCAAGCTCTTCTTGCTCTACTCCCTCACACTCCATTTAGTGATGCAGGGGTGATGGCAAGTAGCTTCACCTTTTTGTCACGTCCCTATTTTGTCTTATGATATCTTTTCACTACACTTGAATTTCAATGAAATTCCAACACAATGTTTATGAGCACTTCACAATAAAATTCATAATTTTTTTTGGAGGGGTGGGGGGAGGTTAGGAGCGTTAACAGAGTCGGTTAAAGTAAAAAACAAATGATATTGACAATGTTTGATGTAAAAATGAAAACACAAAAAACAAAGAAAAAAAAACAGCATTTCTATGCATCAATAAATACAGGATCTTCTCTCAACATCCATGGACTCTACCCCAAGTAACCTCCTGGAGGATGCAGAACAATGGCATACTGTTTCAATGATGGAGATGTAGTGTACTGTTACTAAGTTTATGGTCTACGTATGAAGTCCCACATTTAACCCCTTAAGGACCAAACTTCTGGAATAAAATGGAATCATGACGTGTCACACACGTCATGTGTCCTTAAGGGGTTAAAGGAATCCTTGTAAAATCCAATGCTATGCTGCTTTTAAAATGCACGTTACTTGTGAGAAAGACCACCTATTACTGCAGAATAAAATGCTACCAGAGAATCTGATGACAGATGAGAAGCACTTGGCCCACCTAAAATGTTCCTAACCATGTCTGTGGGGTGGGTGTCAGATTCCAATTGTGTTCGTTTCAGGGGAATTTTGCACTTCTTTTTACAATGTGTCTGGATATTTTAAAAATGTTAGATCTCTCCTGTGGGCTGATAAAAAAAAAGTCTATGTTCTAGCTGGAAATAAATTTGTTGACCTTTTGGCTATAAATGTGTATGAAAAATGTCCCAGCGGATTATCTAGTGTCTAAAGTGTCTATTTATATGTTTTTAATCATTGTATCCTTAGGGTTAAGTTTACATGAGAAAATAAATTACTGTTTTGATTTTTCCCAGATCTTTTGTAGGCGGAGCTCACTGCACATGTGCTTTAGGTTCCCCACGGCACTGAGATCAGGGGAGATGGAATAGGGTTAGTGAAAGAAAGGGTTATTTAACCGTTTCAGTGCTACGGGGGTGGGAGGGAGGAGCGTAAGGGAGAAGGGGCATAGCAACACTTTAATGTTGGGAATGCAGCTTTGTATTCCTTTAATCAGAAGCTAGTGGATTATTCCCTTAGTATTTAGCTATACCCAACATAATGTCAGTTAGCTAAGTTAATTAATGTACCAAACGTAGAGCCTGTTCAAACCACAAAAGGTGCACATACTTGTCCTAAAAGGGGCTGTACAACCATTCATCCTTTGATTGTTAAATATCCATTGACTAAACAGTTAAATAAAAAAAATAATGAAGACCACTGAATATAGAATAGCATTATTTTGTCCAATATAACTGATCAGGAAAAAATATCCACTCAGTTTTTATTTTCAACCTAACTTTCCAAACTTGGTATTTTCAATGCATTACAATTGATTATTCAATGAATAGCTCCTATGAAAGTATATTTAAAAATATTGAAACTTTGCTATTCATTATTTGTCTTATTAAAAAAAAAAAAAAAAAAAAAAACATATACAAGCAAAAATAAAAAAAAAACTAATAAAAAATACTTAAAAATCCCCAGGATTATTCAGTTGGGATAATCACTGCACATTGTGACATTTTCAGAAACCAAAAAATTCTCCATCTCATCTGTAGAATATCCAGCTCAGCTGTTTTTAAACTAAATTTGAAACTCTCTTGTGAATTCCTGATGTTTTCGTCTTTAGTGAATAGAGACAGTCATGAAAATCCCAAAGAGGAATGGTACTTACTGTTTAAAAATATTTTTGGTAGATGTCATATACTTTATTTTTCAGTATAGCAATGATCATGGCCTCACTTAGTCACACAATGTTATGCAAATTGATGTTATATTCATACAACATGCCTGTATTGTATATAATTGTAAAATCAGCATTATAAACGGTGTTAATGAAAAGAATATGTATTGTATGTAGCTAGATCATTTTTTAAGTTCACGTCCTTATTGATTCAGCATGGTGAGTAATTTATTTCATTTTCTATACATCGCTCTGTAAAGAAAAGTCACTCTAAAATGCCCCTGGCCATCATAATAAACCAAATGAGAATATTAACAAGAAAACCAATATTAACCAATATCAGGTTAGATTGGCATAAGACAACAATTCTCCATCGATGTATTTGTAAAAACTTCAGATGAGAAGAACCATAAGCAATACAATGTACATGATATAAAAACATACGTAAATAATAATAAATATATTTTTTTCTTTTAACCAATCACCGTTAAACTGTGCCCCACACTGATGCGGTTGGACTGCAAATAGCATAACTATCTGGTAGTCATTGGCTTGCAGAGCATTATGGGGTCTGTAGTCTTTAAACATCTGGAGGAGTGAAGTCGGAAAGCCCTGCTTGATCTATTTAAATTGGTCTTAAATCTGCCCACCGTGGTAATAGTTCATCATTGCAGGGGCTCTACATAATTGGCAGCTGTCATGAATGTGAAGGATCCCCTGCTGTTAAAAAGCATTTATCCGCTAGGGGTAGAGCCAAGGGAAATACTGAACGTGTATGGATGGTTACACAAGCCAAGTGCAGCAATCCCATTTCAGTTCAGGCATTCTTTTCCTGCCCTGTTGCTCTAGGCAACCAGCTTGAGTGGAGATATTGTTTCTTACATTAAAAACTGATTACAGCTTACCTCACTGCCTCATACTGTCTTAGAGGGGATTAGGAGGGAGTGCAGAGCTGGCTTAGGCACTGTGTTAACAAAGCCTCAAAGGCACCTGCAGATTTGCCTATTCGTGAAGTGATTAACTTATTTAGTAACGGCAGAGAAATGTGAGCAGTCAGGAAGCCCCACTACTTATTAAGTAGGAGAACGCTGGTGCTCTGAGAACCACGTCTTTCTTTTATGAAGTGCTGAGTGTCTCCATCCCTGAATGATCTCTCTACGTTAAGCTGAGGCAGGCTGGAAGAAAAAATAAAAAAGTCTGGCACCTTATATTATAACGTGTTTAATTAACCTTTGCTACTGAGGAAATCGAACTTGCAGATCCATTTTATTTATTCCTTTGAAAAGTGAAAGGCACAGAGGATATGCTATCTATGGCTCCTTAAAACATATCTGAACTTTGATACCCTATATATTTAAAATATAATGTAGATTTCTCAAAACGTACATCAGAAATCTGAAAGGAAGGTAAAGTCACAGGCGAAAAAGAAAAAAAGACACAGCTCTACAAGAAAATGATGGGTCTGGCAGCGAACATTATTGATCCTGTGATATATCGACCAGCTTTACAGTTGGAAAAAAAAAAAAAATCATAATGATGTTGAGAGATAATAGCATGGCAATAAACAATATATAACATATAAAACAATATATAGCATACAAACCAAACGATATACTTAATCCAAGCAAAAGTGAAGGAGCAGCAATATTTATTTCTGGCTTTCTTATGAGACCGTTATAGTTCTTTTGCCTTTCTTTGAGGGTCCGAATGAAGTGCAGGGAGTGATGTTAGTTCTGCAGATCTTGGTAATAAATTCTCTGGTCTTGTCCATAACGGATAGTAATCCTGAAGGATTTGAACAAGCTGTGCGTTACTTGCCTTTAGTGGAATATTGTGACGTTTTTGGATTGTTGGCCGCTAAACCCCACTTCCCACTTAATCCCATGCATTGAATACACGTTCTTAAGAAACATAATGCCCTTTTCAACACCATAACAGTTTGAAACATGTATTTGGGGAAAAAGGCAACCAACTGTAATGGATCAGTCTCCACAGCTTCCCTTCCTTCTGTTCAGAACAGGGATCATGGGGTATCACAGGGATCATGGTTAACCCAGTATGGACAGACGGCCCTCGGATCGCTTGAATCTCTGGAGATGGAACAGGATGATATTATCAGTCTCTTACGGACCAGGGGCATTATGTCTCTGTGAGAATCGTTATGGTGAAATAAATAATGTTGAAAATGGAAAATACCACTGGTCCCAATTTGGATTAACAACATTCTTATCCAGGGAGGTTGTTCATATGACTCTATTCTGCCAATGTATTTTAGTTTCTCAGTGATAGCTTGAGATGCAATGAGCTTTTAATAAATACTTTCAATACTTAGTCCAAACAAGCAGGGCTGGAAACAAACTCTGCTCTACTGGAGATTTCTTCAAGCCTGCTATTTTAACCTAAGTTTTACAAACTCCCAAGATGTACTCTTTGTGAATACAGTCTGCAATCTTTGCGACCAGAAATCAATGTTAGTTCCATGGATATCATCAGGATTTAATATAATTGTCGTTTTTACATCCCACTGAATAAGAGAATAATGTGCATTGTGTATAATTTGTTCCTAATCAAGCCAATAGATAATCAAAACCCATATACTAAATGCCCAGGCTGTTGGAGAAGAATCGTAAGCCCTAGAGCAATTTGATATGTAAAAGATGTTTGGCGGACGGAAGATATGAAGTGAAAGAAATTTGATTAGATAAATAAAGACAGTTTTGATTAGATAAATAAGAACATTCTCTTCTTTCTTGTTCCGAGTACACCAACATAATTGGTTTTTGCAGAGGCGGCTCTAGACTTTATGAGGCCTTAGGCGAAACTCAAACATGAGGCCCCACTAACAAAAAAGTGTCACATATACACATAAATGCAGTTTACCTGTGTATGTGCCTGAGAGTGTGTCTGACAGAGTATCCTTGTGTATGAATGTATGTCTCTGTGAGCATGTTTGCGTTTTTGTCTGAGACCCTATGTGTATGGGGTAGCTGCTTGAAGTGTGTTGTGTGTATGGGGGGGGGGAGGGGTGATGGAGAGAAGGAGAGGAGGGTGATGGTAAGAGGGGGTGATGGTGACAGGGAGGTGATGGTGTGGGGGGTGATGTGAGAGGGGTGATGGTAATGTGAGAGTGAGGGTGGGGTAATGTGAGAAGGAGGGGGGAGTAATGTGAGAAGGAGGGGGGGTAATGGGAGAAGGAGGGTGTAATGTGAGAAGGGGGGGTGATGTGAGAAGGGGGGTTGATGGTGAGGGGCGTTGATGGTGAGGGTAGTGGGGGTGATGCTGAGGGTGGTGGGGGTGATGCTCAGGGTGGTGGGGGATGGTGAGGCTGAGGGTGGTGGGGGGTGGTGAGGCTGTGGGTGGTGGGGGTTGATGCTGAGGGTGGTGAGGCTGAGGGTGGTGGAGGGTGGTGAGGCTGAGGGTGGTGGGGTGGTGACGCTGAGGGTGGTGGGGGGTAGTGAGGCTGAGGGTGGTGTGGGGGGTAGTGAGGATGAGGGTGGTTGGGGTTGTGATGCTGAGGGTGGTGTGGGGGTGAGGCTGAGGGTGGTGTGGGGGGTAGTGAGGCTGAGGGTGGTTAGGGGTGGTGATGCTGAGGGTGGTGTGGGGGTAGTGAGGCTGAGGGTGGTGGGGGGTAGTGAAGCTGAGGGTGGTGGGGGGTGATGCTGAGGATGGTGTGGCGGTAGTGAGGCTGAGTGTGGTGGGGTGGTGATGCTGAGGGTGGTGTGGGGGTAGTGAGGCTGAAGGTGGTTGGGGGTGGTGATGCTGAGGGTGGTGTGGGGGTAGTGAGGATGAGGGTGGTGGGGGATGGTGAAGTTGAGGGGGATTGGGGGTGGTGAAGTTGAGGGTGGCTGGGGGTGGTGAGGCTGAGGGTGGTGTGGGGGGTAGTGAGGCTGAGGGTGGTTGGGGTGGTGATGCTGAGGGTGGTGGTGGGGTAGTGAGGCTGAGGGTGGTGGGGGTGGTGATGCTGAGGGTGGTAGTGAGGCTGAGGGTGGTGTGGGGGGTAGTGAGGCGGAGGGTGGTGGGGGGTGGTGAGGCTGAAGGTGCTGTGGGGTTAGTGAGGCTGAGGGTGGTGGGGGGATGATGTTGAGGGTGGTGTGGGGGGGGTCAGAGCTGCAGACCATGTAATCTCGCAAGATGTCAAAGCGTTGCCGTGGTAACCCGCGGCAACGCTCTGATTGCCCAATTCTCGCGAGACACATGGTCTGCAGCTCTGCTCACCGCGGAGCTGCAGACCGGTGTCTGTGGTGGCTGGCTGGGCAGCCAGGAGGGGCCTCGCACCCGGCGGCATACCGGGCAAGCTGCCGGGCCCCTTCCTGGTGTCAGGTCCTCGGTCACTGACCGAGGACCTGACACAGTCTGCCCTCAGGCGGTTTAGGCAGCCGCGAGGCCCCAGCCAGTGCGAGGCCTTAGGCGGCCGCCTAAACCGCCTAATTAGAGAGCCGCCTCTGGGTTTTTGTTCTGTGCAGCCTAAGCATCAGAATGGAGCACCATTATTTGGGAGCATTCTGCTGTCAGCCTACCTTCATAGCTCATTCTTAAGCAGTGGCTGCATGGGTATAATGTTAATAGACTGCGCTTTATGAGGATACTAAGTATGCTCTAAAGAACACCATAAAATATTTCTATTGAAAGAAAGATTTGTTTCTTATATATCTATCAATAATCTTTAAAATTGTAATATGAACTTAAAGGAACAATATAGGGTCAGGAACACAAATGTGTATTCCTGACCTGATAGTGTTAACACATACATGCTAGCCCCTCTTAAATAACTAGGAAACTCACCTTATTCTCGCGTGGGTCCGGTGCACTGGCTCTACCCCCGATCCTCCTCCTTGGCTGACATATTCAGAATAGTTGATCTCAGCCAATCACAATGCTTTCTCACAGGAAATAATTTAATTGGCTGAGATTGTCAATTATGTTTATCTCCTCTAAGAAGAAGAGGTGGGGGAGGAGTCAAACACTGCCCTGGCCAATCAGCATCTCCTCATAGAGATGTATTGAATTCAATAGATCTCTATGGGAAAAGTTAAGCATCTGCATGCACAGCGTGGAGATGCTGAAGTCAGTGCTGCACGCTGTGCAGCAGTGTCCCAGGAAGCACCTCTAGCACTATGTGATGAGTGGCCACTATAGGTGTTCCTATGCTGTAATGTAAACACTGCTTTTTCTCAGAAAATACAGTGTTTAAAGCAAAAAGCCTGCAGGGAATGATTATACTCACCAGAACAACTATATACTATAGCTGTTCTGGTGACAATAGTGTCTGTTCTGGTGACAATAGTGTCTCTTTAAGTATTCTCAATGTCACATGCTGGCAAAGGCGTGGTATTTTGTGTCATGGTTTAGTTGGAAATTGGTTACATGTATGCATTTTTTATATACTGGCATAAATCAAGTTAGTTTTGTTCTTCATAAGATGGTGTCCCATTTGGCTGTAGGCACCAGATGGATCTTCTGCTATTTAATGTGCTCTGTTAGCCGCCACTTCCAAACCCATTTCAGGTTTGGCTGCTTGTCTGAATGAGAAGTGGCAAATGATGCAGTTGAAGCAGGCATGTGACAGTAAGAATAGGCACGTGGCCAGCCAGACAGATGGGACCAAGAGCAAACGGACTTCCTGTTGAGAGTGAAAATGAGCCAAGTATCAAGAGTATTGTTACTTCCCTGCATCCTCCAAGCACCTTCATCACTGCCACATACCATTCTCTGGATGAACATAACTTGGGCTTGGGCGGAACATACTTGCTGGTTCTTAGAATCGGAATCTTCATTAACATAACTAGCTGACTGAGAGCTCCCAGACAAAGTACCCAAATATCACTTGCTCATAAACCTATTAAAGAAGGATTTGCCGTGATTTTGAAGCTCGTGAGTTAAGATTATTACGAGAGGCACTATCACACAGTAGCAATAATGTACCATTGTCTATACAAATGACTGCTGCTACAACTAATGAGCTCATTTATGGCCCTGATGGTGGTAATTAAATGTGAATATAAAAACACGGCTTTCTTGTTTAGTGCTCTTTCAAACCAATATTGTAATGGAAAGCTATCAACAGCTAATAGGCACGCTGATCGTGACCAGGGTTGGGCCACCTGCCCAGAAATCGCATCTATTACTTCTGCAGCGACAAGCACAGTGTTGCCACATGCCTGTCTGTTGTGGATACTCTGCAGTGTTTATTTACAGCATTTTGTTGGGGCACAATTCATCTGATGTATAGATTATAGGGAACGAATAACCTCCCAAGAATTATAGAAAAGGCTGCAGTAGACGAGTTTTAGATATACTTTACCTTTAAAAGAAAGTTGTATTGAACACACTTTTCATATTGAGTAGAATGAAGTGGATTTTGAGTAAAAATGTCGTAATGGTCTAGTAACTTGTGAATTGAAGGGTTATAAAACACTACATGGTAGCCTTGTGATCATGTTCTAATAGTCTCACATCATACTCTATAAGCCAGTCACTCTAAGTATCTTTTAGTTTACGGTGTGGTACTTAAAATGTTAAATAAATCTTTAACAACACGCAATACTGTTTACTATCCTTATTATTATTATTATTATTATTATTATTAATTGCCTGTTCCGTTGCAAATGCAAACTCTAGTTTTTATAGCTATCCTTTTTTTCAGGGATTTCATTGATGATCCAAGTGTTTAACAACACATATTGGTTTATACTCTAAACTGGCAATTGTTGGGAATAGAAAGGGGAATTGTATATTTAAAGCCAAAATGTGCCAAATAGCATTCTTAAAACCAGCGTTATTTTCGGCACATCTATTTTAGGCAAAAAAATTGGTCTAGTGAATGAACATCTTCACTGGCCATGTGAGGTTTTAGATAAAATGGTATCCTAACTTTGCTAATGAGGACATCAATTAAACTAAGCCATATCAACTCTAAACCTCCAACAGTTTCTGCATGTGGTGTCCATGAATGCAGCATGCGCAGGTGCAGGTTTATCTAATTAGCGTTGCAGGCCTGATGTGTTATTGATAGATCCCCTGTCTCCTAAGAGGGGGAACTGTAAATTCGAAGTGGAACAAAATATTTACATTGAAGGGTGAGAGAGGGACTGGAAGTGTTCCACAAAACAGGAACATGATTTGTGAGAAATCCCAAGAATCTTTGTGGGATTATCTCTGTGCAAAGCATGATGAGTAGTTTTTCTAGTAAGTATCTCTCCCGAGACTTTGCGTTTCAGCAGATAAATCCATCTTAATTACGATACCTGCATCCTTGTATCTGTAGAACGCTATGCTTATCATGTGAAAGGTCTGACAGAAGCATGTTTTTACAAAAAGAAAAAAAATTACAAACAGGGAAACAGTGATCATATTTGTGGTTTCTAGTCTGATGGAATGTTTTCATGATTTAGCCTCATTAGTCCGATACACTGAAACGATTACTGGTAGAAAATAAATTAAGCTCTATTTCTTAATTAAACATACCCAACAATGCCTCTCTGGCAGTGAAAGGGTTTTGGGAAATAAATGAAGTACTTCCAAGCATGTAATGAAATACAGTATATTTATAAATACACAGCTCCCCCTGCTGGTTATAATACAGATTATAGTTCAAGGCACTGCTTTGTCTACAATAATATACCAAGTGCAGTTTTCCAGAAGTAAGAAGGAAAGTGATTCATGATTAGCAGTTTCTCCCAGGAGTCTATAACACACTGCTGAAAATACATCTAATTAAATGAAGCATAGGTATACTGATGAGCAAGTCTGAAAAATTCTTAGATTTCCCAGGACATACTTAAAATCTCAATGTATGCGTTTTGGTAAAATATTTTATAAATAAATAAATACATTTACACGATTTAAGTCTTGCAACCTTTTTATACCGATTTTTTCATGACACAGGAACAACCCAGATAGATATTATAAGTCTGTTCCATTTACACTCTGATGGAGTAAAAAGCAGTCTATGATTAAAGGGATTATAGCCATAAAGCATGTGAGATTAAAGGTGTTTACAAACGTTCCCTGCTTTTCTTTAAACGCTAAGCTTGGTCTGTATGTAGCATTTTTAATTAAACAATTTCTGACGAGTGAAGACTATATTTCTAACAATTCATATGGATTTCAAGCATCTAGAAATGAGGCCTGCAGTCACGCACACTATCTTGTATAACACTTTACTAAAGATACGGTAATTTGTGTAAAGAATTAAAGGGGCACCCATACACTGAACTAGCAATGTTATCAGTCTTTTTTAATTTAAAAACATTTTTTTTTTCTTCATAATGGACAGTTTTTCTTATGAATGGACAGTTGTATTATTTTGTTTTTGCTCAAGACAGGCCATATGGATAGAGGAAAAATATTAAAAAATTTATAGAATCATGTCGGAGAGTAACATATACTTGATGATCTACAGCACTGAAATAATCCAATTGATACATGCATTTATAATTTGCCCATAGTAGACAAGCCAACTCTCAAGTATCAATTCATGTTGTGTCCTGCATGTAAAGGACTTGGATTACATTTTATGTAGTGATGGAACTGGAGCATAAACTCTAGCTGTGAGATGAGTCTCCAATCCCGACAGACGCATAATATAAATAGATATACATAAGTAGATTTGAGATGGATACAAATGTAAAAAAGAGTATATTTAAATATATTGTAGAAACACATCGATAACATCAACGCAACAATATGGATCCAGTAGCATTAATTTTATCACATGACAGGAGGCTTCATTTTTTGCATAATCTTTCTTTACTAACTCCATAGCAGCAAAGAAAAGAGTGACAAAACGTAGAACCAATCACAGTGTAGTATAGGGTATAAGAGGTGTGACATATGACATCATTTCCTCTTTCTTTGCTGCTCCATCACAAGCTAAGTACAAATTTTGGCTTCTCAATATTTAATATATTTCAATATTCTCATTTATTTCTATAACTGTGACTTTGTATACTTACACTGGTACTTCTCTTTCCCCTATCTGTATACCCCTGGGACTTGCCTCTGGCTTCCCAGGTGTTTTTAACGGCTCCCCGCCGTCTGTACTCCCTCTCCATACCTCTCTGTCTTCTGTCACGTATGACACGGGTTTTCTGTGCGCTCGCGCAGAACCGTTTAGTTTTTTTTCTACCGAACGCTTTTCGTTCGGTAGTTTGTCGCAATCGCCTTTTGGGCGCGAATGCCCGCGGTCGTTTTCTGTGCGACCGCACATAGACTATTTGGTTTTTCTACCGAATGTTTCTCGTTCGGCAGTTTGGCGCGATCGCCTTTTTAGGCGTTCGCGACCATTTTTACTATACGCACGTTCGGCAGTTTTAATTACGCGAACGGCAGGCGTCTAGTTTTGCCGCCCAAACTGGGGGAGGTACTATCCTCCCCATACTAACGGCTGTCAGTCCGGTGGCCATCTTAAAGAGATAAACACTGTCAGTTATCTGCTCCAGCTATTCCACTGCAAGCAACTGGAAACCCTTCTTTCATCCTGCCTTTTCACTCAGTGGGACCAAGTCAGGTTAGTGCCTTGCACTTGGGGTTGGTTTTAGTCTGTACCTTATTCTGTATCTTAGTCTGTACCTTATTCTGGCCGGGGTGAGCCCCCATTTTGTGCTGCTAAGCGGACCTGTTCATGCATGTTCCGATTACCAGGGTGAGCCCCAGTGACACAGCCCTCCTCATCCTACTACGACCTACCGGTCTCTAGTCTCAGGTTAATCATTCCTGATACCAAACCACCCCTGGTCCCCAGGCCTGTCCACTAATTGTGCCTAAGTGCCCTCACGCAATTTATCGGGTGAGCCCCGAATACCTATTCCAGATCATGGAGGAATCTCAAACCTCCTCAGACCTCCAGGCCATGATAACAGCAGCTGTGGCTGCAGCGATGGAAAAGGCCGCTTCTAAGTCGCTCCCGACAGATTCTGACGCCCCTAAACCCATCTTTAAGAAGGTTCACTATAGAGCGGAAGACTCCGACTCCGACTCCTCCAGAGAACGCTCCCATCGGCCTAAACGCTATTGGAAGGGCGAAGCCACTGCGCCACACAAATCTAAAGGAAAAGCCCCTGCTAAGCGCAGAAAAGCCACGGTTATTGCTACCCACGACCTCGCACAGGTTTCCTCAGGTAAGGAAGACGCAGAACCCACACATGCACTAGCTGTGCTGGTCGAATGGCAGACGGTGGTCTCCGACCAGGAGGATTCCGACAGGGACTCCGCTGCCAACTCTGACCCTTACTTCACAAGGGAGCAGAGTCTGGGTGAGCCCCAGGACTCCATGGCTACATCCATGGATAACCCACAGGAGGGCACAGAGATTTTCCTTGACAATTCGGGCCTCCAAATGTTTGACCCCCGTTCGGAAGAATGGTCACCACCCGAGCATTTGGCAAGGTTTATGCACTTCTGGCTCAGGAAATCTCTGGACAAAGAAGTAAGGAAATGGATGAGATCCAAATGCCCTCGGCCTAGCCTACCAGACAAGGTGGCGCACACCCCCGAATTTGACCCGCTCATGACTACATTCATGTCCCAAGGGGGTCGGGACCCACGCAAGGGAATAGAGCGCGGTTTTAAAGGAGCGCAGGACAAACTGCTAGATGCCATTGGGCTGCTAGCTAGAATTATGGATATGGCGGATGACGCCTATGAAAGGGCTGACACTTTTACCCCAGATACGGTGCGTGAGTGGGCACGAGATACCCGTGAAGGGGCACAGAGGTGTTTCTGTTTCCTAGGGAACACCAACGTAGCCCTCTCTTCGGAGAGGCGCCGAGCAGCACTTTACCGTATCAACAAAAAACTAGTCAAACTGGGGGATAAAGTATTAGGACCCTTGGCACAGGGTAAATTGTTTGGAGAGGCCTTCCTCAAGGAATTAAATAAAAGGGTCAATATATTTACGTCCCTTAATAAGGCACAAACTTAGATGCGGAAAGTCTTCTGCGGTTCTCACACCCGAGGTGTTTTTGGAAGGGCTGGATGGCAGAGGGGCCGTGCCGCCAGCCGTTTTTGGCCATCGGGCCCCCGTACTACAAGGACTCAACCTTTCTACCCAGACTCATCTACCCGACATAGATTCCACCAATTCAGGGGATCTGATTGTGCCCGAGGCAGCCAAGGACGCTCTCGGGCAAGATTCTCCAACGGTAAGTCAAAATCATACCCTGCCTCTAACCTCCTGTCATATCGCAGGCCGTGTTTCTCTTTTTTCCAGAGCTGGGCAGACCTATCTTCAGACGCGTGGATCCTCCAAACGGTGCGGGGCTATCGAATAGAATTCGACTCGACCCCGCTCCAGCAGGCCCCTCCACGTCCGATCCAGACTACACGGGCAGACGCCCGCCTCATAGACACGGAGCTACGAGAACTGCACTCCAAGGGTGCCATCGAATCAGCTCCGGACTCCACCGGTTTCTACAGCAATATCTTCCTGGTCAGGAAGAAAACCGGCAAATTTCGCCCCGTTAGCAATCTCAGGGAGCTAAATTCTCACGTGGTATACCAACATTTCAAAATGGAAGGTATCCACCTTTTCCGGGACTTACTTCGACGCGACGACTGGTTCACTCGTCTGGACCTCAAAGACGCGTACCTTACCATCCCGGTACACAGAAGCAGCCATCCCTACCTTAGTTTCTTCTGGCACGGGACTCCCTGGCAATTCACCTGCCTCCCGTTTGGCCTCAGTTCAGCCCCGTGGTGCTTCACCAAGATTATGAAGCCAGTAGTGGCGAAACTCAGAGCTTAAGGCATAAGATGCATCATCTACCTCGACGACATCCTGATCTTCGACGAGGATGCAGGGACTAGTCGGGAGGATGTTTAGTTATTATTATTATTATTATTATACTAGATGATATTAAGTTAAATTAAGGGATAGACATTCATTGTTTTTACACAATCATTTCTGGAATCTAATACACTTTATACTCTCGTTTCAGCTTAATCAGAAACCACAGGGAATCATTAAGGTCTCCATGCAAGATGTTGTCATCATCACATCATGGAACCTTATCATCAAGTCTTGGGAGATCATCGTTTGAAAGCAGGATGCCTTCGTCTGCATTCTACCTGTTCCTGTTCAATTTAGATTTTCATTATCTTGTTCTATGGACTTTTTCAAGTGGTTCTGTTATTTTTCTGCATTTATGACCTTGTGATGTCGCAATTTTAAAGAGGAAATTATGTCATATGTCACACCTCTTATACCCTATACTACACTGTGATTGGTTCTAAGTGTTGTCACTCTTTTCTTTGCTGCTATGGAGTTAGTAAAGAAAGATTATGCAAAAAACTCAACTCCTGTCATTATTAAAATTAAGATTATCTGTACACTAAAGCTAGCATAATCTTCAATTGATTATGAGATAGCTTAAGGAAACCGGGCAAAATAATGGCAACCACAAAGTTTTGTGTTAAGAAGAAAGTATAACAGGAAGAGCGACATAAACCGATATTGCCATCACACATTATGAAAGTGTTCCAGTGAAAATTAGGTTGTGAAGGATTGGACATGTTTGGGAGAAGGTTTGGCAGAATGTGAACCTATGAAAGAAAGTTTAATCAGAAAAAATAAAAATCAGTAAAAAAGTGTTTGTTCACACTAGCACAGACAACCTTCAGTGGGTCCGGGTAACAAGTAGATATGTCTGAGCTACTGGCAATAGAAGACAGTACACATACAAGAATGGTCAATAACAACATCAGCCAGGAAAATTAAACAAAGGACAGTAACAGTAACCCAGTGTATAAGCCTGTTACTCTGTTCAGTTTGTGTGGAAATAGTAGAAACGAAATGAAAAAAAGACTGCAGGAATGATTAACATCTCTGCATTCATGGTGCATAGACTATGTGAAACAAGCAATGATCGCCAGCATTTGTGCATCGAGACCATGAAGAGAATACCACCAGACACATACAAAAAATAGAAAGCATTAATGACAAGGAAATATGCTGATACAGATCAGAGTTTCAACATGGCTCACTGGACACAGACCTTTAAATAGAACAAGTTGTGTTTATTTACTCATAATGTTTTGAATAGTCCAAGAACTGCATCAATTCTCATTAAAATGTTTGTGCTGTTACAAATCATTCACCATATATCTCACTTATCTTTCTCAAAACTTTCACACATGCCAAAGCATATTGCAAAGCCTAACATTGGATGGAATGTTGACATTTTCATATCTCACAAGTGTAGAGAGGTCAAGCCAACTCAGTGGCCATGCATACCTGGGCTATCATTTGAGGGCATGTTTGTCAAAGTATGTCTGGTGAGCATGTACTCCAGTGACAATTTATGAGTTGCCTGCTAGGCAGTCAGGTCTACACAGGCACAGAGGACAAAATCAGGACTTTTGACTGACTTGGGTTAAGTTAAGTTAATAATTTAATAATATAGATACTCTGATTCATGGACATAGTCTTACTTAGAATTCGCATCTGCAATGTTTTTTTTTTATAATTTACGAAGTTTGAAGAAGGTCATCCTAGGTGTTTCAGCAATTCCTCTATCTTGGTGAAGACTTGATTTCATATAAACAAAACCTGCTTTATGAATCTTGAAGTTGTAGAAAAATTGTAATATTTATGAATGTTAGCCCACAATATCCAACCTGTCATTAATTCAGTTATTTTTCTAGCACTGTTGTTTTTGCATAGAATGAGAATTTCCCATGAAGGGTTCCAACAATTCTCAATTTCTCCATTTCAAGTTTTTTTGGTTCCTGACATACCTGTTCAATTCTTCAAACAAAGTAATGGTCCAGCTAGCTCACAGCTTTTTATGAATCCCTTTAATTTGCATATTATTGTCATGTAGTCCTTAATATGAGCAATGGGATGTTTAACAATTATTTATTTTAAATTGTATTTCAGAGATGGGAAAGGTCTCTTATGGTTTGTTGTCAACATAAGAGAATGTGTCAGAGGTTGCTACTTTACTTTGCCTTATTTATGTGCATGCTGCTTGAACCTCCGGCTAGGTCTGGCCCTGATAGGACTACTGGATCTACAAGGCATCAAACTTTAACAAGAGTTCAACTTCTACCTTAGTCTAACCAACAGTGTATGTAGGAAAAATATTTGGTTACAGGGTTTAACTAAAACATCCAAGGTCCCCTCTGAATATATTTCATATATTTGTGGGCATTGTGTGTTAGCAAGGGACACCATGTGTCTCCCTAGGCATGTCACTGCTATCTTGAGATGCACAATTAATAGGCCTTTTGAAAACAGCATAGTGATGTGATATTATAATGGGATGTCCATCAACAGGCCGTTTCTGCTCCACCAGAAAGAATCAGTATTACAAACAATTGTTTATGATCTTTATTTATATAGTTTTATACAAGAACAGAAGTATAAACATATACTAAAGCATTAATGATCAAAGGCTCATAACGGACTAGGGCATCAGCAAAGGTTATGGCAAGATGATTATTTAGGAAAAAGAATATTACATGCACCTGCTAATCTCAATTGCCCATTGTGACTGACGGGTGGTGTCTGTTCATTAAAGCTAAAGTAACCGACCTAAAGTAATACACATTAAAAGGACACTATAGGCACCAACTCATTTTATGTGCAATAATAAGATAATAATCCTGTTTTTTAAACATATATATTGCATAATTGCAGCTTTCCTTTGCATAACTCAGCCCACTTTGCTTGTTCCCTTTCCACAAATTCACTTCCTGGTTTGGCATGCATGTCGGAGTATGCACTCAGATCAGCAGGGATGCAAAAGACATGGAGCCTAAAGGAGAGGAAAAAGACAGTCTGGTAAACACACGATAAGTGTTACGAGTCTGTCTGTGTGTATGGCATCCTGTTAGTAGGTGTGTTAGTGCTTGTGTATGGCGAGGGAGACAATTTTATCTGCCCATTCACACTTAGATGGTGCAGTGAGGTTCTTGACCATTTCTATCCCCTTCTTGTAATACATATCTTTTTTCCCTCTATTGCTCTGTCTTAGTCTCTCCATTTTCTTTCCTCACAACCTCTGAATATTGTGTCATCAAGTAATTATCTGCCTTTTCTTTCCATAATTATTTCTATAATTTCAGACTCTTTTCAGGCTTCTTTCCTGTCCTCAGTCCCAAGAGACTCCTGAGTAGTGCAAATAAAGGTTGGAACTATTGTGTCAGCTCTCCTCTGCCCCCGAGACAAATCGATTTTTCACAGCTCTGCACTTAACCATAGTTTAACATTATTGGATTGTGCCAGTGGAAAGACTGAATGAGTCTCAGATTTGGGTGAAACCAACACTAGTGGCTTGGAGAAGCATGATTTGATTCTTCTGGATGAACACATCCTGAGGAGGCAAGCAAAGTGCAAGAGATGGTAAAAAATTATGTTATTAACTCCCTGTACTGCCTCAGAATGACTGAAACAATGACTCTCTATGTAAATCATTGTTTAAAGCTTATCTCAACCATCTTCAAGAGCAGGAAGCTGGTTTACATGTTTAAAGGAAATGACAAACTAGCAGCAGAAGAGCTGCTAGTCTGATCAAGGAGAGGAAAATAGGTAAATGAAATAAGCAATTAAATACTGTGACAGTGTGAGGGAACACTGCCATATTAGCCCCAGAATGGCACTTTCCTGACTAGAGGGGGTTAAAAATCAGGTTGCTCTAGTACATCAATTAGGGAGCTACATAAACCCTATGCAGAGGGGAATCAGTCTCTCCTGTGAAGAGCTGGGGCAGAGACAGAGAAACTGTGAGTCAAAGAGACTTCTAAAACTGTGTGGAAAGTAAAGGTATTTTGCAAGCCTTTATTTGTATTAGTTAAACTACTGGAGTTAGCTTAGCTGCCCAGTAGCATAGAAAGGGTACTCTATGTTAGTTAGTCTCCAGTGTGGAGTCGGAGTTTATTTTGGTTTAATGTTTTGCGGTGGCTCAATTGGGGCCTGCTTGCTAAATAAAGCTTTCCTCATGTTGGAAGAAAGAACTGTTTCTGTTGTTTATGACCCAAGACCCGGCCAGCCTGCTACAATACATAACATGTAATATAAAAATACAAGAGATTATTAAAGTGTCCTAGAGAGTAGTGGTCATGGAATTATAGTAAGAGAAAAGAGGGGAGTCGTATCGGAAGAGAAAATTAAGAAAGAAAAGGAGGAATTATTCTATGGTACAGGCAATTCACGGCTGAAAGACTGGGGTGGAGGATTGTTCCACTGGAAAGGGATCAAATATTTAGCAACACTTAGAAGATGTTTCTTCGTGGATTTATTGTATCTCAATATGAGTAATGAAACGAAGAGTTATAGCATTGCAGCCAGTTGGAAAGGGCTTGTGTTTCCCACTTTCAAGGTCACGTTGAGACACTCCCATACCCTATATGTATCATTGATTCCACCTCTCCTCAGCACCGCAAATATATCTCTGAATTATCCACAGAGTGTCTGTGGAGCAGAGTATCTATATTAGATTCGGCTTAAAATTGAGTTTCTGATACTTTGCACTCATAAAACTCATAGGGACCATAATCTTTGACCATTAGTTTTCTAAAAAAAAAACAATATTCCCAATCAAACACACAGCTCATCGTAAATTTAAAGGTGTCAAAGAGACCTGTTCTTACTTAACACAGCTAGAGTGGTATCTCGTATCTAACAGAAGGCATTGGGGATAAATGTTCATCAGGTGAAGCAGAGGAAGAGGGCATATAACTGGGCGTAGCCGTGAAATTGAGGAAGGGGAGCAGTAAAAGAAGAAAATTAAATAGAGTGCATTGGAAAGAGGATGCTTGCGTCATCTTATATTAAAGGGTGAATTTTAGTGGATGGGGGAACCATTTCTCCTTCAGACCCACGTAACCCAATATTTTGGGTTATCCCTGCCTTAAGCAATAGAGAATTTATGGGTCAAAAAAAAAAAGCTTTACAGACATGTATTGCTGTTTTCATAATGTTTAGCTCATGAAAATAGATTTATAAAATTACATGTGTTCATTTTGATTCCCTGTCACAGGATAATGGGAGGTCACTTATAGTTCAATTTCCTCAGTGTTGCTGTGTAGATATTAACTCCTGGTTTCTGCCAGTCTTCTTGATTTACACGAGGTGAGCTGTGGGTCAATATTACACTTGGGTTGATAATCCTGATAAATCATGGAACTGAGCAAACATTGTATCACTAGGCCTCTGTGTGCTCTGGTGAACTCTAGATTACAGCATGAAGAAGCTGCCTCCGGTCAGCTACTGATCCGTTGATGAACCGGTGACTCACTAATAACCATTATTAAATGGCAAGTATTATTAAATATTGATATTATTTTACAATATATTCCCCCATAAACTGTCTTTAACAATGTTGCTTAGGTTTCTGTTTCAAAACAGTGGCAGTTTTCAGCAAATATAGTCTGGAAAGTAACTTGTTTTATTTGCCATTTGTATTGCTCTTATCTGTTTCAGATAATAGAACCCAGCTGATACTTTAATGTTCTTACCCAATACAAGGCTCCAGGCTCTTCAATGTCAGTGTTCGTCCTTGGCCCTCTATTTGTTGAAAGTATTTCCCATAATTCTCTGCCAGTCCTGCATTAAACCATATCTAAACATGTACATTAAAGTGAAGATCTGATATGTGAAATGAGCATTGCCATGCCGTAAATAATAAATACCCATTAGAACTTTGAAGTTTGGGATGAAGTGGTGGAACTAAGCTATTACAAGCTAGAACGTAATCACATTTCATGGAATTAATTAATCTATATGTCTATCTGTAAATATGTTTAATATTTTTGCATTTATTTTTTGAAAACTTTAATAAGTAACTATATTTTTATGTGGGGGGGATGGGCGAAGGAAACAGATTTTGTGATTAATTAGTCTTTTTATTTAGACCTAGTATTGCACACAATATTTCTATTCACATGAAATATATTTGTATTCACTGTCTTAACTGCATTTATTTAGAACTGCCATATGGTGTAGTAAATACTAATGCAAGATATAAGCTGTATACATTTTATATGCTTTGTTGAGTTACTTAATTTTTTTTTTTATTGTGACAGTCACTTTAGAATTATATGTTTATAGAGTGTTTATATTGATACATTATGTAGACCAGGGGTTTAATTACCAAACACTCCAATTTGACGTATAATTTAAATAACCCACAATAAAATAAAACAATATTTTGTTTTGTCTCATTAGCAATATTAAATCCCTATTTTAAAATTATAAAGCAAAAAGGTCAGCATAAAATCTTCAGAATCAGAGAGTAACTTACAAACCATACTACTTGTAACATACACAGCCAGTGTTATTTATTAAATGGATATTCTAAGCACCATAACAACTTTAGCTTAATGAAGATCAATCAGATTTGACAGCACAGTTGGATTTAGATGTTTTTATCTCTTGTTCTGTTAATTTGACTTTAATCACACGCAGGTACTAGAAGGCTATGAATAGAGCAGGAGATAGGAAGGTCTATATTAAACAGTTTGGACAATAAAGGAAGATTAAACATTAGATCTCTCTTTACAAGAAATGTATAGGTGTAAGGGTCTTACCTGGAGGTGGGAGTCAGAAGTGATGAGTTAAGGTACACTCTTGCAGTTTAACACGGACCGAGGAGACTCTAGGAAGAAATCTCCAGGTTATGAAACAATGCACTGGGGCTTTGCAGGAAAAGTACTCCTGGGTACGCAGAACAGACAAGGAAATTTCAATATAGTTGTCAGTTACGGTTCCAATGGTTGGGGCAGGCGGAAGTCAGGGAAATACAGTAAACAGTTCTGAACGTCAAAGCAGGAGTCAGATGAACTAAACTGTTTCCAAGACAGGTAATAAAACAATCTGACCAGGAGGAAGTGGCAAGGCAGGGCTTATAAAGGTAGCTAATACGCTACTTAGGCAGGAACCACGTGCAGGTGTGATAATAGTTCAGGCTTAGTGATGCAGATACCATACCATGAGAAATTAACAAGAATGAACAATGGGATGAAGACCCAGGTTCAATCCTAGCCAGGCCCTGAGAAGTGATGTCCACACCTGGCAGTCTGCTAGGCATGGTGTGAGCCGTGACAGTAGGTAGCCAGTGTAGTTTATATGCAGGGAGGTGTGACTAGGGTTGCATAAATAAATTGAACTAACTCCTAAATAGCAGATAATTGAGAAGTTAGACTATGTAAATGTACTACTCCTACATACTAGAGGCAGTTAAAAAAAGATAAAGTACATACTGCCAGACCTTAGAGTGGCTGAGCTTAATGTAAGGAGCTAAGAATAGTCCTAATATGGAATAAGGATAATCAGAGACAGGAGAAGATAGATAGTATACAAACCAAGGTCAAGGATTCCAGAGGTAAGAAATAACAGACCCAACTGAAACACGCTGAATGTAATGCACTCTCATCACTTTCTTGACCATGATAGGGCAGGAAAGTGATGTCAGAGAAGGCCTAAAATGGACATGTTGTGCGGCGATTGGTCAAGGAACACTTGGGATAATCAGTAATCAGTATCTTTCTGTCTGTCTGTCTCACTTAATTTACAATAACAAAAATAGGAATTAAATGTGATTCTATTAGCAGTTAACCAATATCCGACGTGTTCTCTAATAAA
The DNA here is from genome assembly GCF_036172605.1 of Pelobates fuscus. Lineage (NCBI taxonomy): Eukaryota > Metazoa > Chordata > Amphibia > Anura > Pelobatidae > Pelobates > Pelobates fuscus. Next base: position 144,373,464 of record NC_086321.1, on the reverse strand, counting down.
CAATTAGCTTACAAATAAATCAATTATAGTGTAGCTCTTCAAAATAAAGTTATAACCAAAATAACACAAAAGGTTATTTTGAGGGGCAAGATGGCCAGACATGTTTCACTGTAGTTCCTGCTTACTCGAGCTAAAAAATAATAAAACTCAACTTAACTCCTGCTGGAATCGGTCCATTGCTCCATGTGGACCAGTGGGCCTATAGTATATTAATATATTACAGTATAATGCAATATATTAACCTTTGAAATCAAGTACTTACAATTGTCTGACACTGATGCCTACTGAAGCTGACAGTCAGGTGCCTGGTAGAGGGAGCAGATCTCCCAACTCTGGGCTTGTGCTTTTAAGCAGATTCTTTGCTGCCCCGTTTTTTTTTTTTTTTAATTCTTTATTTATGTTGTGCATGAGTTAACAAGCAGATTTGCACTGCCACGATAGCTAGTGCAAACAAGGCAACAAACAATGGAAAACAACAGTGTGGCTTCATATACATTGCACATTTTCTTTTTTTTTTGATAGATTCAGTAGGCTAAGCTTTTCATACATTGTTACGTGGGCTTTGCATAGCACATTTTATATTTTAAGGTAGTTGCATCAAACGTTACATCACGTGTCAGTTACTAGTTAAAGACAGATGAGGGACTTATTCTGAGTTACATACTGACATATGCGTTTAAAAGGTCTCTAGCGTAATCAAGAGTAATATTAAAGAAATAAAGGTACCACCAGGCAGAACATCTCATATTGGGCTGTCTCCGTCAATAGGTAGGAAATGTAACCAAACATAACTGTAACGTAAATAGGGGACATGCATGCTTATCGATAATTGTAGCTACCGCAACAACCGATGAGGCTATTAGTGGTACAGTATACGGTGTGCGCCTTAGCGTAAAGGGCTGGGGTGACCGCCAGCTCCGGCAGAGCGAAAAGTAAGAGTCAGGGGAAACACAGCCCATGTCTAGGTGTGGGGAGAGTCCCTGTATAGTACCCCAAGAGGTCCACTGAGTCCCATCGTTCCGCCTTGTGGGGCGCTGTCCGACGATCCTCGTCTACAAGCTTCCCGGTTGCTGGGTGAGTTTTGGCGTGGTGCCTTGCAAGCTTTAGAACTCTGGTGCGCTCAGCATCGCAGTGAGGTTGGTGCAAGGGGATGAGGTCTTCGAGTGCTCTCCCAATATATGTCGCTGGCGTGGGCTCACTGGTTGTTGGTGAGGTGTGTTCAGTTAGAGGGGACCCAGCGGTCACTCCAGGAGACTGCCGCTGCGGTAAGGGTATGTGTAATACCTGCAGGCTGCTTTGGTTCTTGCCTGCCGTCAGGAGTGGTCCAGGGGTGGTTGAGAGCCTGCAGGGAACTCTCACTGTGTCAGCTCTGGCTGCGTGATTGATGAGCACCGTGCTAGTATGCCACACAGGGTTCTCCTTCTCAGCCAGAGGGGTTGCTGCGCCGCCGTCGGCCATTTTAGCGAGGCCGCGTGGGAGCCGTCCACCCACGACATCGAGCCGCCCAGGTTAGATGTAAAGGTGGCAGCGTGCCTGGTGAGGACCGGGATAACCCCCACCGGTCCAAAGGGGGGGGGTGAACGGGACCAAGAAGGCAAGCAGGTAAGTGGTAGTTTGCTTCGGTCGGGACAGAAAGTGTGGCAGCGGCCGTCCGTCCCACTCTCCTCCCGACTAGGCCTCAGTCCCCAAGCCTCAGAGTCTCTCGCCGGGACCCAGAGCCGCCTGATCTCAGGCACTCCAGCTGCACCGGGACACTCCAGAACCTTGTGTCATGGACCCCCAGGGTGGTACAAGCAGGATAAGGTGGGTATTCACCCGAAAATACTTTGTTTCCTCAGGAGCCCTAGTGACTTGCAGCCTGCCGGCATGGCCGCCTGGCCCCGCCCCCCTGCTGCCCCGTTTTATTAGGTTGATTTTTATTTAGTGTGGTGCGATGTCTGTGAAGCACTCTTTATGTCCCCTAAAGCATGTTTGTAGCTGAGCTCCAATACCAAGCATAGGTATCTCTGCTATTCCTTTTTCAAAGCTGAAAGAAGAAGTATAGTAATCCAGTAGTTCTGGGAGTCAACTGATTTTATTTTGGCCACACACAACTTTTATGCACTGACTCCTAGCATGGGATCTCCATATCAAAAATTCTGATAGATAACTGTGGGAGAAAACTATAATTCAACTATCTCTCAGATAGAGGAAAACATACAATATTTCTAAAACACCCAAAAAATGCATTTTAATAACATAGGAACCCCACAAAAGTCACATCACCGAATAGCTTACATCTGAGCACCCACTTTGTCAAAATATCGCTTTAGATCCCTTCGGTGGTTCGGGAACACCATTTGAATAAAGTTTTGACTGGCCTGCCATGATGTGATGTCCCAATACAGATCCATAGAAAACATGGCTGGTCATCTTTCGGGGGTTCTCGCACGAACACCGAATGCATCCCCTGCACGTTAGGGAGCGATTGCTCCCCTGGTTTGGTAGTTCATACTTCCTGAATGAATGCCGTTCTCATAACTGTTTGGGAAGTTGGATAGGCAGAGGTACTAGTTTCCCGGGTGTTCGCAGGGTCACTTATCCGAAAATAGTTCCATGCTGTCGATGACCATGTACCGCTGCCTGCATTACACACAGGGAAAACACTTGCACTAATGACCAACTTGTGGTTAAAAGCCAGTGGTTAGAAAGTGTGAACAAGGGGACCACACAGAGTTGGTTCGGTAAACGAACATGGGTGTATGGACAGCCAAACAAAAGGTAATAAAAGTGTCAGTTTGGTCCTCTATTCCGCTACAATGGCTCCGGATTCCTGAGTTCAATATGTCAGTCTACACTAATTTAGATTGCTAAGCTTAAACGAATATGGGATATTGCCAGATGTCTGTCTGCTCAGCTAAGCATTCCATTCTTGTCCAAGTTAATTTCCCTGTAACTCTTGAGATTGACTTGCATGATTTCTAGGGCTTTTTCTATTTTAAAATGAACCTGGTGTACGCTGGAGTTGATATAATTTTAAATCTTTAATGCATATATGATGTATGTTTATTCACTAAAACTCAGTTTTCTTTTACTCTATAAATTCCTTAAAACTGCCTCAATTAAAGAAAGAATTGACAAAAAAGGGTTATTTTGAAGTGCTGCACTATAATTTATTTCTATAAATGTGTAGATATATATATATATATATATATATTTATGTATATATATATATATATATGTTTATTTCATAAGTGTTTTGGGCCACTGTTGCTTTAAAATAGGGCAAAACCAAGCGTTCCATGTTAACATGCACAATCCCTAGTGATCAGCATCAGCTGAATGCCTGGATGCAGCTGTGGCGCACCGCCTGGCACCCCAACTGGGTGCCTCCGCCAATCACTGCTTCCTAGTACCTGCGAGTACTTCCAAGCACTCCACCAGACACCATCAGCAATGTAGTCCCCACTTCCAACGTTACAGCTTGGACCCAAGAGCAAGTGATTATAACCCAGAGGAGTATAGTGATATAGCAATCCCCAGAGCAGATACAGCTGTCCCCCCCCACACATGAGATGAGACTCTATGTTGAGGGTAGGTAGGAACTCGTTGAATGGTAGCCACAACTGGCCTTATATGCAGGTCCCCATGCAAGGGGCACTCCCCCCTGGACCTGAGAGTAAATCACAGTAGAAACAAATACACAATTACATTGGCTCTCTGATCCAGGACACTCCCATACATAATAAGATAATCCCTCCTCTGTGCCTGGGAGATAATTGGATCAGGAACTGTACTAATCTAATCCAATTAAGCACAGAAAAACATGCAATACAACAACACCCCAAAAGTACCCCTAAAACACATGGAGACACCAACATATTCAAAAATCACCTAGATCGGTTCAGGCGTTCGGGATTTCCATGGAAGTCATAATTTTGACCAACCGTGCCCAAAACAGTTCCAGGGAATTAGGGCCAATGGTCAGTCTCTCCTTATGGAGTACAAAAGTACAGAAATCACATACGTTTTTAAAGGGCCCATAGTCTTTCGGCAGGAGGCTAGCAAGCAGGCCACTCCAAAAACACGGCGGAGGTACCCAACCGGGGAACAGGAAGCTCCGTTACACATGTGGCAGAGGCATTTCTGCCACAGCGGCATCCAAAGGTTCCCCATTGACTGAGGGAAGAGGAGGGATGCAGTGAGGGCCGAGAGGATGTATGACAGACCACAGGGGCATTATCCCTATACCGAAACCACTTCATTAAGCTTACGTTGCTATGGTGAGCATTGTCCAGAGCATTTCAATGTTTAGGCCATATTAGCTAAATTGAAAAAAACATCTTCCACTTATCTATTTTTCTAGTCCTATTAATTTGGCCTCAAATTTGAAATTAAATGTTTAATTTCATACAATACCTTGTTTTGTCAATAACCATGATATAGTTTAACAACATGTATATATTTCCCAAATCATAAAGCACTAGATTGAGTTGGATCTTACTTGTTGCTATTATTTCATAACAACCTTTATTGCACACTTCTCTTGGCACAGTGCACTGAGATAGTTCTAATAGAATTAATAAAGACTGAACAACTACAGATGGAAATGGACTACGCATATACTACACACATTGTGTAATGTACTGTGTGGGCAGTACCCCTTGTGTTAGATAATCAAGAACATGTAACTTTAAAGATGCCACGTTTGAGGATTAATAAAAAAACAAACAAAACTAATGCTTTATGTAAAATGTGTGTGCAGTTTTATTGTAACTGTCACGTATCCTTCGTATCCATGTAGAAAAAACTGAGATAATTACCTTCCGAAGATCGAGGGGAGTGCCGCTCGGCGGTCTTCTACCATGATGCCTGGCTTGTGGGGCATGTCGGACCCACGCAGTTATATAGCTCCACGTCCGTCCACGGTAAAGACATTCTGGGGTCAAGGGCTAGGTACAGCCAGTTGGATCTGCAAGAGGGTTACTTAAACGCCCTATCGTGGTTTCCCTTAGATGGTAATCCGAGAGTAAGTTTTCTCATTTTTGACTTTGACTTAGTTTTGATTTCCCTTATTTCTGGTACCCTTGACTTTTGGCTTTTCCTTATCGCAGTTTCTCGTTCTGTGTCCCTGACCTTGGCTAGTTTTCTGACTATTCTCGGGTACGTTACGTCCGGCCAATCTAAGGCCCGGTAAGATATTACACTTAGTTCTAGGGTGTGATACTATTCTGCGTGCTGGATCAATATAATCCTAACAGTAACATACAAAGATTTTGGTCTTTTTATTTAATGCAGTATGCCAAATACCAAAATGTACATGTCTACATGCCAAGTGTAAGAATGAGAGCCATATAGTGCACAAATTCAGTACCTCTAAATTTCTAGGATATCGGTTTAACATGGCAAACCAATACCGCACTATAGTTTTTGTTTTTTTCCTCTTTGTCTTTCCTGCATATATTCTTGGATGAATTACTAGTACTGGAATACCATAGAGATGGGAAAGGGGTTAACCAAATGTTTACAATAAGAAAAAAATTATGAGCGCATTACCGTCTATCTCACCACATCTGGGGGAAATAACTTGTTTTTTGTACCATGTGTTTTCTGGTTCTATGACACATGACCCATAAAAGAATAAGCATTACTATGTTTTCTCAGCTTCTTAAAATTAAGATGTGCATAGTTTTTATCTTTTAATGCTCCATCTATGGTAGTTATAACTCCCAACTCGCTCATTCAAGACTAGATGAGCCTAATGGGAATTTTAATTCACACCAGATGGAGTAGTGTGTCAATGGCCTTGTAACGTGGTCATGCAATAAACCCTTTTATTACCGTACTCATAACAGCGCTTTCCTTTTGTTCCAATTCACCATCACACCACAAATGCATTTAAATAAAATGTGGCACTGAGAGAGTTACGTAAGTAACCTAACAAAAGGAAACACAATGTTATACTTTTTAACTCTGCATCATACATATCTCCTTTTCATCCTTTAAGCTCTCCTTTCAGACATGTTACAGTGCTGTCTGGATAATTTATTTTTATTTTACCTCTCTCAATTTGCCCTTATGCCCTCTATAATGTGACATGTTAAAACTGCCTGTCTAATGTTCTCTTTTTCAGTGCTTGTTGAGCCCCAGAGCTAAAGCTTATGCTGGGCCTAATTATGAAATCTTACAAGTAGAAACCACTTGAACAAAGTAAATATTTGAACTGCCTTTAAAGTATTCTAAGAGACGGCAATACCTAATTATCCTTTTTTTTCAGCACATCATTTTTTTTTTACAATAATGTGTTATCCTTCACTCATACTTCATTAATAACATTTAAACTGGTGCTAGCAAAGGTAAACAGTAAGTTATATTATACATTTTTTTTTTTTTTTTTTTTTAAGGATTTGTGCTGCTCACTACCCAGAACCAATCGATGTAACTCTGATTCATTTTTCATAGTGTCCATTGCACTTAAAGGGACACTATAAGCGCTATACTCTTACTGGAGTGGCTTTGTTGTATAGATCATGTCCCTGCAGTCTCACTGCTCAATTCTCTGCCATTTAGGAGTTAACTCACTTTGATTATACAGCCTAGTCACACCTCCTTGCATGTGTCTTACACAGCCTTTCTAAAAACTTCCTGTAGAGGGTTAAAAAGAAAAATTACATCTGCGCATACAGTTAAGGCGTGCACACCCAGGTCTACCAGACTTTATTTGAAGGACAATATAAGGATACAGAGGTTTCGGGAACAAGCACTTTATCAATGTTAATGTTCTTGATCACAAATACAAGTTCACCAATATATATATAAAATAAACAGTGCTTAAAGTTTACATGTGCGGTGCCCACCAAATCAGTGCAACCAAACCCGGCATCCCTCCACCATCATTGAGCCCCTTCTGACTTCTGGAATTGATGGACAATGCGTCGTGACGTCATCAGGTTAGGTTGCTAGGGAACAAGTATACAAGAGCTCGTTCAGACAACTAAATAGTGGTTACATACAAGATATTTACAGACTTTACAGTGTGGGATTCTGCTGCACAGTCTTATCATTGCACATCTTTGTTAATTAACTTTTGCAGGCACTACATTTGCATGTACCTTTTGTTTTGTGGACACTTCCTGTAAAAAGAGATCTAATATTTATACATCCTTTATTACACAGTCTGTTTTATTTAGAATTTCTTATCTCCTGCCATGTTAATAGCCTGCTAAAGCTTACAGGAGCCTCTTGCGTATGATAAAACTTTAAATAACTGAGCATGAGATAAAAAAAAAACTTCTAGACATCTTGTGGTGTCAGATTTGATTGAAAATTAAATTACAGTTACACCAGGGAGTTCTGGCTATGGCTGCAGAAACCTAAACAAAACTGATTTAACTCCGAAATGGGAGAGAATTGAACAGTGAGACTGCAGGAGAATAAGTTTTACACGAAAACTTCTTCATTAAGCTAAATTTGTTTTGGTGCGATTGGGCAAATGTGTGAGTTTGTAGCATTACTCAATGTACATGCATTCTCTCTCTTACACATATACATACTTTTATATGCACACACATATTTAATGTATTTCCCTTCAGATTAAAGTTATAACAAAGAACTACCCCAACAACACCCGTGGAATTAACCTGGGTTGCAGTCAGGAGTTGAAGGGGTAGGTTCCTGAAAAGCCCAGGGTCCAATATTGGCACAATTTCATGGTTAGCCCTAAGTACTGTGGAATTTTATTGCATTCTGAATTCAATAAAAAGTTTGGTGTTACAATGTGATTTATGAACATGGTATAGGAATGGTTTTAGTAAAACCTTAAGCCAATAAATGCAGGAGGAGAAGCCATAAAAGTTACCTATGGGCTGAAGAGTGACACAACTGATGCAGTCTGCAGTCTCAGAGTCTCACACGTATGTTTTAATCCCTGCATTATTCATATGGGGAGAGGAAGGAGAAGGTTTACATATAATGATATATGCTGCTTATTAATACCCACACAAGTTTTTTTTTTAAAAATTTAATTCTAAGTCTGATCTGTATATTTATTTCTGTTGCCAAGTTAAATGGTATGGTAAATGAAATAAAACAAGCATTAATACAGTGTATAGTTTAATACATTTTTGAATCCCTTAATTTGTGTGGAATTTAGACATTATTTTAGATGAACTGCTCTAAAACTAATTAGGTGCCACTCTGAAAGAGAATCCAATTCTACTTTAGTAAAATACTTGAATTGGACTTTTGGCGAAAGTCATATATATATATATTAATTTAATATTTATACATTTGATTTCTACGTTTTGCAATTCAGATGCATCTGAGATGCTATTTTTGAGACAAGCTTGGTTACTATTACCAGATTTAGAAATGTAGATGTCTAATTACAGCTTAGTAAATGAATGCATTTTTTTTTTTTTTTTTTTAAACAAACTCAGTATGTTTTAACACATTTTTATCTCAATCATCTGTGATGCTTTGCAAATTCAAATTCAAAAGTCCTTCTGGGATTATACTTACGGTACCTTAATTTGGTTCAGTGATTATTCAATGTACTCTGCCTGAAACAGTGCAAGATCATATATTTTATTTCACTCCTCTCCTCCCATTCATTTTGTAATAGCCCCAGTATAGAAAGATTGGAAGCACAGCAGGGAATATGGGGTAATGGACGTAGAAAGGCCGAATGCACAAGAAATATGTAAACTGGAGAGAATAATATGTGTTAGATATAGACAACGAGCAGGGAATTCAGGACAGAGTTAAGACGGCTTACAGAAAAGTGTTGAAAGATAAATAGTGATGAATATTATAGTTAAGACAGGTAATATATTAATTTTATATTGCATCTCTCACAGTATCCCTAATTGTATCCATGCATGATAAGGATACAAGATGGCATGATAGAATTCCCCACTTTAACAAATGTCGCTATTTTGATCAAATGTATGTATGAGCAGCATTACTAGAAAATCGTAATATTCTGTGCCGTGACTGTATTTTTCCTATATTCTATAAATTTATATTATTTTCATCTCATCGGGTTATTGGAGATTTTGTTGTACTTGGCACTTGATTAGCTGTTAGTTTATCAGTGTTGATTTGCATCACAATTTTCAAACACTCAGAGGGTTATGCCCTAAATTTGAACGCCCAAATAGCTAAACTGAACGAATTCTCATAGTCAACTGTGGTTCTACGAAAGTTCAAGGCTTTTTAATTTGCACAGCAGATTATTCTTTGGCCTACTCTCTAAGTCAATGAATGAATAGCAGTTTAGGCCTACAGCATCTGATGCAGAAGCTGAATGTTGCTAAGCTGACATTCTGTGAGGTTTGGTGGCCATTGGGACTCGGGTAAGTTGCAAACCATCAGAAAATGGTTTGCCTCCTTATCAGGGAACAGAGGGCTGTAGTGGTTATGGTGCCTAGAGTAACCCTTTAACGGATTGGAAAATGATTAACACTGCAGGACTGCAGCTCAGACAGAGAATGTTTAAGGCATGGAGCAGCACCTGGTGAATCCTAGGTAAAAATTAAAATTGTTCTAAAATGGTGATGGCTCTGAGGAGGATGCTTAATATATTTCCCTTCAGATTAAAGTCATAACAAAGAACTACCCCAACAACACCTGTGGAATTAACCTGGGTTGCAGTCAGGAGTTGAAGGGGTAGGTTCCTGAAAAGCCCAGGGTCCAATATTGGCACAATTTCATGGTTAGCCCTAAGTACTGTGGAATTTTATTGCCTTCTGAATTCAATAAAAAGTTTGGTGTTACAATGTGATTTATGAACATGGGAATGACCTGGGCTGGCAGGGTATAGGTCCCAAATTGTGTCGGCTCCACTGGATCCATGACAATTTGGTGCTAAGGCTGCTTTAGATCTGTCTTATTCTATTTTATTTTTCTAAAGTAAACCATTGAAATCATCTGTAATTTTCTTTGCAGAGGTGGAGACATTAAGAGATGTAAACACAGGCAGCTCACATAGTAACCAAAATTCACATATCGCAGTTGTACAAAAGCTAACATACCGTATCTTGTCCTAAAAAATGATTTTACAATTAATGATATTGTCCTTTACGTCCCACACCCTTAAAACCATTCTGTCTCGAAAGCCACTGCCAGATATATTATCAATTCTATGCTTCTGTAATTCTATTTTTTATAGGCCATGTTACACGTACAGTTACACAAAATCTGTGATTTCAACGTAGCTTATTTATGCCACTGGAGCTCTGATAAGCTGTCAGCATCTCTTCTAGAACATGCATTCAAGTGTTCCTATCCTCAAAGCTCACCCAAATCCCACAATGTTTTGGTGAAGTAAAAGACCAATTGAAATATTGAGCCATCTGGTAATCTTATTGTGTCCTACCCCAAACGTTCCGACATTCTTCAGACGATACTTGCAAAACAGCTGCTTTCTCTTTACCCCCTAAGCCTGATGAGGTTAATAATAACTCAGAATGCATATGTACAGTATTAGCTTTCATGGTAACATGCATAATTAAATCCCCAGAAGAACAATAGAGCTTTGGGGAAGCAAACTTCCTTAATGTGCTGGGCAAAGAGCCAGTTTTTAGCAGCTGTTGAGGTTTGATGTACAGATTTTGGTTAAGTGAATAATTTATCACGGTTATTATCTGCAGTGTGTAACATCTCGGCAGTTTGTATGTCTGCACATATGCCTCTTGAGATATTTTACTTTTACCAGATGCTTCAAGGTTCTGTGTCTTTTCTGATTCCGTAACACTTTGATTGACAAATAAGGAAGTATGGGGTTAAATATTGTCTATATTCCAGGCAGAGGTAGCAGAGGCTTTGCTAAGTGTTTCTGCAGCATCGGTTGTAGAATTTAGAATGGCCAAATAAGAATAATTCAGAGAGAGGTTTTAAATGGATATTTAATCTTCTGTAGAAGGAAGCATGCTGGCTCAATTTACTTGCTATATGTTTCTAATTAATATATTTTTTATCCATGAATAAATCCAATTTTAGTTTATTGCTTTCCATAGGTCTGTAGATGGAACAGTCTATTTCCTGAGTGTAATCTCTATGTCAGGATTTAACAAATATTCAGTTTACTGTTCCCGCTTGATCAGGGATTTACAGCTGCTGTTAGACGTTAACATCCAATGTAATGTAGCTGCCATATGCTGGTTGAGTATGATGGGAGTTCTTGCTAAACCCAACAAACAGCTGTAGGATGTGTTTGAAAGTTATATACATTTAAAGAGCACTATAAGCACCAAAACAACTTTAGTGTAACAGAGTGGTTTTGGTGTATATCTAACTATTCAATTCGGAGCCATTTTGGAGTTAATCTATCCAGTTTGTGCAATCTAAGCCTCACCTCCCTTGCATGTGACCTACACAATATCTTATATTTAAAATTCCTTTATATACAGTCTGTTTAATTTAGAGTTTCTTAGTCAGCAAAAGCATTGTGTGTGTGTGTGTGTGTGATTTAAGTTTAAATATCAAAGCAGGAGATTAAAAATACCTTCTAAAGTAAGCAAACTGTGCTGTCAGACCTGATTGAAAATGAAACAATTTTTTCATGCAGGCTGTGGTCTGCCATTTCCCCCAGAGTTTGTGTGAAGCTCATATACATATGAGTGACCATTTATGTCGTATAGATCTCTTTCCCTTGTTGTACATACTACACAACTGGCCATTTTCTCTGTTGTTTGTGTTTTTAATATGTTTGCGGAGGATCTGAAGACCATTATAGTGATCAATACTGTATTGTGAACATTTAGACTTTTCCATACTTTGTGCTCTTCTTTTTTGGCGCAACCGACAAGTTGTTAATTTTGGTTATTCTGTTTTTGTGGTTATAGAGGGCCCCCATTTTTTGTGTTTGCTGCCTTCTTTACTCTACCACAAAGAGAAAGCACCGGACCCATTGCTAATTTGTTTGCTTTGTGTGTGATTTACAGCAAGGGGAGATGTGGCTAGGTCTGCATAAACAGCAAGGAAAGTGATATAGTGAGAATTGAGAAGTGAGACTTCAGGGACATGATCTATACACCAAAACTGCTTCACTAGGCGAAAATTGTTTTGGTGCTTAGAGTATCCCTTTAACCATTGGGTAGTTTTGGATGATCATATATCCTTCTATATGATAATATGATTATATGATTATATATGACTAGTAAACTAGTAGGACTTTTTTTGAGAAAACCGGTTTAAATTGTAGAACCATTAATAGATGTGGCATATGGAGGAGCAGGTGGGCAGTGATTGGCGAGGCCGGAATTTGGTAACATTTTGATGGTTATGGAAGGAGTGATGAAACATTCTCTTGCTCATTTTATCTCTTGTTTCCAACACACACTGTCCAGCTAATCTATATGAGCGTGTTCCTACAAACAAAAACTAATTCAGGTTATTCACTAATGTCATTATGGCTCCACAGTGAATGGAGCAAAACCATTCAGTTGGGAACAGGGCCATTGAGATTGCAAAATCAATTGTTCCCAGTATTTAACAATGTCTGGATTTTGTGGAGCAGGCTCCATATGACTCTGAATTTGGCCTGGAGATTAGCCAAACTAAAAGCTGACGGATGGTTAAAATCGAGACCCAGATTTTTTAAATCTGGGTCTGAATGCTCAAAATAATGGCTTAGATTGGAAAAAAAAAATCTAACTATTTGCCCTTTGTCAGTGTTATCAGTCAGTGCTTGATACGTTTTCCAGATTCTATACTTTGCATAGTAGTAATCAGAGAACAAGAATTGAGTGCCCTAATAGAATTTTAAAACGTAACTGAGAATTTTTGAAGACATAGATCCAGCACCATTTAATCTCGACATTTAACTTGAACTATCAAATTACAACCAGGATTACCAAATGCTAGATATTTCAGGCTAATCCTTTATTAACAATTTTCTTCTGTTAGAATCTGTTATCCCACTTGGTATACTTGTTAAAGTGATAATAAATTGTTCAATCTATTAAAACAAAGGTGTACCATTGTACAGCGCTACAGAATCTGATGGCGCTACATAAATAATAAAAAATAATAATAATAATAAGACTAAGAGGCAGCAGATCTTGCTATACGATCACAGATTGAAATGTATCATGCAACAATCCAGATATACTTTTATTTTATGAATTACAACAATTGTGTCTACTGGATCCAACAAATAGCAGCAATTATATATGGATGCATCATTTGCAAACCTAGGCATAACTATGCACTATTAACAATAACGACTGTGGCATTTCACCTAGGAAACATTACTAGCTGTATACCGATACATGTTTTGCAACTAACTTGCCAGTGACACTTTGAAATTAGGCAGGCAAACTCACTTATCAAATGCAGATCCTGCTGTCTAGTCATCTTCGAACACTAAAGCACCATTATTCTTAAATTTGACCTGTTTTATTTTATTTTGTCGACCTAGTTTTATTAAGATATAATAAAATTAACGTTTTAAACTTCTATTAGGACACTCAATTCTTGTTCTCCCATTACTACTTCCCTAGTTACCTTGGTTATCCCCAGAAATATTGTATCCCTATTCTCAGGCTTGCATTTTTTTCCCTAATTTTGATATACTTTGTATAGGGTTCGGATACAAAAAAGCCCTGATTTTAATTTAGACACCACATGCATCCAGCCGATTGGTGCAAATTTGGTCGGCTTGCCCATTCTGGTCGTAATTCTGCCATTTTAACTGGAGTTTGTGCATCTGGACAAAATCCAATCTTTACTAAATGAACCCCATAGTGATTTTCCAGGGAATGGCAAACTATTTCACCATATGAAGCTCATACAATATCAGCTTACCGGTTATATCTTGATGAGTTGCAGGCTTCCGTGTCTATTAAATATTTTCCAGAGTACTAAAATCTAAATTCTGACAGCAAGCAGAGCTGGGTTATTTGCATATTATCACAGTGAAAAAGGTTAGAGATTAATGGATTGTGTGGGGGCTACCGGAGATGCTACTGTCACAAATTAGTTAATGGTTCAATTACTTATTGTAGCTCTGCTATGCTTCCGTTAGTAACGTCTTACCCGAAATACAAAAATAGTTGTGGGTTAGAAAGCCTTTAAGAAAATATGTTGTTATAATTATGATAATATTGCAATTAATATTATACTGAGATCAACATTAATCATTTACATACCTATAATTAAATGTTTACTTACATAATGATGTTGTCATTTAGCAGCCTTTCTAAGACTGGCACCTCCTCATTAACAGCACTGAATTGTTAAAAGGAGTGAGTGCTCTCCCAAGTGTTCTAAACTTGGTATATGTTTTAACGATCATTGCACATTTGTTCTTGACTATATTTACTCCAATACTCCATTTACACATTTTTATCAATAAGATAAGCAGACCAACTTTTTTCTTTATGGTTGCTATCATGCTCAGTCACCAGGACACATATTGGCACAGTGCTCCGCAGTTTCTGAAGTGGGCCATATATCAATTGCCTAGTTCTCTTTATTATACAAACATTTATTTGCATAACACTTATTCTTTCCCTTACCAGCACACTGGACTGCCACTGGACTGGTAAAGTAGCCAGTCCCCTTTTCTCTCTTCTGTTGCATAGAGCTTTGATCCCTGGAGCATGAAATCACATATCCTGGCAGTCTTCAAATCTGTATATTGTGAGAAGTGACCGTCTGCTGCTCACCTTCCCTTCCATGCTGTAGTGACAAGCTCTTTCATCAACAGGAGCTACCAGCCCACCCTAGGCCACAGTCGCCAACAGGGCATTTACTAGTCTCCCAGTTGGTCAGTTCAACCCTTAACTATAGGGTCAAAACTGGAGAGAAATTACTTTGTTACAGTGATCTACTGGCATATCATTCTAAGCAAAGAGGGAACACTTCCTGAATGTCTATTTGCTTTCTTTTTATTTATTATTATTATTATTATTATTATTATTATTACTGGCATTTATAAAGCGCCAACAAATTCCGCAGCGCTGTACAATTGGGAAAAAGACAAACACAATAATAACAGACCGATACAACAGGTAGAGGACCCTGCCCGTGAGCTTACAATCTAAAGGTTAAACTAGAGAGATGAGACAAGGGGTAGCAGAGGGATTTACATAGAAACATAGAAACATAGAATGTGACGGCAGATAAGAACCATTCGGCCCATCTAGTCTGCCCAGTTTTCTAAATACTTTCATTAGTCCCTGGCCTTATCTTATAGTTAGGATAGCCTTATGCCTATCCCACGCATGCTTAAACTCCTTTACTGTGTTAACCTCTACCACTTCAGCTGGAAGGCTATTCCATGTATCCACTACCCTCTCAGTAAAGTAATACTTCCTGATATTATTTTTAAACCTTTGTCCCTCTAATTTAAGACTATGTCCTCTTGTTGTGGTAGTTTTTCTTCTTTTAAATATAGTCTCCTCCTTTACTGTGTTGATTCCCTTTATGTATTTAAATGTTTCTATCATATCCCCCCTGTCTCGTCTTTCCTCCATGCTATACATGTTAAGATCCTTTAACCTTTCCTGGTAAGTTTTATCCTGCAATCCATGAACCAGTTTAGTAGCCCTTCTTTGAACTCTCTCTAAGGTATCAATATCCTTCTGAAGATAGGGTCTCCAGTACTGTGTACAGTACTCCAAGTGAGGTCTCACCAGTGTTCTGTACAATGGCATGAGCACTTCCCTCTTTCTACTGCTAATACCTCTCCCTATACAACCAAGCATTCTGCTAGCATTTCCTGCTGCTCTATTACATTGTCTGCCTACCTTTAAGTCATCAGAAATAATCACCCCTAAATCCCTTTCCTCAGATGTTGAGGTTAGGACTCTATCAAATATTCTGTACTCTGCCCTTGGGTTTTTACGTCCAAGATGCATTATCTTGCACTTATCCACATTAAATGTCAGTTGCCACAACTCTGACCATTTTTCTAGTCTACCTAAATCATTTTCCATTTGGCTTATCCCTCCTGGAACATCAACCCTGTTACATATCTTAGTATCATCCGCAAAAAGACACACCTTACCATCAAGACCTTCTGCAATATCACTAATAAAAATATTAAAGAGAATGGGTCCAAGTACAGATCCCTGAGGTACCCCACTGGTGACAAGCCCAAGCTTCGAATATACTCCATTGACTACAACCCTCTGTTGCCTGTCACTCAGCCACTGCCTTACCCATTCAACAATATTGGAATCCAAACTCAAAGATTGTAGTTTGTTGATAAGCCTTCTATGTGCAACAGTGTCAAAAGCCTTACTGAAATCGAGGTAAGCAATGTCTACTGCACCACCCTGATCTATAATTTTAGTTACCCAATCAAAAAAATCAATAAGATTAGTTTGGCATGATCTCCCTGAAGTAAACCCATGTTGTCTCTGATCTTGAAATCCATGTGTTTTTAGATGTTCAACAATCCTATCCTTTAACATGGTTTCCATCACTTTCTCCACTACTGAAGTTAGGCTTACTGGCCTATAGTTGCCCGACTCCTCCCTATTACCTTTCTTGTGAATGGGCACAACATTCGCTAACTTCCAATCTTCTGGGACTACTCCTGTTATCAATGATTGGTTAAATAAATCTGTTAATGGTTTTGCTAGTACACCACTAAGCTCTTTTAATTGCTTTGGGTGTATTCCATCAGGTCCCATTGACTTATTTGTCTTTACTTTTGACAGTTGAAATAGAACCTCTTCCTCTGTAAACTCACGTGTAATAAATGACTCATTTATCCTTTTTCTTAACTGAGGTCCCTTTCCTTCATTTTCATCTGTAAATACCGAACAAAAATATTCATTGAGGCAGTCAGCTAGACCTTTATCCTCATCTACATACCTTCCTTCTTTTGTTTTTAATCTAACTAATCCTTGTTTTACTTTTCTTTTCTCATTTATGTATCTAAAAAAGGTTTTGTCCCCCTTTTTTACTGACTGTGCTATTTTCTCTTCTGTGTGTGATTTGGAAGCTCTTATAACTTGCTTAGCCTCTTTCTGCCTAATCTTATAGGTCATTCTGTCTTCCTCACTCTGGGTTTTTTTATAATTACTAAATGCTAACTTTTTGTTTTTTACTATTTTGGCTACATCTGTGGAGTACCACAGTGGTTTCTTGAATTTTTTGCTTTTACTGACAAGCCTAATGCAATTTTCTGTTGCCTCCAGTAGTGCAACTTTTAAATAATCCCATTTCTTTTGGACTCCATTTAAATTGCTCCAGTCTGATAATGACTCCTTTACACATATTCTAATTTTGGAAAAGTCTGTTTTTCTAAAGTCTAAAACTTTTGTTTTTGTGTGGTGTGACTCAGTCACTGTTCTTATATTAAACCACACTGACTGATGATCACTGGATCCTAAACTTTCACCTACAGTAATATCTGATACCAAATCTCCATTTGTTAACACTAAATCTAGTATGGCCTCTTTACGAGTTGGCTCCTCAACGACTTGTTTTAGAGACAATCCCAGTAGGGAGTTTAGAATATGTGTGCTCCTGGCACAAGTAGCTATTTTTGTTTTCCAATTTATATCAGGAAGATTAAAGTCACCCATGATGATAACTTGCCCCTTCATTGTCATTTTAGCTATTTCTTCAACTAGTAGATTATCTAACTCTTCAATTTGTCCTGGGGGCCTATAAATCACACCTACACGAGTTACTGTGTGATTACCAAATTCTAACGTAACCCAAACTGACTCTATGTTCGCCTCACTAACCTTTATTAGGCTAGATTTTATGCTATTCTTTACATACAGGGCCACCCCTCCCCCTTTCTTGCCTTCCCTGTCTTTTCTATATAAAGAGTACCCTGGTATTGCTATGTCCCAGTCATTTTTCTCATTATACCATGTCTCAGTAACAGCGACTAAATCTACACTATCAGTTGCCATTATTGCCACAAGTTCATGGATCTTATTCCCTAAACTGCGAGCATTTGTAGACATGACTCTAAGCTTATCATTTTTTAACACACTTGCTACAGGCACCTTCTGTCCTTGTTTTGTATGTGATTTGTATGTGATAGCAAAGAAAGTTAATGGTATAACTGCAGCAGCTGATAGCATGTGAAGGTAATAAGGAGGTGATTGGCTGTGGTTCCAAACAGCTGGAAGAGCATGCTACATAGGTACAAGGAACCAGTGTGGGCGGGTAGAGCCGAGAAAAATTAAAAGGCCTTCTTGCAGGGATGTATGGTGACTTGGGGCTAAGGAAGAGAGATAAAACAGTTACTTAAAAGGCATTTACAGCTGGGAGTAGCAAGCAGGGGGAGGGGAGAGGGGTGGAGTGGGTGTGGGGGGGGGGGAGGGGGGATGGGGTCAAGGGGAATGGAGCAGGCTAGCATTTTGCTATAAACAAGTAAGTATTTGGCAACCAAAATTCTATAAGCCAGATTATTAATAACTACATGTAACATCAAGTACAAAATATTACAGTAGTAAACTATATGTAACAATGGTAGTATCATTATAGTAAAGTAATAATCTAGTAACAACATAGTTTTAGAAACTGATTTATTGCTTATAGCAAATTACTAAGACATGGCCATAATTAGTTCCACAAAAGGGGCTCCAGGAACTCCCTTTTGTTCAATGTTAGGCAGTTTTATTGGATCATCATCTGCACAGCAACATTTCGACCTCCACAGAGGGCTTTGTCAATCTTACCAGAAAACTCACTGGGCCCAGCATGTGTGTCAGAAATACTCAAAATCAAATACAAGAAAATGTCAAGACAAAAACCATGATAGGGCACAAGTCTCATCAGTTATACTAGAAAATTAGTGATTAGGGGCATTATTTTTCTTATTTACCACCAGATGAAGGGAAGATCCAACAGATCTGGCTCCTCTTTTCAGCTGTGCAGGTAGCCGTTTTCCTGGATGGTGTTGTCTATCTGCCTGCAGCTGTTTACCACCCCAACTCAATTTTCTTATCAAACCAGATTTGACAGGAAGCAGGCCCTCTTTCTTTATAATGAACACAGGAGGTGGGATGCAGGAAGCTGCCGCTTTGCTGTGAGGGCTCCTCCTCACTCACTGTTTTCTATATGTCAACCTCTGTCTGGTCTCAATGCTGGGCAGGGCTGTCTGCTGCTTCCTCACCGACCCCTGTTGTGTCCCATGCCCACACTGAGGACAGGGAGTGCACAGACACTGCGCCATTGCTGCGTGATACCTAGCCTAATAGGATGGATGCAGTATTCTTCAGTTTGAACTGGGTGCTGGTGTCTCCCACGTTAAAATTAGTATAGGACCCATCGATATTGGGGTACTGTGACATAGTGGCGGGTCATATGCTGGAACTGAATCCCCATATTTGTTTCCTGAGAGAGGGGATTTTTAGTAGCCTTGTAAAATGTAAAACAGTATTTCTGTGTGCATGACTGCCAGCAGATGATGTTTGTGAGCAAACGCTGCGCTGCTGCCATAGGCGCCCGGCATGGCTGACAATTACTGAGTGCCTGTGTCTACAGCAGTCTGGCCAACTGGCTAGTATTAACTCTCTTTGCTGGGTCTGTCTGGGTGGCCCATTTGCCTAGACTCCGGAAAAGCGAAGCCCTTAGTGAGCTGGCGTCTTACGCAACCACCTAAGTGGCCTTATGGCCCGGTCCTTGGTAACAATGTCCGTTAAATGTGCTGTGTGCCCAGTAAACCTAAACCTCATCAACTCACATTCCACAATGAATAACAATGGTGATAGTTTGATCAAAGCTGGTAATGGACATATTCCTCTAGAGTTTGAGCACTAACATTTCGTCAAAAATACACACAAACAAACAAACAAACCCTAAGTGTCATGTAAAGACTGTGGGGACATTGCAAACAACTAGAAATGACGTGTAATCTGTATCACAGACCTCAAAAAGACTTAAAAAAGCACAGAGAATGCAAGGAACCTGCTTTTTGTTAGAAGCTCTAAATCAGGCATACTATAGTCTGTGTGTGTTTATTATTTTAGTGCATTTCTTCCCAAAATTAAACTGTGATTACAGATACTTAAACAATTTGAAAAGTGTATATTTAACACAGCTTACATTTTGTCATTGTGTATACATAAACCTTATAAATGTGAATAACACAATTCAGTTGTATTTTCCACTGAAGCAGGATGCTTAAATGATCTTATTAAATCATTATTTATGATAAATATACACAATTATTTTATCAAGGACTTCAGAACAAGGAACAAAATCCTTTGTGCTCTAAAATAATAAACACAATGCGCGTCCCAACATTCGACATGAAGGTCAATAGTGCCACCTAGTGTTTAACAACAAATAAAATTCCTTCATGTCAGTTCTAGAGGAGATAAGACATTTGAGGCTGACTTGTCTTAGCAAGAGTTTACCCAAATGACTGAATAGCAATGCACGCATTGATGTCTATGGGAATATTGCTATTCAGTAAGCACTAAAAGAAGCCATCCCAAAATGTTTCATATTCATGTCTACACTAATCATCCCCAACATTAAAACCACTGATGGGTGAAGTAAATAACCTTGATTATATTGTTACAGTGGTACCTGTCAAGGGGTTGTATATATTAGGCAGCAAGTGGACAGTCATTTCTTTATTTCATGTATTGAAAGTGGGAAACATTAGCAAGCAAAAATATCTGAGTGTCAAATAGTAATGGCTAGATAACTCCAAAATCGCAAGTCTTGTGGTGTGTTCTTAATATGCAGTGTTTACTTACCAATGGTGGTGCAAAGAAGGACAACTGGTAAACTGGTGTCCGAGTCACTGATGCATGTGGGGAATGAAGGCTAGCCCGTCTGCTCTGATCAAACGGAGTTACTGTAGCTCAAATTGCTGAAAAACTTAAATGCTGGCCATTATTGAAAGGTATTAGAGCACACAGTGCATTGCAGTTTGCTGTTTGTTTGTAGCCGCAGTTCAGTCAGAGTGTCCATGATGACACCTGTCCACTGCCGAATGCTCCTTCATTGGGGACATTAGCATCAGAACTGGACCAAGGAGAAATACAAGAAGATTGCCTGGTCTGATGAATCATATTTTCTTTTAGTTCTGGTGTATGGCTCGGTTTGTGGTGGTTGTTTACCTGGGGAAGAGATGGCAGCAGGATGCACTATGGGCAGTGTTATGCTCTGGGCAATGTTCTGCTGGGAACCCTTTGGTCCTGGCATTCATGTGGTTGTTACTTTAACACATACCACCTACCTAGAGATTGTTGCAGACCACAAACAACCCTTCGTGGCAATTGTGTTCCTTGATGGCAGTGGTCTCTTTCAGCGGGATAATGTACCCTGCCACAATGCAAGAATTTTTCAGCAATTGTTTAACCCCTTAAGGACCAAACTTCTGGAATAAAAGGGATTCATGACATGTCACACATGTCATGTGTCCTTAAGGGGTTAAGGAATATGACGAAGAGTTCAAGATGTTGCCACGGCCTCCAAATTCCCCAGATCTCGATCCAATTTAGCATCCCTTTGATGTGCTAGAAGAACAAACCTGATGCATGGAGGCTCCACCGTGCAACTTGCAGGATTTAAAAGTTCTGCTGCTGGTGCCTTGGTGCCAGATACCACAGGACACATTAAAGGGTCTTGTGGAGTCCATGACTCAATGCACCAGAGCTTTTTTTGGTAACACGATGGTTTTAATGTTGTGGCAGATCAGTGTATGTCATGCTATAACTTGCATTTAGCAGCTTCTTAGTATTATGCATGCTGTAGGTTAGACTCCTACTCAAATGCAGAAAGAACTTGCAGAATTTTGGAGATGGATTAGATTAAGCTAGCCTTAGTTAGTGCAACTGTTTATCATTGTAACTATTTATATTTCTTATCTATATGCTAATGTAATAATTAGTTAAAGGACCACTCTAGTGCCAGGAAAACATACTCGTTTTCCTGGCACTAGAGTGCCCTGAGGGTGCCCCCACCCTCAGGGACCCACTCCCGCTGGGCTCTGGGGGGAGGAAGGGATTAAACTTACCTCTTTCTCCAGCGCCGGGCGGGGAGCTTTCCTCCTCCTCCTCTTCTTCCTCGCGACGTCATCGGCTGAATGCGCATGCGCGGCAGGAGCCGCGCTCGCATTCAGCCGGTCGCATAGGAAAGCATTCATAATGCTTTCCTATGGACACTTGCGTGCTCTCACTGTGATTTTCACAGTGAGAAGCACGCAAGCGCCTCTAGTGGCTGTCAATGAGACAGCCACTAGAGGCTCTGGAGGCTGGCTTAACCCTCAGTATAAACATAGCAGTTTCTCTGAAACTGCTATGTTTATAAAAAAAAGGGTAAAAGCTAGCTGGACCTGGCACCCAGACCACTTCATTAAGCTGAAGTGGTCTGGGTGCCTAGAGTGGTCCTTTAACTAAATAATCTGTTAAAGGAGAATTTATCATGATATTCTTAAAGTGAGAAAGCACACGCTAATGCATGACTCCACTATGCCCAATCTGCATTTATTTACCTGCTTTAAAAAAAGAAACAAACAAACCAAAAAAAAAAACCACCTCATTGTCTGGCTGAATATTATCATTTATCTATATTATCTTTATCACTAGATTAAAATATTGGTGTTTTATTTTGTTCTCTGGGAAATCTAAAAATAATTAAACAATTTAGCTTGTTTGTTGAATACAAATTACTTTTATGATGGTGTTTTTTCCTGTGCTATAGAAATTATTTTGACAGTGACATGGTTACTATCTGGACATTTATAGTACAAATAGTACAATCAATTGCATAATTTGAAGAAAATCTCTAAATCTGAATTTTTTTTGTTGCTATTTATAGAACGTAGGTTCATTTGAACATAGCCTTCACCAAATTCTGTTCCCGTACATCCAACTTGCCTTGTTGCAAATAATTGATTGGTAGTCTGTCAGTGGTACAGCACTGCAGAATATCATGGCTTTTTATAAATAATATTAATACTAATCAAAGTTTGGTCTGGGTAAAATTCTGAGTTTATGTATTTCAAGGAAATAACATCAGAAAGTCTGTAATTCTGCATTATCCCGTGTGGCTGAAAAGAGGTCAGGTCTATGGGGTCAGGGGAGAGACCCTTTTTTGTCAAATCATGTTTAAACTAATTGGCTGAAAACTGAACGATGGTGCCTATAGACCTATAGCATCATAGGGACTACAATACGTTCTTGTTGTTATGGTGTCAACGTTTAAAAGCCTTGCTCTGTATTTTTTCCAAATCTGTACAGTTTCCTTTTAAAAATCTGTGTCAAAAATTGCAGGTAACGCTCACAATTGCATTATTCAGAAGTAAAATTATATTTTCATCAGAAGTAAATACCTTTCTCT
This sequence comes from Pelobates fuscus, assembly GCF_036172605.1. Taxonomy (NCBI): domain Eukaryota; kingdom Metazoa; phylum Chordata; class Amphibia; order Anura; family Pelobatidae; genus Pelobates; species Pelobates fuscus. The sequence continues at coordinate 144,350,205 of NC_086321.1, read as the reverse complement.
ATGATAATACCTAACTGTCCAAAGTGGTTGCTTACTGAAACAATCAATGTTGATAAGTCTACTGTTCACAAAGGTTATGTGCAAATAATGTCATAGCTATTTTACCCTCCACTAGAGCAGTGCACTGTGTTTTTTTGTTTTTTTTCATTTTCCTCATTTGATAGAGTAGATTTCTGTAATGCTTTGACATTCCACCAGATAGTATTTACATAAAGTCATGCTTCGCTTGTGGTGTTATGTTAATTTGTATCATGTGTACAAAGCATGCACAAGAAAATAAATAAAAATAAACAACATATTTTACTATGGCTATTGCTCAACTTTTAGAACTTCATCCCGCAATAACTTAGATGCTTAGCCCAACTTAGCAAATGAAGAACGTCACAAATCTTGGAAACATAGCATTTACAGGGTTATTTACTAGAGCACTATGTGTGTGTATATATATATACTGTATATGCACATAAATACTTCCCAAAGGAAAATAGATCCAAGAGGCTAAATATCTAACATCTAAATTTGAATACCGAGATATCTAGTAATTACATACCTTAATCTAAGTTCTAAACCTGTCAGCAGAAAAGTTTTGTGGTATGATCAATGTCTAATTATAGAATTACAGTACAGTAAAAGCATTTCATCCGAGGAATGAAATGTATAAGTGTTATTATGGTGGTGTCTTCCCTCTACAACTGGTCCCAACCATAATTTTTAACATGGAAAAATAAAGATATTAATTTTTACATTTAAATTGATTTTGCACTTTTTTGGGCTTTGTTTTTTTAATCCTGGCATATTTAGCTGATCTACATGTGGTACTGTTAGTAATACAAATCTATTTACTTGTCCCCAGTTATATACAGGATCCCTTCCCCCTGTTTGCAAATAATTATTTAAAAAAAAAAAAGGTTGGATACTTACCCTTTTCCAGTGCCGAGGCTCCCTTGGACACTGCTGGCCTCTCTGCCTCCTGTGATGTCATCGAAGAGGTGTCGCTTTCTCCAAATCCAATGCTCCTCATAAAGGAGCATTGAGGGCCTGATGTACATACGTGGTGAGCACCACATGCTTCCCGTGCTTCTCCCAGGAAAGCATTGAATGCAATACTTTCCAATGAGTTGCAATGTCACTTGACCAAGTTTTACTCGGTCGGTGTAGCACATTGCCGCTAGTGTCTGACAGTATGACTGTCTCTAGAGGCGTGTTTAACAGGGCAATAAAATTTTTTTTTTTATTTAAAAAAAAAAAAAAAGTAAAATAAAGTGAGATGACATATGTTTCATAACTATAGAGCGTTGTGAGGGATTCAAAGATACAGGCATTAGATTTAAAAGCCCATAGAAGAAATCCTGAGTACAGAAGAGGAGGAGGCTTTAAGTTATAAAAATGAACTCTGGAGATATGTGGCATGTGAATGCCCCTTTGTTGTATAGTAGATGTTTATGAGCTTCTGCAGCCAACAAAACTGAAATACTGTGAATGTTATACAGAAATAAAGGTAATATGGCATCGTTTATATTTTAAAGGGACACTCCGGACTCATAAAGCACTTTAGCTTGCTGAAATGCTTTAAGTGGCGTGTGTCCTATTTTTGTCATTTCAGATTTCAATGGAAATGTGCACTTTTATAAAATAACCTTCTTACACTTGCTTGCTTTAAGCAGACAATAGGTCCTGTTACTTACTGGTTTGGTTAGCTCAGTGGAGCTAAACTCAAGAGGCAGCAATTGCCCAGAGCACCTACCTTGCAAAGACTTCTCATTAGATTACACTGGAATGTCTGTGATTGGACAGCCACAGAAAGTTTCGGCAGGGCTAAAAGAGGAGGGCTTGCAAGGGCAGCAGGCAAGAGAACAACAGCTTTTGCAAGCTATTATTAGATATACCGTAAGTGAAAAATGCACATTTAAATGCAGGTATGTTTTAATTTGGGGTATATAAACTAAACAGTGATTTTAATTTCTTTCTTTTTTTTTTTTTTTGGATAGTGGAGTGTCCCTTTAATATATTATAATAATAAGCATCATGTATTTTTCCCAAACGCAAAAGGAAACTATTTTACATTGGGCAGACTAGATGGGCCGAATGGTTCTTATCTGCCGTCCCATTCTATGTTTCTATTTAAATGGTACATTGTTCAGCCATCATCCAAAAATCTGGACATCAATATGAAAATATTTCATAGCAATAATTCCTAATTACATTTTTAGTGAAGTTCATTATGTGCATTTGCTATATGAAAAAAAATACATCAGGGTACAAATGAAGCCATAATCAAAATACATTATTTAATCACAGGAGAAAATCAATCAAGTGGTAAACAAAATAATGAATATCAACATTTAATTCGATACTATAATTTGTGAGCTTAATACATTAAGGAACAAATAAAAGATTTATATAACATAATTGACATTATGAAAAATACATTATTAAGCACCGTAAGAATTCATCACTACTTAATTACATAGGAGACAGGACTAAATTAAAATATAACAATTTTGCATAGTCTGATGATTTCATTCAGATGCATCATCAGCTACTACAAAATCTAATACACTAGTCTTTTAAAATTATCCCTAAAAATATCAAATTGTAAATAGTAAAACAATAATACAATGTATTTAACTTATAATAAAACAATGGCTAGTAGTCTTATAATATCCCCAATGACTAGTAGTCTTATAATATCCCTGATGCCTGGGAGAGCAACTGTAGGAGAGGAAGAGGGTTCAGAAAAAAATCTATATTCTGATTTCTCTCCTTCTGGTGCTCTATTACTTCTCAAATTAAAGCTGGAATGCTGGAAATAGAGGTCCAAAGGTTGCAGGCTCTGAAAATTAATTGAGAGATGCTGTGAAGAAGACGTTTGATTTTGTGGAAAGGGGAGTCCTGGCATGGAGATATATTATATTGTACAGTTGCAATAAAAATCAATCCCCAATTGGAAATCAGATTTATTGTCAAATGTTTCAGACTCTCAGCTGTTTGCAATGAACAAATCAGACAAGTGTTCAAGTCAGATGACATAAATGGCCACTATTGAATTTTCCAGGACTTTTTCTGCAACCAAACCTTGGTGTAATTTGAAGTACGCTTCAAATCAGTCTCTTGTTGAAAGGTCCAATGATGCCCCATTTTCAGCTACCTCACAGACGGCATGACGTTTTTTCCTAGGATTTTCTGATACTTCAATGAATCTATCTTACCTTCCACATGCTGCAGGTTTTCAGTGCCAGAGGATGCAAAGCAGCCCCAGAGCATCACCAAGCCACCACCATGCTTAACTGTAGGCAGAGTGTTCTTTTCAGCATATGCTACATTCTATTTCCTCCAGACATACCGCTGATCCATTAGGCTAAAAAGTTTGTTTTGTTTCATGGCTCTACAGAACAGAATCCCAAAACGTCTGCGGCTTGTTTATATGATTTTGAGCATATTGGAACTGACTTTTCTTATGCTTTTGGGCAGAGGCGGCTCTAATTAGGTGATTAAGGTGGCCACCTAAATTGCCGAAGAACCATGGTTACCATGGCAATGCTCTGACTTCAGGAGATCGCAAGTCTCCTGTCTCATGGTCTCCACCTCTGCACCTGGCAGAGTTGCAGACTGGATAGGGAGCCCACGGGACCACAAGGGAGCAAGGACACTGGACCACAAGGGAGCAAGGACACTGAACCACATGGGAAAAAAAAGTATTTCTAACACCCCTCCCTCGCTCTATCACCACACACGGCCCCCTGTCACCCCCCCTCTCTCAGCCCCCTGTCACCCCCTCCTTCCCTCACTGTGCCCCCTGTCACCCTCTCACTCAGCTCCCAGTCACCCCCTCCTTCCCTTACTCTTCCCCCGGTCACCCCCTCCTTCCCTCACTCTTCCCCCTGCCACCCTTTCACTCAGCTCCCTATCACCCCCTCCTCCCCTCACTCTGCCCCCGGTCACCCCCTCACTCTGCCCCCTGTCCAGGGCTGGACTGGCCCACCGAGAATTTTCCCAGTGAGCCGCGGCACATGGGGCTGCGCAGCGCTCTAGTTCTGCCCTCACATAGAGAGGGACTAAGGGAGCCGGGCAGCGGTTTTTAGTAATATCGCGGCCACCGACCGCATGTAGGTACCGCCGGTCTGGTGGCACACAGAGGGGGCTGGCCGCATATCATGCTGGTGCCGCCGGGCCGGATGGTCGCCTAGCCGGTCTGGCGGCACACTCTCTAATAGTGACAGCAGAAGCTGTCAGAAAGCACAGGAGAACTTAGGGAGGGAGGGAGGGAGCAGATCTGACTATCATGCTACTACTCTATGATGTGTCCATACTGGGAATTGTGGGAACCACGAGAGAGCATCATAGTCAGATCTGCTCCCTCCCTCAGTCCTCCTGTGCTTTCTGACAGACTGTCAGACAAGCATGTCAGCGTCAGAGGGTGGTGAAGAAATAGACACAGGGGAGGGTGGAGAAAGACAGAAGGGGAAGAGAGACACATGAGGAGGGGGGAGAAAGAGACAGAGGGGGGAGTGAGACAGGGGAAGTAGGGAGACACATGGGAAAGGGGAGAAAGAAAGAGTGGGAAAAGAGACATGGGGAGGGGGAAGAAAGAGACAGTGGGAGAAACAGACATAGGGGGAGAGGGGAGAAAGAGACAGTGGGAGAAATAGACAGAGGGTGAGGGGGAAGAAAGAGATAAAGGGGGTGAGGGGAGAAAGAGACAGAGGGGGAGAAAAACAAAAACAGAAAATGTGCAAATACACCAAATAGTGGAAATAGACACACTCTTAGTGGGTAATGAATAGAGACAAAAAACTCTAAAAACAATTACCCTTGTACTACAAGTACTGTAGATAAGGACTCCTCACAGTCCTCAAAATGGTTTGAAAAACAGAAAATCTACAATACAATAATAACAGAGAAAAACAATTGAAGATGGAAAGTAAATGCAGAAATTTACACTCACAAACCAAAATTGATTGTAGGCATATCATAAAACCTCAGGACTTTTGGAGCATCATGGCAAACATAAGGAGAGAAATAAAAAAATAATAGTGCAGAGTATCTTGGTCAAAACAGACACTTTAATATACATACACACTTACAAGATTGAAGTGGAAAAAAGGCACATCATTAAATTCAATCACAGGATCCCTGGAACCAGGAGAACCAGAAAGGCAATATCCAAAGTGTAAAAACAAATAAAACCAATAAAATACAAACAAAATAAAAATCTGCACTAAATAAAGAAGCCCTAGCGTTTCGTTCAGTAAACTGAACTTCCTCAGGGGCAAATAAAACTCCTTATCAGCATGAAAGTCCTTCAAATCCCGATCTTCTTTTAAACCCATATGGTTATGGCGCGCATTGTATTCAGACCAATCGGTAACGTACTTCCGGGTTCGTCGCTATCAATACTTCCGGGTACATCCATATGACGTCACCGGAAATGTGGTTCTAGCCTCACTCTCGGACCAAAACCGGAAGTCATAATGCGTTTCATTAGGTGGTTTGCGTTCCACCATACATCATAAGGGCAAAAAGAAACATAATACAAGGATAGGGGACGTAACAGGGATTAAACTGATAGGAATAGTACTACTTAACACACCACTCCTATCTGGTGGCACATTAGATTGCACGCGCAGTGCCGCAAATTTGAAGTAGGAGGACCGACCAAGTAATTTTTTCCATCTCCTGCTTCCTGGGTGGAGGAAGAGAGACCTTCAATGACATCAGGAAGGATGGCTAGCTTGGTATCCAATCTTGTGCAAATGGGGAGTTTGCGGTTGCGCAAATGGACTGTTTGCGGTTGTTTGCGGTGCGTAAAACGGGGAGTTTGGTCTGTCACTGTGAAGCGGGCTTAACCCTTACACTACCTGATCGATGCAACATCATACCTGATGTTTTAAAGCACGTTATTCCAAACAATTTGGGAATGTTAGGTGATTTATGCCCTTTATGGATTAAAACCAGACTCTGCATCAACTATGTAATTTTCCATGGGAGTTTTGCCATGGATCCCCCTCTGGCATGCCACAGTCCAGGTGTTAGTCCCCTTGAAACAACTTTTCTGTTACGCTACTAGGGGTGATTTGGGTTGAAACTCAACTGCAGCTTGTAAACTCCCTAATTACAATTGTGAAGAAATGGAGAATCCTTAAGTATCAATACTGTAACTTTAAGAAAAGAGAGAATCACTGGTAACTTGATTCAACCGAAGTTTTAATAAGTGTTAAACTTAAATGAATTGCATTTAGGCAATAATGAGAGATTAGTAACTTGAACTTGAAGCACTGAATGTAATTGCAAAGCAAGAAACAGTTCATAGTGAATAAGCATGATGGGAGTTGTCCTTCATGAGATTAGTAACTTGAAGCACTGAATGTATTTGCAAAGCAAGAAACAGTTCATAGTGAATAAGCATGATGGGAGTTGTCCTTCATGAGATTAGTAACTTGAAGCACTGAAGATTTGAGTAAGCAAGCATTAGTTCATTAATAAATGATATTGCAGACAAATAGCTGAAAGATATACTTAAGGTTTATATAGGTAGTCCTCCAATAGTCCAGACATATGGTCCACTTGTAAAGTAGCAAAGTATCCGTTCTCCAGTAATCCTTTATGGCATGCAGCAATCCTTGCATTTGCTCAAAGGCTGGAAGGGCTTGTCTGAGCTTGTGGAGAGGTAAGTCTGGTGGAAGCAGTTCCCAGTAGCTGAGCCTGTGGAGCTCACGGAGGCAGCTCACACGTTAGCTCAAACAATCAATCACCAAGCACCCTCTGGCTCAGTCTCCCTAAATACTGTCAGAGCTGTGTCAGAGGGGGGCGGGGTCCGGCTCCTCACAGCTGAGTGCCGAACCCGGAAGTGTTACTCCATGACATTTTCCATCACTATTGTGGCCAGAAAGAGTCCCTGCGGGTTTTAAAATTCGCCTGCCCATTGAAGTCTATGGCGGTCCGCCAGGTTCGCCCGTTCGCGAACATTTGCGGAAGTTCACGTTCGCGAACCGAAAATTTTATGTTCGCGACATCACTACCTGTGATTGGTCATTCTACCATCTGGTCCTCTAGGGAGTGTCCACCAGGTGGAAGACCTGCATAAATACCAGGCAGGTAGCCCCATTAAACCAGATCACTGCTTGACCCTCAACACGGAGCTTTGTCTCGTTCTTGGGGGGATTGATTTGTATGCTTTGCTGTTCGACTGCTAGGAGAATTCGTATGGTTTCCTGTTTGGGAGATTGGTGTATGGAGGAGCTGCCTGTGTATCTGGAAGGGAATATCTCCTAAACGGCTTTTAACCCCTTTTATGCCTGGGGGTACCGTTACAGTGTATCTGCAGCATATTTTGCCACTGCCATGTTGTAAAGGATGGCAGTATCTAGTCGATATGGTGTGATGTTTGCATAGCTAGCAGAATATCAGTAGGTTTTTATTTCTTTTAACGTATTTTCTATTTGCACTTTACTGTACATACACATTTTTTCACTATGAGTTGTCTAACCCTTAAGAGGGCCCAATAAAGATTTATTATTTTGTACAAATTCGTTTTTATGCTCTAGGACTGGCAATTTGTCGCCACATACTAGTAGAGCAGTTTTTCAATAGGGTATAGGGACTGAGATTTGGGAACACTCTTCGAGTTACCCCATTTCATTCTCTTCTTCTTGGATTATTACACAATAATTGTGACAGAGTAAAATACTATCATGATTAGCATACAAAGCCTTACCCTCTTAAAGATAGGAGCAATTATCCAACTACTGAACCAAAACAAAATCTAGAATTTATGCTATGTATGTTCCACCATACTTTAACCCCTTAAGGACACATGACATGTGTGACATGTCATGATTCCCTTTTATTCCAGAAGTTTGGTCCTTAAGGGGTTAAAGGTTTCTCTTTTGTAATATATTATTTTTTAAAGGACAGAACTGGCTTTCTTTTAATATCCTATATGTATACTAACAAAACATTGGGTAAGGATACAATGTTACAAATTGGGGAAAAAAATTAAATACATTTATTTTTTTCAAAGTGTTCATTTTTCAAAATGATAATTTTTACACATTAAAGAAAAATATCTCAAAATAGATTCATGTATCGTTCTTGTTAAATGCAATATGTCAAGGGTGCAGTTTTGGTAGTTAACGCAAACCGTGTACTAACCAGCACCAATCACTGTTTGGGGGGTGGCATGCAAGCAGACCCTGGTGACTTAAATACATTCTAATGGCTGTATGCAGTGCCGTGTCAGTTTGGGATCACTAAATAGCTGACAGATGGGAGCCTAAGGTTAATTAGTACCTGGGTCTCCACTTTGTGATCAAGGATTTAACTCTGCTCACACCAAACGGCAAAAACATTCAATACCATTCTAATGGCATTAAAGTCCACTACTTTCAGGATGGCATGGAATGTCCTAACACTGTTAAGGAGTTAAAAGGTTTAATGTTTAGATCTGGCATTTGATATTAGGATCATGCTGGAACCACTGCACTCCCCGTCATAGCTCTAAACTAGATCACAGTGTGTAGTACAATGTCTTAAACTAGATTACAGTGTGTAATACAGATCCCTAAACTGACAGAAAGATCTAGAATTAAAAGGAGAAGCGCAGCCACCTCTTGTTCAGTAGCCGGGGAGAAAGTCTGAAGGGTAGGAAAGGCATGATCTACGTGTGGTTGAGAAAGAACAGCAAGGTGGGGAGAATTCTTGCCTTAACTGTTCAATCTTGTCGGTAAAATAGCATGCAAAGCTCTCTCAGCTATAAGGTTAGTTTGGGGGATGGCAACAGCAGGGCAAATAAGGGAGTTAAAGGTATTAAAGAGACGCCTGTGATTGCGGGAGCATGAACTAATGAGAGAGGAAAAGTATGACTGTTTGGCGAGGGCAAGGGCTGCGCTGTATGAACAAAATATGAATCTATAATGGAGAAAGTTTGACTGGGTGCGAGACTTCCTCCAGAAACGTTCAGCACAACGGGAGCATCTTTGCAGGTAGCGTGTTGATTTAGTATGTGTTATTGTGTTATTGTTCATCTGAGGTTGTATTTATCTAATTTTAAGACTTCCTAAAGAACAGGTGATTGTTGTTATGCCCTGATATGTAAAACCATAGAATCGAAAGAGGGTGTACTTTCTTTTTCCCATGGCTGTGACCTATACTGCTTGTAGGTTGGGGTGAGGAATTCTCTGAACACTGCACCTGGCCTAAAGCCTCCCCAGAAAGTGCAACAGTACCCCCCAATCTGTGTACATTGTTTGAAATCTTACTAATCCTCCTAAAACTAAATCTCACTTACCCTAAGCCCCATAACAGCCTTCCTAATTGTGTACACAGTATTATAGCCCTTTGATTATGTATCTCTGTATTTCTTCTGCGCTATAAATGTCGCCACAATGCCACAGTGGTCTTTTTAATGTATCTACATTGTTAGTGATGAGGACATTTTAATGTAAAGTTATCTTTAAATGTTTAAAGTGAATTCCTTTAACCAACATCTCTATATTTTTAAAAGAAGCTGTAAATATCCTGACTGTAATGGCTTTGGCATGTGATGTGATTTTAATTTACAAACTACATTAAATGCCTTTAGGTTCTGGCAGTTGATTAAATTAGAAATTTGCAATTGAAATGCGGTCTGTAAGATCCCGATTTAAGAATTTATACTTACCGCATTATCAGTCAGAGTAACTGGGCTGTGCAGATCAAGCCTAAAGAAATGATACATGTAAGAAGGATCAACCCATCAAGCTCAAATTAGGAGTTCCAAAGATGCCAGGAGAAGGATGAACAGGTCACAAACAAACTCCCATGTCTAAGGACCGGGTGGCTCGAAACATGTAAGGAAGATGTTTTGGGCTTTTATTTTCCCCTGATTGCTTATGTACCTTGTGGAATTGCGAATTCTTGCTTTTCCTGGCATTATATTTTTTGTTGGGTCACAAGCAAACCCTTACAAAATACAGTTAAAAGGAACAACGCACACACAAAACCAAAATTACAGTTTTACATTTTACAAGGCTACTTTAAATCACCTATCTCAACAAAGAAATATTGGGATTCAGTTCCATCATATGGCCATATTGTGTTAAGCCCATTACTACGTCACAATACTACAATATCGGTGGGTCCTATACCAATGTTAAAGGGATACTCCAGGCACCCAGACCACTTCTGCCCATTGGAGTGGTCTGGGTGTCAACTCCCACCACCCTTAACCCTGCAACTGTAATTATTGCAGTTTTTATTAACTGCAATAATTACCTTGCAGGGTTAAGTCTACTTTATGCGCATGGCCATGGCCGCGCATGCGCATTAGGTCTCCCCCGCCGACATTAGAGGAGCGTGGGCAGAGCCTGACCCAGTCCCGAGGGACATCAGCACTGGATTCAGGTAAGTCACTGAAGGGGTTTTAACCCCTTCAGCAACATAGGATGGGGGCTGGGAGGAAGAGGGGCACTGCAGAGTCCTGCAGTGACAGGAAAACAGATATGTTTTCCTGGCACTGGAGAGTCCCTTTAACATAGGAGATTTACATGCTAAATACTTACATACCCTTAGAAGTAATTATCTCAGCGTGATCAACTTCATAATACTAGAATCATCAGCCTTCAAAAATGAACATACTATACATAGAAAACTGTGCAATGCAGCATCAAATGTCTTCTTTTTTATAAACAGGATCTAAACAAAAAGATTATAAGACTGCATCTTTATATGTAGAAATTAGCTTCTGCAGGTGCACATTTTTATATGTATATATACATATTATATGTATATATACATTTTTATATGTGTATATATATATATATATATATATATATATATATACACAAGTAACAAGGGCTTGCACTCCTGGTTAAATTCTTAATGCCCGGTGCAGGTCTGACAAAATCATATAAATATAGTAGAAAGGACCGCACTCCAAGGGCTTTGTGATAATTTTCAAATAGAATTTAACTTTTATTTAATCCATATAAAAGGCAACGATTCAGCCCCCACATGGAGCTTTCATCAGGACAAGATATATATACACACACACACACACTTTGTAATATCAAGTCAATACAAATGGCTAGCCATAGATATAAAATTCAAATTGTTATACTACCACCAGATGGTAGCATTTAACTTTTTAATGATACAATAATTGACTGTAAATGAAAGGCATATTGCAGGGAAAGAACGGCTGGTATGAATAGACACAAATCTAGCAACCACACAAATAAATTCCATAGTGAGAAATCCTACAATTAGGATCATATTGTACCAATGTTTGTATTTCATTTGTCAGCATTAATTCCTATTACTCCAGAAGAATCATGTTTAACTTCCACCTTCTGGCATAATATAGTATTTAGAAATTAAAAAATGCAGCAATGATGAAAGTAAGTTTTATGTATTAAAGGAACACTATAGTCTTGAAGTGGCTGTTTAGGTGACTGAGCCCCCTTTAATCTCAGTGAAGAGGCAATGTTACTCACTTTTTTTTAGCCACGGTGGAACAGTCTCGCTGCCGCTGGCCCTGCCTGGCTCTGCTTGGCTCTGCCTCCATGGCTCACACCATTAATCTTGATGATCTAAGCCAATGCTTTCCCATTCCTGACATGTATTCCTGACAGTATAGTTGTAAATGCACCGTTTAGGCCCCTGGCCTCCTCTTGCCCCCCTACCCCTCCATTAAAAGGTGGAAAACATTTTTTTTACCAAAGCTGCTACGTTCTTGCCACAACGGTCCCTGCCCACGCGCCGCCACCTGGGCTGAGATAATCAGATTTGACAATCTCACCAATTCAATGTTTTCCCATAGGAAAGCTGGTAGGCTTATCGCCTCATAGAGATGCATTGAATCAATGCATATTTTATGGGGAACATTCAGCGCCTACATGGAGATGCTGAAAGTAGGTGCTCCACACTGTGCATCTGGACTAGGAAGCACCTCTAGTGGCCATTTGAGTGACTGCCCAGCAATGTAAACACTGCAATTTCTCTGAAAATACAGTGTTTACATTGAAAAGCCTGCAGGGACAGGCTATAGGAACCAGATCCATTGCATTAAGGTGAAGTGGTCCATTTAAGGTTCTAGCGACCTAAAATAATATCTAAAATATTTATATTATCTAACTATATAGAACTGTCTTGTTTTTTTTCAGCTGCATGCACTACACTGACCACTCTGATCCGAAAATAACATGTGATGTAAGCAAGTTCATATGACAGTGATGGCAAACCTTGGCACTGCTGATGTTTGTCAATGACATTGTCAATGATTATAAGCCAACATGCAGTTCATATATCTCTGCAGTGCTTTAAGGAAGAATTTGGTGTCAGGAATACAAGCATGTATACCTGACACTAAGTCCTGAAGTGGCTGTTTAGGGGACTTTCCCCTCAGGTGGTTTTACTCACTCTTTCTCTCACGCCGCACCGTTGCTGCCCGCACCTGTCTCAGCCTCCATGGCTGAGAACATTAATAGGAAAACAAAATCACGGCAAAATGCTGTGTGGATCTCTCATCGAATCAATACATCTCTATTGGGAAAGTTCATCGCCTTCTCTGTGCAGCACTGACCCAGGAAGCACCTCTAGTGGACATCTGAGTGTGTTACTAAAACCGGTAATAGGAATTGTACTCAATCCACTAAGCCAATTAGGTACTTAAAGGGACAATCCAGTGCCAGGAAAACAAATCGTTTTCCTGGCACTGCAGGTCCCCTCTCCCTCCCACCCCCCCATCCCATGTTGCTAAAGGGGTTAAAACCCCTTCAGTGACTTACCTGAGATCACCGCCGATGTCCCTTGGTGGTGATTTAGGCTCTGCCCGAGCTCCTCCCCCGCCGACATCAGCCGGCGAGGGAGACCAATTGCGCATGCACGGGCGCCGGCGGGATGTGACCTAATGCGCATGCGCGGCAACGTTGGTATCTCTGTAGCAATTGGAATCTCTGTAGCTATTTGTCCTTAGATTGTTTCATCTGTCGATTGTTAATATGATTTGGTTTGATATTGCAACTAGAGATGTCGCGAACATAAAATATTCCGTTCGCGAACGGCGAACGCGAATTTCCGCAAATGTTTGCGAACGGGCGAACTGGGTGAACCGCCGTAGACTTCAATAGGCAGGCAAATTTTAAAATCCACAGCGACTCTTTCTGTCCAAAATAGTGATTGAAAAGTTGTTTCAAGGGGACTAACACCTGGACTGTGGCATGCTGGAGGGGGATCCATGGCAAAACTCCCATGGAAAATTACATAGTTGATGCAGAGTCTGGTTTTAAGCCATAAAGGGCATAAATCACCTAACATTCTTAAATTCTTTGGAGTAACGTGCTTTAAAACATCAGGTATGGTGTTGTATCGATCAGGTAGTGTAAGAGTTACGCCCGCTTCACAGTGACAGACCAAACTCCCCGTTTAACGCACCGCAAACAACCGTAAACAGTCCATTTGCGCAACCGCAAACTCCCCATTTGCACAAGGTTGGATACCAAGCTAGCCATGTCCTGTTCCTTGTCCTCACTGATGTCATTGAAGGTCTCTCTTCCTCTACCCAGGAAGCGGGAGATGGAAAAAGATACTTGGTCGGTCCTCCTACTTCAAATTTGGGGCACTGCGCGTGCAATCTAATGTGCCACCAGATAGGAGTGGTGTGTTAAGTAGTACTATTCTTATCAGTTTAATCCCCGTTATGTCCCCTATCAGGGGACGTGTATATAAGGCATCGATTTTAGGAAGTGGGAGATGGAAAAAGATACTTGGTCGGTCCCCCTACTTCAAATTTGGGGCACTGCGCGTGCAATCTAATGTGCCACCAGATAGGAGTGGTGTGTTAAGTAGTACTATTCTTATCAGTTTAATCCCCGTTATGTCCCCTATCAGGGGACGTGTATATAAGGCATCGATTTTAGGAAGCGGGAGATGGAAAAAGATGCTTGGTCGGTCCTCCTACTTCAAATTTGGGGCACTGCGCGTGCAATCTAATGTGCCACCAGATTGGACTGGTGTGTTAAGTAGTCCCCCTCATCAGGCCTTTTTTAGTCTAATGTATCGCCCACTGTCAGTCCCTTCGGTATCCATCCCTCATTCATCTTAATAAAGGTGAGGTAATCTAGACTTTTTTGACCTAGGCGACTTCTCTTCTCAGTGTCAATACCTCCTGCTGCACTGAAGGTCCTTTCTGACAGGACACTTGAAGCGGGGCAGGCCAGAAGTTCTATCGCAAATTGGGATAGCTCAGGCCACAGGTCAAGCCTGCACACCCAGTAGTCAAGGGGTTCATCGCTCCTCAGAGTGTCGATATCTGCAGTTAAGGCGAGGTAGTCTGCTACCTGTCGGTTGAGTCGTTCTCTGAGGGTGGACCCCGAAGGGCTGTGGCGATGCGTAGGACTTAAAAAGCTCCGCATGTCCTCCATCAACAACACGTCTGTAAAGCGTCCTGTCCTTGCCGGCGTGGTCGTGGGAGGAGGAGGATTACTTTCACCTCTTCCCCTGTTAGATTCCCGTTGTGCTGTGACATCACCCTTATACGCATTGTAAAGCATACTTTTTCATTTATTTTGGAACTGCTGCATCCTTTCCGACTTGCGGTAATTCGGTAACATTTCAGGCACTTTCTGCTTATAACGGGGGTCTAGTAGCGTGGACACCCAGTACAGGTTGATCTCCTTCAGCCTTTTTATACGAGGGTCCCTCAACAGGCACGACAGCATGAAAGATCCCATTTGCACAAGGTTGGATGCCGAGCTACTCATGTCCCATTCCTCATCCTCAGTGATCTCACTGAAGGTATGTTCTTCCCCCCCAGTGACGTACAACACCACGGGTACCAGATAGGTGACAACGAGCATCCTGGGATGCCTGTTGTGGTTGGTCTTCCTCCTCCACCTCAAAGCCACATTCCTCCTCTGACTCCTCTTCCTCACAATCCTCTTCCAGCATTGCCGCAGGTCCAGCAAGCGATGCTGATAAAGCTGTTTCTGGTGGTGATGGTGACCACAACTCTTCCTCTTCCTCATCACGCTCATCTACGGCCTGATCCAGCACTCTTCACAGGGCACGCTCCAGAAAACAAATGGTATGATGTCGCTGATGGTGCCTTCGGTTCGACTGATTAGGTTTGTCACCTCCTCAAAAGGACGCATGAGCCTACAGGCATTGCACATGAGCGTCCAGTAACGTGGCAAAAAAATTCCCAGCTCCCCAGAGTCTGTCCTAGCACCCCGGTCATACAAATAGTCGTTAATGGCTTTTTCTTGTTGGAGCAGGCGGTTGAACATTAGAAGTGTTGAATTCCAACGTGTCAGGCTGTCGCAAATCAAGCGCCTCACTGGCATGTTGTTTCGCCGCTGGATATCTGAAAAGTGCGCCATGGCTGTGTAGGAATGCCTGAAATGGGCACACACCTTCCTGGCCTGCTTCAGGACGTCCTGTAAGCCTGGGTACTTATGCACAAAGTGTTGTACGATCAGATTACACACATGTGCCATGCACGGCACATGTGTCAACTTGCCCAAATTCAATGCCGCCAACAAATTTCTTCCGTTGTCACAAACCACTTTGCCGATCTCCAGTTGGTGCAGAGTCAGCCACTGATCCACCTGTGCATTCAGGGCAGACAGGAGTGCTGGTCCGGTGTGACTCTCTGCTTTCAGGCAAGTCAACCCCAAGATGGCGTGACACTGCCGTATCCGGGATGTGGAATAGTAGCTCAGGGGGGTGCCGTTGATGTGGAGCAAGACGCAGCAGCAGAAGAGGACTCAGCCGAGGAGGTTATGGAAGAGGATGGAGTAGGAGGAGTAGAGGAGGTGGCAGCAGGCCTGCCTGCAAGTCATGGCGGTGTCACCAACTCCTCTGCAGAGCCACGCATTCCATGCTTGGCAGACGTCAGCAGGTTTACCCAACGCGCAGTGTAGGTGATATACCTGCCCTGACCATGCTTTGCAGACCAGGTATCAGTGGTCAGATGGACCCTTGCCCCAACACTGTGTGCCAGACATGCCATTACTTCCTTTTGCGCAATTGAGTACAGGTTGGGGATTGCCTTTTGTGCAAAGAAATTTCGTCCAGGTACCTTCCACTGCGGTGTCCCAATAGCTACAAATTTTTGGAACGCCCCAGACTCCACCAGCTTGTATGGTAAAAGCTGGCGGGCTAAGAGTTCAGACAAGCCAGCTGTCAGATGCCGGGCAAGGGGGTGACTTTGTGACATTGGCTTCTTACGCTCAAACATGTCCTTGACAGACACCTGACTGTGGGCAGATGAGCAGGAACTGCTCAAGGCGAGAGACGGAGTGGCAGATGGTTGAGAGGGGGCAAGGAGGACAGCAGTGGTTGACGTGGCTGAAGATGCTGGACTAGGAGTAGGATGGCGGCTTTGAGTTTGTATGCTGCTTGTACTCATGTGTTGATCCCATAGGCGTTTGTGATGTGCGATCATGTGCCTTCGCAAAGCAGTTGTACCTAGGTGGGTGTTGGACTTCCCATGACTCGGTTTCTTTTGGCACAGGTTGCAAATGGCATCACTGTTGTCAGAGGCAGACACACAAAGCAAATGCCACACTGCTGATCTCTGCAATGACGGCATTCTGGTGGTGGCAACAGCATGCGTTGATTTGCGTGCTTTCTGGCTGACCCCGGGTGCCGATGCATGCTGTCTGACTGTGCCACTAGCTCCTTGCGACGACCTCCCCCTGCTTCCAACTCGTCTCCTCCTCCTCTCTGTCTCCCCATCTGAACTTTCCCCCTGTTCTTCTCTTCTAGCGGGCACCCACGTGACATCCACGGACGCATCATCATCATCAACCGCTTCACTTGTATCTGACAACTCAGCAAAGGAAGCAGCAGCGGGTACAACATCATCATCATCACACCGTACGTCCATGTGTGTAATGCTGCCTGACTGAGACATATCTGTCAGGGTACCTGAGGTCTCTACCTCTGAAAGAGGTAGAGACTTAGAGGTTTATCCATCCGGACGTGCCATTTCTCCCGTTCCTCGCGGTCTTTCCAGTCACTTATACAATGACCGCGAGGAATCCACGTCCTTTTCTAACAGGACGCTCGATACGTGACGTCATGACGCCAATCCTGAGCGACCTGCCACTCAATTGTCCGATACCCTATCGGTACTTGTTGGAGGCGTGGTTGCTTTCCAGAACCAGGGTATTTAAGCTTACTTCTCTCTTCAGCTCATTGCCCTGTCGTGGTTCTAGCTTGTCTAGTCACTCAGTGCTCTGGTATTCTAGTTTGCTCTATTGGTTTTGACTCGGCTTGTTGTACTACCCTGCTTATCTCTGTTATCCCTTGACCCGGCTTGTCCTCTCGCTTATCTGTCTTCTCGTTTCCTTGACCTCGGCTTGTCTCTGACTATTCTCTATTACTCTCGGTACGTTAGTCCGGCCATTCTAAGGTCCGGTATACGTACCTTTCCACTCTTTGTACTCTGCGTGTTGGATCCCTGTCCCGATCCTGACATTACGACAGGGCCAATGGATCCTGCAGGTACAAACAGTCAGCTTGGTTCTTCTGATCCCAGGTTTGACGCCATGGAGCACAGGATGGATCAGATGGCCCTAGCACTACAGGCATTATTGTCCCGTGCTAGTAACCCACCTGAGGAGACGCGTACTCCTTCTATTTCTCCTGCAGGCTCAGGTCTAGAGGTAGCCACTGTAGGTGCTTCTTCCCGTATTACCCCACCAGTACGTTATGGTGGGTCACCGGAGAAGTGTCGTGGTTTTCTGAACCAGATTAGCATCCACTTCGAATTACAACCCCGCTCTTATCCTACAGATAGAGCGAAGGTTGGATTTGTTATTACCTTACTCATTGAGAAAGCTCTGAGATGGGCCAATCCTTTATGGGAGAATGATAATCCATTAGTCTATAATTATAATGCCTTTGTAGCTGCTTTTAGAAGAACTTTTGACCCTCCTGGCAGAAAGGTCAATGCAGCTAGATTACTGTTGCGCCTTAGACAGGACAATCGAACACTTGTGGATTATGCACTAGAGTTCAGGTCCTTGGCGGCAGAGGTTAAGTGGAACGAACAGGCTTATATAGATGTGTTTCTGAATGGGTTATCAGATGTAATTCTTGACGAGGTCGCTACTAGAGAACTCCCTGAGAATTTGGAGGATTTAATTTCTTTTATATCTCGTATTGATGAACGCCTAAGAGAGAGGCAGAACACTCGAGATAGGACCCGTAGACCCTCCTTTAAACTAGCTCCTACCTTTCAAAATTCTGAGTTTGAGGCCTTACGTTTTCCTGAACCTATGCAGATAGGCAATACTCATCTCACAGAGGAGGAGAGACAGTACAGGAGAAGGGAGGGTTTATGTATGTATTGTGGAATCAGAGGTCATTTACGCCTAAATTGTCCTAATCGTTCGGGAAACGCTCGCACCTAAGTTTCTCTAGAGGACAGGCCTTGGGTGTTTCTATTTTGTCCTCTATTCACAACTACAAAGAGCACAGGCTTCTGTTACCCGTTTCTTTAACTTGGGAGAAGGGAGTAGTAGAGACCATGGCACTAATCGATTCTGGAGCTGCTGAGAGCTTTATTGATCAGGTTTTTGTTGCCAAGCATGCTATTCCATCCCAGTTAAGGCAGACACCACTGGCTGTTGAAGCCATCGATGGTAGACCGCTACTTGAGCCTGTTATTTTCCGTGAAACCATACCGGTTAACTTAACTGTTGGCGTCCTACATAGAGAGGACATATCCTTACTGCTCATTTCTTCTCCGTCTATTCCCATAGTCCTGGGGTACTCCTGGTTGAGGAGACATAACCCTATCATTAATTGGGAGTCAGGGGAGATAGTCTCATGGGGACAGAGTTGTCAAGAGAAATGTTTGCGGAGGGTCTCACCTCTCTGCTTAGCTAACACCTCGGCTAACTCTTCCAACCCTACAGAGACACAAATACCGCCTCAGTACCTGGATTTAAAGGCAGTATTTGATAAAAAGAAAGCCGATACCTTACCCCCACACAGGTCCTTTGATTGCAAAATTAACCTACTCCCTGGTACCATGCCGCCCAGGGGTCATGTATACCCGTTATCTACGAAAGAGAACTCAGTTCTGGAGGAGTATATTCACGAAAATTTAGACAAGGGATTCATTAGGAGATCCTCCTCCCCTGCCGGGGCTGGATTTTTTTTTGTTAAAAAGAAGGATGGTTCTTTAAGACCTTGTATTGATTATCGAGGTCAGAATAAGATAACCATTAGAAATGCCTATCCGATTCCCTTGATTACCGAACTCTTTGATCGTTTAAAGGGTTCTACAATTTTTACCAAGTTAGATCTCAGAGGGGCATATAACTTGGTGAGAATCCAGCAGGGACACGAGTGGATGACGGCGTTCAATACTCGCTATGGTCACTATGAATATACAGTAATGCCTTTTGGGTTATGCAATGCTCCAGCTGTATTTCAGGATCTGATAAACGAGGTTCTTAGGGAATTTCAGCAGGAGTGCGTCATTGTATACCTAGATGATATACTCATACATTCTAGTGAGATCGAGACTCATCACAAACAAGTCAGGAGGGTTTTGCACAAACTTCTCCAACATGGCTTGTACTGCAAGTTGGAGAAATGTAGCTTTGATCAATCCCAAGTAAACTTCCTTGGTTATGTGATTTCGGGGGAGGGATTTAAGATGGATCCGGATAAACTTCAGTCCATTTTAGAGTGGCCTTTACCTAAGGGTCTTAAGGCTGTCCAGAGATTTATTGGTTTCTCTAATTATTATAGGCGCTTTATTAAGGGTTACTCTTCCATCATTGCGCCCATCACCAATATGACCAAACAGGGGGCTGATACTAAGAATTGGTCTACTGAAGCTCTCCTTGCTTTCAAAACACTCAAGGAGCTTTTCGCTTCGGCTCCAATTTTAGTACACCCTGACACTTCTCTGCCTTTCCTACTGGAGGTAGACGCCTCAGAGACGGGTATAGGTGCTATCCTATCTCAAAGGTTAGGTGTTGACAAACCATTGCATCCATGTGGATTTTTTTCTAAAAAATTGTCTGGTGCTGAGAGCAGATATGACATTGGTGACAGAGAATTACTAGCTGTTATCAAGGCTTTAAAGGAATGGAGACATTTATTGGAGGGTACATTACATCCTGTTACCATTTTGACGGACCACAAGAATTTGTCTTATATTGGAGAGGCCAAGCGATTGTCTTCCAGGCAGGCTCGTTGGTCGTTATTTCTTACCCATTTCAATTACGTTCTTACTTACAGACCTGGTTCGAAGAATTCTAAAGCCGATGCACTATCTCGCCAATATGAACCTTCTGTGTCAGCTGAACCGCTTCTGTCCTCTATTGTACCCAAATGCAATATTATTGCTAATACCAGTCTTAAAATCCACTCTCCGTTACTTGACCAGATCATTAAGTCACAACATCTGGCACCTAGACACACTCCTGAGGGAAGAAACTTTGTTCCTCCTGAACTACAACTGGAACTTTTACGATGTTTCCACGAAAGTAAAGTAGCTGGCCATCCTGGCATTCGTAAGACATACCTCCTGATCTCCAAGGATTTCTGGTGGCCTTCCTTACGAAAGGATATTAAAGACTTCATCGGAGCTTGTGAGACTTGTGCCAAGACTAAACAACCTCATACTACCCCGTGTGGCTTGTTACACCCCTTGGACATTCCAGAGAGACCGTGGGCCTGTTTGTCCATAGACTTTATTGTTGATTTACCGGCTTCCAAGAAACAGACCGTTATTCTCACAGTGGTGGATAGATTCACCAAAATGGCCCATTTCGTGCCATTACCCAAGCTCCCGACTTCTCCTGAATTGGCAGAGATTTTTGCGAGGGAGATTTTTCGCTTACACGGGATTCCTTCGGAAATTGTTTCTGATAGAGGCTCTCAATTTGTCTCACGATTCTGGAGATCCTTCTGTTCCCAATTAGGCATCAAATTGAACTTTTCCTCGGCCTATCACCCTCAGTCTAACGGAGCTGCTGAACGTACCAATCAAAAGATTGAACAATATCTACGCTGCTTTGTTTCCGAACACCAGGACGATTGGGTCGGTTTGATTCCTTGGGCGGAGTTCGCACACAATAATCTTGTTTGTGATTCTACTCGTTCTAGCCCCTTCTTCATGAACTATGGCTTTCATCCTTCAATTTTTCCTTCGGTCTCCTCTTCTCAGGGAGTACCGTCGGTCGATGATCATGTCGCCAACTTGAAGAAGTTGTGGGATCAGACTCGTCAAATTCTTTTGCATAGTTCTATGTTGTTCAAGAAACACGCTGATAAGCATAGAAGGGCGGCTCCTGTTTTTGTTCCTGGGGATAGGGTGTGGCTGAGCACTAGGAACATTCGTTTAAAAGTCCCATCTATGAAATTTGCTCCTCGTTACATAGGTCCGTACAGGATTCTCACTCGTATCAACCCAGTTGCGTATCGCCTAGCTCTGCCACCTGCTTTACGCATTCCTAACTCCTTTCATGTGTCCTTATTGAAACCGCTAATTTGCAACAGATTTTCCTCTAAGGTTTCCGCACCTCGTCCTTTTCAGGTGGAGGGTCGGGAGGAATACGAGGTCAGCTCCATCATTGATTCACGACTCTCTCGGGGTAAGCTGCAATATCTGGTTAACTGGAAGGGATATGGTCCTGAGGAGAGGAGTTGGGTACCTCAGGAGGATGTTCATGCTCCTCGCCTCCGCAGGGCGTTTCACTCCCGCTTCCCATCTCGTCCCGGTTCCTTCCGCCCGGTGGGCGTATCTGAGAGGGGGGGTACTGTCAGGGTACCTGAGGTCTCTACCTCTGAAAGAGGTAGAGACTTAGAGGTTTATCCATCCGGACGTGCCATTTCTCCCGTTCCTCGCGGTCTTTCCAGTCACTTATACAACGACCGCGAGGAATCCACGTCCTTTTCTAACAGGACGCTCGATACGTGACGTCATGACGCCAATCCTGAGCGACCTGCCACTCAATTGTCCGATACCCTATCGGTACTTGTTGGAGGCGTGGTTGCTTTCCAGAACCAGGATATTTAAGCTTACTTCTCTCTTCAGCTCATTGCCCTGTCGTGGTTCTAGCTTGTCTAGTCACTCAGTGCTCTGGTATTCTAGTTTGCTCTATTGGTTTTGACTCGGCTTGTTGTACTACCCTGCTTATCTCTGTTATCCCTTGACCCGGCTTGTCCTCTCGCTTATCTGTCTTCTCGTTTCCTTGACCTCGGCTTGTCTCTGACTATTCTCTATTACTCTCGGTACGTTAGTCCGGCCATTCTAAGGTCCGGTATACGTACCTTTCCACTCTTTGTACTCTGCGTGTTGGATCCCTGTCCCGATCCTGACAATATCCCTGTTATCTACATCCTCTGGCAATAATGGTTGCGCATCACTCATTTCTTCCAACTGATGTGTAAATAACTCCTCTGATAGATCAAGTGAAGCGGCAGTGGTGCTAGTGTTGGTGGTGGCGGCAGGCGGGCGAGTGGTAACTTGAGAGGTGCCCGAAGCTAAGCTGGAGGAGGATGGTGCGTCAAGGTTCCGAGCGGAAGCTGTAGAAGATTGGGTGTCCTGTGTTAGCCAGTCAACTATGTCCTCAGAACTTTTCGAGTTCAGGGTACGTGGCCTCTGAACACTGGGCATTATTCTAGGGCCAAAGGGAATCACAGCACCACGACCACAACGGCCCCTGCGGGGTGGCCTGCCTCTGCCTGTCATTTTTTTTTCGATTAGTGGTACTATGTGTGCAAGCTACTGTGACAACAGATATGAGTGGCACTGTGCACTGGCAGAAGTTGGCAGAGTAGACGCTGTAAGCCTGACACACACGCTTGCAGACAACTAACTGCTATTCAATCTATTACAGTCAAAAAAAATTTTTTTTTTTTTAAATGTACACTACTGTTACACCAGATATGAGTTGCACTGGTGTGACACTGTACCCTGACAGGCCCTGAAACGCACACGTGTGAAGGAAACTGACTGCTATTATATTAGTCAAAACATTTTTTTGAAATGCAAGCTATTGTGACACCAGATATGAGTGGTGGCACTGGGCAAGTGGGCACAGTATACGCTGTGAGCCTGACACACACGCTGGCAGGCAGGCAACTGCAATTAGATTAAACAGAAGAAAAAAAAAGCAGACTGATGTTCTAGCCCTAAAAAGGGCTTTTTGGGGTGCTGTCCTTACAGCAGAGATCAGATGAGTCCTTCAGGACTGTAGTGGACACTGAATACACTAGCCTAGCTATCGATTTCCCTATTAAATCAGCAGCAGCTACACTGTCCCTCCTCTCACTAAGAATGCAGCTTCCGAATGAATCTAAAATGGATGCTGTCCAGGAGGTGGGAGGGTCTGCTGCTGATTGGCTGGAATGTGTCTGCTGACTGTAAGGTACAGGGTCAAAGTTTACTCAATGATGACGAATAGGGGGCGGACCGAACATTGCATTTGTTTGCCCGCCGTGGTGAACGCGAACAAGCTATGTTAGCCAGGAACTATTCGGGACATCTCTAATTGCAACTATACATCTATATTTTAAAAAGGCTTAACTTGATGGACATAAGTCTCTTTCCAGCCTATGTAACTCTGTAACTTTTCAGTTTAAGCTACAGGGACACTCCAAGCTTCATTACAATGTAACATTATTGCTTCCTATACTTTCTTCTTCCTGTCTAATATTTCCTGTTCAAGTCCCAACTTTCCCTGAGGGGCTTTGTGAAAAAGTATGAGCTATAGCAGCATGCACGCTCAACTTCAAGATCAGGCAATCACAGTGCAATTTCAGCTTAGACGTGAAGTCCATGAACTGTATATTATCGAATGAAATTGTTGCCAAGTGCTGAACTACATATCCAAAAAAAAAACTTCTGGGGGTCGGGATTTATAGGATAAATTCAGACACAACTGAACAAAATTAAAGACTTCTGATTGCCTAAGCCACTTTCAGGCCTGGATAAAGCTTAAAGGAACAGTGAGGCATTAATAAATTAAAAGTGTATATTTGCATAATGTACTGTACAATGCCCTGTTATCAGGTAACTAGCCCAACCTTGTCACTTATATACAAACACACCTTAATTCAAACATTCACCAACACTTCACACAAAAGTACACCTGCATTTGAAAAGCCAACACTACATGTAAATACATCGCAGCATTCAAAGCAAACACGACACACAAGTGCACCCAGGGCCGGCGCTACCATAAGGTGGCACAGGCGGCTATCTTATGGCGTACCCTGAGGGCACGATGTCAGGCTGACCGGCAGGATCGAAGCACACTGTGCTCCTCTACAGCCGATTACTGCTTTAAGCGTGGCCAAACGCATATGCCTCTTACCCTCAGCGCAGCCCAGGTCTTTCTGCCCGCTGAGCCCAGCCTATTACCATCCCATTCAGTCCAGCCTATAGCGTGCCTTTGCAAGACCTTGGTGTATGCTGCAGGCTGTGTGGAGGGGGCTGGGATATGAATTACATCATATCCCTGCTCCCTGTGTACCACACAGCGCGGCTGGTGCCCAGTGATGGGGCTGGGCTGCAGGACAGACTCCACAGAGCCAGACAGCATGCTCCTCAGGCATCTGTCTGTACAGTAGGGATGTAATTGTAAGTTTGCAATTGTGACTGTCTGTGTATGTATCAATGTATGTATGTCTTTGTATGTATGCATGTATGTCTCTGTATGTATCTATGTCTTTGTATGCCTGTATGTCTATGCATGTATGTATCTGTATGCCTGTATGTCTCTGTATGTCTCGGTATGCCTCTATGTCTCTGTATGTCTGTATGTCTATGTATGTATGAAGTCTCTGTATGTATGAAGTCTCTGTATGTATGAAGGTCTCTGTATGTATGTATGTCTCTGCCTGTATGGCTCTGTGTGACTGTGTCTGTATGTCTCTGTGTGACTGTATGGCTCTGTGTGACTGTGTTTGTATGTCTCCATATGACTGCGTCTGTATAAATGTATGTCCGCGTCTTTTTGTGTCTGTATGACTTTATGTCTGTGTCCGTATGTCTCTGTATGACAGTGTTCCTTTGTATTTGTTCCTTTGTATTACTGTGTTTGATTGTGTGCCTTTTATGACTGTGTCTGTATATCTTTGTGTGCAAATCTATGTCTATATAATTTGGGAGGAAAGACACACAAAGGGACCTGGAGGGGAGGTACACACAAAACAGACTTAGGGAAAAAAGAGCAACACAGAGGAGTTGTGGTGTAGAAGGAAAATGCATCTTCGCCTGTGTAGCTAAAAATCAATGCACCGGCCCTAAGTGCACCAGTGCATTCAAATGGCAACTGTACATACAAACGCACCCCTGCATGCATACACCTACTCTATACAGAAGCACGCTTAATTTCAAATGCACAAACATTGTTCACAAATACAACCTTGCAAGGATGGGCACATGGTAGGATGCACAAATAGTAGATCTCCAGCTGGCATAACATCATTGGAAGTGTACAACAGATGGGGATCTACTCTTGATCTGGGGAGGTGGTGCAAAAAACGTTCTTGCAACAGGGCACTCTCTACATTAGTTTCACCACTGGTCAATCAGATGGTCTCTGTAAGGCCATCCGATTGAAAAAGCTCACTCGGGTAGTTTTGCAGAAACACCTCTAGTGGCTGACAAAGTGACATCATTACTAGAGACATTTATGCCCTGCAATGTAAACTGTTCCAATTCTACAGAATGGCAATATTTTACATTGTAGGGTTAGACAGACAGAAACATGGCACCTAAACCACTTAATTGAAAAGCAAAAACTAAAAAAACATGCAAATTCATGAAGTTTAAAAGTGAGCATTGTTATTACCGTATATACTCGAGTATAAGCCGACTCGAATATAAGCCGAGGCCCCTAATTTTACCCCAAAAAACTGGGAAAACTTATTGACTCGAGTATAAGACTAGGGTGGGAAATGCAGCAGCTACTGGTAAATTTCTAAATAAAATTAGATCCTAAAAAAAATATATCAATTGAATATTTATTTACAGTGTGTGTATAATGAATGCAGTGTGTGTGTGTATGAATGCAGCGTGTGCGTATGAGTGCAGCGTGTGCGTATGAGTGCAGCGTGTGCGTATGAGTGCAGCGTGTGCGTATGAGTGCAGCGTGTGCGTATGAGTGCAGTGTGTGTGTGTATGAGTGCAGTGTGTGTGTGTATGAGTGCAGTGTGTGTGTGTATGAGTGCAGTGTGTGTGTGTATGAGTGCAGTGTGTGTGTGTATGAGTGCAGTGTGTGTATGAGTGCAGCGTGTGTATGAGTGCAGCGTGTGTATGAGTGCAGCGTGTGTATGAGTGCAGCGTGTGTATGAGTGCAGTGTGTGTGTGTGTGTATGTGTGTGTGTTGCAGAGCCTTGGTGGGGGGTGGGCAATTTTATTATTTTTTTTAATTATTTGGATTTTTTTATATTATTATTTATTTTTATTATTTTTAATTTAATTTAATTATTATTATTTTATTATTATTATATATTTTTTTCGTCCCCCCTCCCTGCTTGATGTATGGCAGGGAGGGGGGCTCTCCTTCCCTGGTGATCCAGTGGCATTGGCAGTTCAGTGGGGGGGCTGTGAGGGCTGTGAGAGCTGTAACTTACCTCTCCTGCAGCTCCTGTCAGCTCTCTCCTCCTCCGCGCCATCCGGTCAGCTCTTCTGTCAGCTCCCACTGTAAGTCTCGCGAGAGCCGCGGCTTAATGCAAATTGCCATAATACAGACTATTGACTCGAGTATAAGACGAGTTGGTTTTTTTCAGCACAAAAAATGTGCTGAAAAACTCTGCTTATACTCGAGTATATACGGTATGTTATTCATGTGCATATTCACTGCATTAAGCTATCTAAATGGGGATCAATTGCAATCTAAAATGTTCCTTTAATAATATGCCTTCATATTCTATTCAGATGTGATTACATATTTTTTTCTTGTAAATGGCACAATTAAAATAAACTACTCATAACAATAAATATATATATATATATATATATATATATATATATATATATATATATATATATATATATATATATATTTTGCATTCTTTATTTTTGACATGCAAATGTTTGACAGACAAGTTCGGTATGCCACAGCAGCAAATGCAGCGTTTTCCATAGGCATAGTGCTCTGGCATGCAATAGAATTGCACATTTTTGAGACAAAACTAATTTTTTTTTTAAGTAGTATGAAAAAAAATATTTTTTTTAAGTATATCAAATGTGAGAAAAATAATGTATTTATTATAAACAAATGCTTATAAATAATGACTATAATATCTACTTTCACATCTACATCTGCCTTGAAATAAATGACCTCTGATGTCATTCCAAAAACCTGGTCCCCATCTCCCGCCTACAGCATTAAATTGCTCTGGGATATCTGAAATGATTGTGCATCTGAGCCTCAACATTTCCCAATTAGCAGCTAGCCCTGGATTAATCATCAGCTAAAGAGCAAATATGCCAAGTGGCTTGTTTTAAAATTTTAGAATCGCTTGGACTTGCTTGCTTACTATTAAACAATGTACCGCATAGAACTTGGTCCAGAATTAATGATCTTTTGGACCCCACACTAATGCTGACCTGAAACATTTAAATTGCTGTTCTCTTTATTCTTTTCACGTATTATTTCCTAAATTAAGATGGGTATAGTTTAGGAAAAATATTACAATTTTCCAAAATGATTTATGTTTATGCCCCCAGAAAATATTTTAGCTTTGATATTATTTTCCCCGAAACAGATTCTTATTATCATGTGACATCAGCTAAAGGTCTAAGACTCTAGTTTATAGTAGATTTTAGCTTTAGTACTAATCCTTACTTGATTCGGAAGTTTTAGGGCTCCAGTTTGATAGGCACACCTTTCAGACTATTAAAGTGATACTGTCACTGTACATGATGCACATCATGATCTCCTTACAGAGTTATTTACTAAAGTAAGAATTGTTAAGAATTCAAAGTGGACTTCAAATTTAAACCAAAATAGTTATATTGGAAAAGTATTTCAAAGTCAGCTATACTTCTACTTGAGCTATATAGGACTTTTATTTGGTGTAAAATGTAAAATTCTATTTGAATTCACTTTAAGTTTCCAATAATTCTTAATTAAGTGAATAACCCTGTATATATTTAAATGCTCACTGTATTTGTTTATATTGTTTATTTGGCTCTGTTTTGTAGATTGTATATGGAATTGGAAATATTTTATGCAAAGTTCCCGGATGTGCCCTTGTTATTCCTGTCTATATTTACAATAAAATATATTGAAAAGAAATGTTGGTGCGAATATATATCTTGTCAAATTATAAAATTTAAACTAAAAGAAAGATAAACAGCCATAGAATATTCGGCTTGGCACACTACAGCAGTTGTTACAGGCAAGTCTCTCCTCACCATTCCTATGTAACCCATGTGACTCAAGAAGACTGATCACATGTTGCCTTTATTTTCTTTTACTTATTGAAATGACGAGAAGAGAATATGATTTATTATTTATTGTCATGTTTTTTATTATTTGTTATTAACTCTTACAATATCTATTTATTGAAAGGCCTAATAACAGACTTAAATTCCCTACTATAATTTGTTCTAAAAATATATCTTTTGTTTTGTGTAAAATACACCCACATCTATTTAATATCTTGCATACAAGATTGCACTGACTCATATTTTTGGAATGCATATGTATAGTTATATTTAATGACTACATTCCTAATAAAAATGTCACATTCCTAATAAGCAAACATATGATTTTTTTTTTTATTAAACATGTTTACTCAAACTATTGAAAGACACAAATAAACTGAGGTACAACCATACTCATAAAATTGAAATAATACAAATCATCCCAAACAAAAAGGGTTCAGTATGTCAATATGCCATATAGTTTTTCTACAGCACATTAGTGATGCATTTGGAATATTGAACACAGAACTTTCCTTAAGCTGTACAATTATTATTATTATTATTATTATTATTATTGGTATTTATATAGTGCCAGCATATTCTGTAGCGCTTTACAATATTATTGTCAGGTCCCCTGCCTCAGCGCCGCTCACGGCGACCTTGCTTACCCTGTCACCGCGAGTGGTTATGACCTCAGAGACCACAAGGGAGGGAAGAAACACCTCCCACGTATTGTGGTTAACTCTAATCAGAGGCTAGCCAATCAGACACACCCTGTGTGTATAACAAACTTTGTTTAGCCCAATAGCTGGTTTTACTCTCTCTCTGATTGATTACCAAACTTTGGCTTGTCTTACGTTTACTCTGTTTTCTCTGCTCCCTGACCTCGGCTTGTCTCTTCGTATTCCGTCTCTCTATTTCCATTTGACCTTGGCTTGCTTTGACTATTCGTTTGCATAGCCCAGCCATTCTAAGGACTGGTATTGCAATTCTGCCTGTTCTGTCCTGTCTGTGTGTTAGGTTCCCTACCAATCGTGACATTACAACAGAGCCAAATGGAACCAGCAGACATCTCACAGCAGCTAGCTGTCCAGAATTCCAGGATGGATGATCAAGACCATTACCTGGATCAAGTTTACTCGGACCATTCAGACCATCCTGCAGCATACTGCTCACCTCCAACCAGAGGCACAGCAGCCTGCCGCTGTCACAAAGGCTTCTGCTCAAGACACGATACCTATTGGTCCTTCCCATACTGTGCGCATGACACCACCCAAACGCTATGGTGGTGATCCGACCCTTTGTTGCGGATTCATAAACCAAGGTGACATACAACTGGTGATAAATCACATTCCTTTCCCACTGACAGGTCAAAAATAGCCTTCCTTCTCAACCATCTCTCTGGTAGGGCTTTCGCCTGGGCTAATCCGATATGGGAATCTGGCACTTCCATGTCGTATGCCGATTTCCTGTCTGCATTTAGGAGGACCTTTGATGTGCCAGGCAGGGTTGCATCTGCTGGGAAGGCTTTACTAAGGATTAAACAGGGGTCCAGGTCTGTGGCATATTACACTATTGAGTTTCATACTCTGATGGCAGAGGTGGTATGGAACAATGATGCCCTGGTAACCACATTTCAGAAAGGTTTAGCCAGTTACTTATTGGATGAGAGCCTCAAGAGAGATACCTGTTCTGTTGGATGATCTCATCGATTACTGCACTGTGATTGACAATCGCATCAGAGAAAGGCATCTCTAGCGAGATACCTACCACAGATTAAATGCCTCCCCTTTACCCGCCTTGACTACCTCCCCTTTGCTTGCTTTGCCTCCTCCTAACACTCCGCCAGAACCAATGTTCTACCAAATTGCCTGAGGAGGACAAGCAACGCAGAAAGAGGGAAGGCTTATGCCTATACTGCAGGAAGAAGGGGCACTTAAGGAACACCTGCCCTGACCTTCCGGGAAACACCAGCACCTAAGACCTAGCACCTTGGGTCTTAACTAGACCATATGTAACAGTCAAGTTGCTTGTAAAAGTTAATACCATCCCAACCACGGCTCTGATCGATTCAGGTGCAGCAGGTAACTTCATGGATCAGTCTTTCGGTGAAACCTCTGCCCTGACTCTGATCTGGAAACCCACGCCTGTGGCCATTGAGGCTCTCAATGGTAGACTGTTTACAACACCCAAAATTAAACATGAAACCCCGGAACTGTGTATGTCAATAGGTAACAAATCATGTTCCACATCTTATGTTCTCCATCATGCCCTGTAGTACTTGGTTTCCCTTGGCTGGAAAAACATAATCCCGTTATCGATTGGGTTAACGTGGATATCCTTTCCTGGGGTACTTATTGTCAAGTAAACTGCGTAGAAACCTGTATCCAATCTGTGCCTTGAACCTGCCTTCAGCCCCTCCTCTTTCTACCTCTGTGCCTCCACAGTATAAGGATCTGGCACAAGTATTCGAGAAGAGAGAGGCTGACAAGCTCCCCCCGCATCGCCCCTATGACTGTGCCATATATTTGCTGCCAGGGACCATGGACCATGACACCCAAGGGCAGAGTATATCCCCTTTCTAAGCTGGAGAACAAGATTATGGAGGAGTACATCAAAGAATCCCTTAGGAAAGTTTTTTTTTAAAGAAGATCCTCCTCTCCGGCAGGTGCTGGCTTTTTCTTTGTCTCCAAGAAAGAGGGTGATCTGAGGCCTTGTATCGACTACAGGCGCCTCCACAGGATCATCGTACGCAACGTGTATCTCATTCCCCTTATTACAGAGCTCTTTGACCGTGTGAAGGGCTCTAAATATTATACTAAATTGGACCTTAGTGGGGCTTACAACTTGGTCAGGATAAGGGAACAGGATGAGTGGAAGACTGCTTTCAATACCTGTAGTGGCCACTATGAATACCTGGTAATGCCTTTTGGCCTATGTAACACTCCCGTAGTCTTCCGGGACTATATTAATGACGTCCTCCGGGAGCTCCTGCATGTATGTGCAGTGGTGTATCTGGGCAATATACTTGTTTATTCCCCAGACCTTGAACCATAAACACGTCAGATCAGTATTGAAGAAACTGCTGGACAATGGTCTTTATTGCAAGCTTGAGAAATGTCTCTTTGACCAGACCTCTGTGCAGTTTTTGGGTTACATCATATCTGAGGATTGGTTTAGTGTGGATCCCAATAAACTGGAGGCTATTAAGTCCTGGCCACTTGTGCAAGGGAAGTGTTCAGGCTACATGGTATACCAGTAGACATAGTCTCTGACAGGGGTTCCCAATTCATGTCAAGGTTTTGGAGGGGATTCTGTGCAGAAATGGGTATATCTTTTTCCTTTTCCTCGTCCTACCACCCACAGTCAAACGGTGCTGCTGAAAGGGCCAGCCAGTCTCTGGAACTCTACCTTTGCTGCTTTGTGAACGAGTACCAGGACAATTGGTCGTGCCTTCTTCCATGGGAGGAACATGGTCTCTCACGCCTCTACTGGCTTAAGTCCTTTCCAGGTGGCATATGGTGTGCAACCCAGCGTCCTTCCCGGGGTGTTATCCGACTAGGGAATAACCGCTTTGGACCACTTTGCCGCTCGGCGGGAAATGTAGGATCAGATCCATGTAGCTCTCTGTCGTGCAGCCAAGTCCCAGAAGAGGTTCGCTGATCGCCATGGTGGTACCTGGTGATAGGGTTTGGCTGTCTACTAGGAACTTGCGCCTCCGTGTCCCTTCTATGAAGCTGGCGCCCAAGTTCATTGGTCCGTATAGGGTGATGCACAGGGTATATACAGTCTCTTACTCCTTGGCTTTGCCTCCATCCCTGCGCATCCCCAATACATTCCACACATCTCTTCTGAAACCCCTCCTGTGCACCCGGTACACGAGGCCTGTTAGATGCCCCGGTGCTGACTCTGGTGAGGAATACCTTTCACGCTTATTTTCCTTTGAAGCCCTCGGCTTCCCACCCTCCTGGCGGTTGACAATAGTCATGACAGGGCAAAATACCAACTAATTTAACATACAGAGCTTTAAAGTTTAACCTGTAATAACATCCATTTCCAGATGGGGTGAAAACATTAGGATCATACTACAATCACAGCACTCCCCTCTAGAGCCCTAAGCTAGAGTGTGTACTAGAGCACAGGCACAGTTAATAGTGACAGTGAATAGTAACATAGTGACAGTGTTCTGTAATTACACATATCAGGGAAAGGATGTCAGTGCATACTAAATGCGGGGATTGGCAGGCATGTACAGAGAAAAGAGATTATTTTCTACACTTTTTGCTAAAATGTGAGCTTGGAACTAATGGAACGGACTCACGGGAAATGTAAAACAATGTATAATAAAATTAAAAAGACAATCAAACAGCCAAATAGCCAGACAGAGACAACATCTACCAGCAGCTAAGCTCACATTGCCCCCGGTGGCCCAATATATACCCAAAAGGAAGATGCCAGTCCAGGAACAGAGCAAGGGAAAAGGAGGCATGGCTAAGAAGACTTATCAGCTTATGTTGCAGTAAGCTGAACAATGTTTTGTTCTCTTTATCAAAACTAAATAGAATTGCATAATGACAAACACAGAATATTTATGAGGACTGTCAACCGGTCATAAACTACCTGTCAAGAGAGCATAAATTGTGTTGGTGCTCATAGGGTTCTTAACACATTGTATACATTTTTACATTTCTTTTGAGCCATTAAAATAGTAAATGTGCGAGGTGTCATTCTGGCAAGGTCAATTTAAATTTACATAATTTGAGGATAATAGGATAATTGTCATTAAGTTAGGTAAAAATAACATCAAGGAACTTAGGATTCACTGAATTAAATTCTAAAGAGAAAATATACAGTTGCAAGAAAAAGTATGTGAACCCTTTGGAATGATATGGATTTCTGCACAAATTGGTCATAAAATGTGATCTGATCATCATCTAAGTCACAACAATAGACAATAACAGTCTAATAACACACAAAGAATGAAATGTTGCCATGTTTCTATTGAACACACCATGTAAACATTCACAGTGCAGGTGGAAAAAGTATGTGAACCCTTGGATTTAATAACTGGTTGAACCTCCTTTGGCAGCAATAACTTCAACCAAACGTTTCCTGTAGTTGCAGATCAGACGTGCACAATGGTCAGGAGTAATTCTTGACCATTCCTCTTTACAGAACTGTTTCAGTTCAGCAATATTCTTGGGATGTCTGGTGTGAATCGCTTTCTTGAGGTCATGCCACAGCATCTCAATCGGGTTGAGGTCAGGACTCTGACTGGGCCACTTCAGAAGGTGTATTTTCTTCTGTTAAGCCATTCTGCTGTTGATTTACTTCTATGCTTTGGGTCATTGTCCTGTTGCAACACCCATCTTCTGTTGAGCTTCAGCTGGTAGACAGATGGCCTTAAGTTCTCCTGCAAAATGTCTTGATAAACTTGGGAATTCATTTTTCCTTCGATGATAGCAATCGTCTAGGCTCTGATGCAGCAAAGCAGCCCGAAACCATGATGCCCCCACCACCATACTTCACAGTTGGAATGAGGTTTTGATGTTGGTGTGCTGTGCCTCTTTTTCGCCACACATAGTGTTATTATTATTATTATTATTATTATTGCCATTTATATAGCGCCAACAGATTCCGTAGCGCTTTACAATATTTTGAGAGGGGGGGATGTAACAATAAATAAGACAATTACAAGAAAACTTACAGGAATAATAGGTTGAAGAGTACCCTGCTCAAATGAGCTTACAGTCTATAGGAGGTGGGGTATTAGAAACATTAGGATAGGAAATATCAAGTAGGAGTGAAGCAGAGCTGGGGGAGAGAGCAAAGCACTATCCCATAGGAGAGCAAGAGACAGGTATGTAAGGGAGAGATTACTCTGGGAGGCCATACGCTTTCCTGAAGAGATGGGTTTTAAGGCCCTTCTTAAATGATTGAAGACTAGGGGAGAGTCTGATGGCAGTAGGCAAGTTATTCCATAGGAGAGGAGCCGCCCGTGAGAGGTCCTGCAAGCGTGAGTTGGCCGTACGAGTGCGAGCAGCGGTCAGGAGGTGGTCGCGGGCAGAGTGGAGGGTACGAGGAGGGGCATACCTCTGGATCAGTGAAGAGATATAAGAGGGGCTGGAATTGTTCAGTGCTTTAAATGTATGGGTTAGCACTTTGAATTGACTCCTATAGGATACAGGGAGCCAATGTAAGGACTGGCAGAGGGGCGAGGTGTGAGAGGACCGACTGGATAGGAAAATCAGTCTAGCTGCAGCATTCATTACAGACTGTAGCGGGGCAGTACGGCTTTTGGGGAGACCAATCAGGAGAGGGTTACAGTAATCCATGCGGGAAATTACTAGAGCATGGACAAGCTCCTTGGTAGCATCTTGCGTAAGAAAGGGGCGGATGCGGGCTATGTTTTTGAGTTGGAACCTACAGGACTTGGCAACAAACTGGATGTAAGACTCAAAGGTGAGACCAGAGTCAAGTATGACGCCAAGACAGCGTGCTTGTAGGGATGGACTTATGTGGATATCACTGACTTGAAGGGAGAGTGAGAGAGGAGGATCAGTATTAGGAGGAGGAAAGACAAGGAGTTCAGTTTTAGAGAGGTTAAGTTTTAGAAAGCGTGACGACATCCAGTCAGAGATGGAAGAGAGGCAAGCAGTGACACGTTGCAGGACGGCCGGGGAGAGGTCTGGTGAGGAGAGGTATATCTGAGTGTCATCAGCATACAGGTGGTAGTTGAATCCAAAAGAGGCAATAAGTTTTCCAAGAGAGGCAGTATAAAGAGAAAATAGAAGGGGACCAAGGACAGAGCCTTGGGGAACTCCAACCGAGACAGGGCGAGGGGAGGAGGTATCCTTGGAAAAGGAGACACTAAATGGGCGTTGGGAGAGATAGGAGGAAAACCAAGAGAGGACAGAGTCACAGAGACCGAGTGATTGAAGAGTTTGAAGGAGGAGAGCATGATCAACTGTGTCAAAGGCAGCAGAGAGGTCAAGGAGAATTAATATGGAGTAGTGACCTTTGGATTTAGCGGAGATTAGGTCATTAGTCACTTTGATAAGAGCGGTCTCAGTAGAGTGGAGAGGGCGGAAGCCAGACTGAAGAGGGTCAAGGAGAGAGTTGGAATTAAGGAAGTGAGACACACGGGTAAAGACAAGTCTTTCCAAAAGCTTTGATGAGTAAGGGAGCAGGGATATGGGACGATAGTTAGAGGGGGAGGACGGGTCAAGAGATGTTTTTTTCAGGATAGGTATTACAGTGGCATGTTTAAGGTCAGCAGGAACAGTGCCAGAAGAGAGAGAGCAGTTAAAGATATGTGTTAGGATAGGCACAAGACAAGGGGAGAGAGATCTGATGAGGTGAGATGGGACAGGATCAAGTGGGCAAGTGGTGGGGCGAGAGGAATGGAGAAGTGCAGCCACCTCTTGTTCAGTAGCTGGGGAGAAAGTCTGAAGGGTAGGGAAAGCATGATTTATGTGTGGTTGAGAAAGAGAACGGCAAGGAGGGGAGAATTGTTTCCTTAGCTGTTCAATCTTGTCAGTAAAGTAATATGCAAAGCTATCAGCTGTAAGGTTAGTTTGGGGGGTGGCCACAGCAGGGCGGAGAAGGGAATTAAAAGTGTCAAAGAGACGTCTGGGATTGCGGGAGCATGAACTAATGAGAGAGGAAAAGTAGGACTGTTTGGCGAGGGCAAGGGCTGCGCTGTACGAAAGCAACATGAATCTATAATGAAGATAGTCTGCCTGGGTGCGGGACTTCCTCCAGGAGCGTTCAGCACAGCGGGAGCAACTCTGCAGATAGCGTGTTGATTTATTATGCCAAGGTTGGGGTCGTGTTCTCCTCGTGGTGCATGTTTGGAGTGGGGCTGCAGTGTTCAAGGCAGATGTGAGGGTAGTGTTATATGTGGAGATGGCCAGTGAGGGACAGGAGAGGGAAGGGATGGATAGCAGTTGTGAATCAATGTCAGCCGACAGCTGCTGGAGGTCAATATAGTTAAGGTTCCTCCTGAGCTGAGGGGGGTTAGGCTGAGGTTGTTGGGTGAGGGGGTAATTGAGAGCAAACGATAAGAGGTGGTGATCAGAGAGAGGAAATGGAGTATTGCAGATATTAGATAATGTACATGAATAGGAGAAAATAAGGTCGAGGGTATTGCCAGCTACATGAGTGGGAGAATTAGCCCACTGCAATAGTCCAAGGGAGGAAGTAATTGAAAGTAGTTTAGAGGCTGCTGGGGTTAAAGGAGGGTTAATGGGAATATTGAAGTCTCCAAGAATTAGGGATGGAATGTTGGAAGAGAGGAAGTAGGGTAGCCAGGCAGCAAAGTGGTCAAGGAAGAGGAGAGGGGAACCAGGGGGACGATAGATGACGGCAATGTTAGCAGAGAAGGGTTTGAAAAGGCGAATTGAATGAATTTCGAATGATGGGAAAGAGAGGGAAGGGGGGTGGGCAGGGTTTTAAAGGAGCAGTGGGGTGAGAGAAGAAAACCTACACCGCCACCTTTAATCTCTGCTTGTCTTGGATTGTGGGTAAAGTGAAGACCACCAAAGGACAGTGAGGCAGGGGTAGCAGTATCCGAGGGAGAGAGCCATGTTTCTGTTAGTGCAAGTAGGTTTAGGGAGTGTGAGATAAATAGGTCATGGATGGAAGTAGATTTAAAGGTGCTGCACACAGTTTCTTCCAAACAACTCAAC
Organism: Pelobates fuscus; assembly: GCF_036172605.1. NCBI lineage: Eukaryota > Metazoa > Chordata > Amphibia > Anura > Pelobatidae > Pelobates > Pelobates fuscus. The sequence continues at coordinate 144,313,119 of NC_086321.1, read as the reverse complement.
TTTGGTTTCATCTGTCTACAGAATATTTTGCCAGTACTGCTGTGGAACATCCAGGTGCTCTTGTGCAAACTGTTAACGTGCAGCAATGTTTTGTTTGGACAGCAGTGGCTTCCTCTGTGGTATCCTCCCATGAAATACATTCTTGTTTAGTGTTTTACGTATTGTAGATTTGCTAACAGGGATGTTAGCATTTGCCAGTGACTTTTGTAAGTCTTTAGCTGACACTCTAGGAATCTTCTTCACCTCATTGAGCAGTCTGCGCTGTGCTCTTGCAGTCATCTTTACAGGACGGCCACTCCTAGGGAGAGTAGCAGCAGTGCTGAACTTTCTCCATTTATAGACAATTTGTCTTACCGTGGACTGATGAACAGCAAGGCTTTTGGAGATACTTTTATAACCCTTTCTTTTATAACAGCTTTATGCAAGTTAACAATTCTTAATCGTAGGTCTTCTGAGAGCTCTTTTGTGTGAGGCATCATTCACATCAGGCAATGCTTCTTGTGAAAAGCAAACACAGAACCGGTGTGTGTTTTTTATAGGGCAGGGCAGCTGTAACCAACACCTCCAATCTAATCTCATTGATTGGACTCCAGTTGGCTGACATCTCACTCCAATTAGCTCTTGGAGATGTCATTAGTCTAGGGGTTCACATACTTTTTCCACCTGCACTGGGAATTTTTACATGGTGTGTTCACTAAAAACATGGCAACATTTCATTCTTTGTGTGTTATTAGTTTAAGCAGACTGTGATTGTCTATTGTTGTGACTTAGATGATGATCATATCACATTTTATGACCAATTTGTGCAGAAATCCATATCATTCCAAAGGGTTCACATACTTTTTCTTGCAACTGTAAATGTATCTTTCTTTGATATTATATTACAAATCTTATTTAGAATGTGAAGTCCAGTTTAAAACTGATCCTGTTACTTCCCGGTTGTTTAGTTCTGGGGAGCTAAACTCAAGAGGCAGGCAATTGCCCAGAGATCTACCTAACATTGAGCTGCATTGTGAAGTCTCTGATTGGACAGTCATAAAGAATCTGGGCTGTGAAAGAAGGGGAGAGGAGTGCTTGCAAATGCTACAGACAAGAGATCTTCAATAAAAAAATGCATATTTAGGGGGCGGGGACGCATGGTGCTGGAAAACACATTATTAAGTTACCAACTGCACTTTATTGCACTTTTCACCAAAAATCGTGTTCCTAACTCTGGGGAATACCTCACAGATTTATTGGCAATCACTTGCCCGCAGCAAGCGATTACAGCCTGTGAAGGGCTTGCCTGTGGCCTGCAGTTGCACTTGAGGTTGCGGAGGTGGCTGATCCTCGGCCTTGAACTGAAACTTTCTTGTTCCGCGCCCTGTTCTCCCCCCTTTGGACCGGTGGGGGATATGCCCCACTGTTAATCTTGGAACAGGATAAATAATCATAGTCCACAACTTACTGGAGAACTGGATAGTTGTGTCCTAGCACTCAAAATGGCCACCCCATTAGGGCCTGTAGTAGTGGGCACTGCACCTACACTTCATGGAGCACCTCATGGAGTTTGACCGTATCTGTGCCCAGTTTTGGGCAAAGCCAGATGCAAGGGGGCTTACTTCCACTTCTGCTGAAGGAATCGTGACACCCCAGAGCCATCCTGCCAGTCGGAGACGCATATCCGAACATCCACCATGTGTACCCAGAGGGAATTGGCGCAGGAGAAGTTGCAGAATACTGCTGCGATGGATGGCTATACCGCATCAAGCGCAATATAAGCACTACTCTTCACCCCGCCTGCGGAAGAACAAGCTCCATCTCTCCCTGCCTGTTCCAGAGGCTTTGCTCTCCTGCTGCTGGAATTGCAGAACCCTGGGTCAATGAATGCAAGCTCTGGCCAATGCCCGTACTGCCCTCTTAAGGAGAATCAACTTAGACCCTCTGGGGGCCTGGGCTTCATGGGTTGGCCTCATTGAAGTAACCAACAGCAGGAGACCCTGGGACTCTTCATCCCAAGGTATCGGCTTCATGGACTGAGAGCACTACTTGCAGCTAGACTGTTGTTCTGTAATGTCAATATCATTGGTTCTGCCTAATTTACCTGCCGTTAACCATGTCTCCAATCTCTCATATTTTACTTGCCAGACAGACATGAAACTCTCTTTTTTTTATAAAATAAAATGTGCCTGATCTCTAATGCCTTCTACTGGAAAGCTATGATATAAAGGAACCTCATTTGTTCTTTAACATTTTTACCATAGAAGAAGGTAACCCTTAAATTTATATTTGGATGGTGGAACACTAAGATAATGAGGTATTTTGAAATGAAAACAAATACATGAAATAGCTTTCAAGTAAAAGCAGTAAAGTAATTGAAGTACAAAAGAATTCACATTTTTTTGGATGTGTGCAAGACAACCCCACAACACAAATTAACTCCATAAATTGAGATTTTCATAAGGGACACATTCGATGGGGCAAATGGTTCATACAAACAATTACAATCCAGGTTTCTATGCGTCATCTATATGTATCTCAAGATGGCATTTTAGTAGAGTTAATGGTCAGCAAAATATGGTATGCAACATTTTGAAAGTGGCACATGCAAATTTGAGATATAATAATGCTGAAGTAATTGCAAAAATATATGCCCTGTTTCCTAAGTAAATAGGAATATATTTATACATTTATTATGTTATATTTACACGTGCAGAGGTAAAGAAGCAATGCTCTGTTACTTTGTTGACAGCCAAGCTTCATGGGGGAGGGGGTGGAGGCTGAATACTTGAATTATGTTGCTGATAATCCATAATACTTTGAAATGCCATAACATAACTGTGACAAATGCTCCTTTCCCAGAACAATTGCCACGGACTCCTGGAGGAGTGTGGAAGCCGGCCTCCTGCCCACTGACTATAGTCCAGGTTGGAGACACCGTTTTGGAGTTACTCTGCCCAGCCGTCCCCAACAGTCAAGCCACGGCAACTGGGGCAGAAGCACTGAGGGTTTCCATTTTTCCCAAATTTATTATTTTAGTATGAGATCCAAAAAGTCACAGCATAGTGAATAATCCTGAATGTCTTGCCTAACCCAGTTCCCTCTACAAATAGAGTAAAGCAACCAAGGCCCCTCTGCACTAGAAGCATGGCTTTCGGATTTTCTTAAAATGTGTCATGCCGTATCGTTGCGGTGGCATTCCCACACGTCAAGGGGAATGCCGCCAGCTACATACCTGTCTGGCAGATGCCCTCCGGGTCCGCTCATGCCCGGGAGCGGTCTGAAACGGCGGGCACATCTTGGTCTGGCGGCATTCCCATGTGGTTATGGGAATGCCGCCCCTCACTCACCCCCAGTGATGGCTCCTCCTCCTCTCACAGCGGCTGGGTCTGTAATCATTAGAGACGCCGGCTGCTGCAGCTTTGTTAGATTTAAGAGTTTTTTAGTTAACCCTTAAAGTGCCATTTCATTATTGACCTGTGGGTGTGCCACACACACACGCCCACAAACACATGCTTCCCTGCAGCCAATTAGGGAGCACCTTAGACTATTTAAACCTGTTTTGTCCATTTCTCTGTGCCCTGTCGTGGCTTCCATTCTGGTTATCTGAGAGCACGTTTCTGGTATTGATTCTTGTGTATTTGATCTCGGCTTTCCTTCTGACTATGCGATCTCTTTATTCCTTGACCTTTGGCTTGGCTCCTGACTATTCTGATATCTCCATTCCTTGACTCGTGGCTTGTTCATTGTTTCCGTGATTTCTGCGTTCTTGTCTTTATCCTTGTGTTTTTTTTCCTTTATACATTAAATCTGGCCATTCTAAGGCCCGGTAATATGTCTTAGGATTTTCCTTTATTTTTACTTAAGTTCTGCGTGCTGGGCATCAGCTATTCCTGATAAAGTGTTTGGATGGTGATGGAAAGTCACAGTGACATCAAAGTATCTTAGTGCTCCTACAGCTAACAGGATTTGAAAAAATACTATTTGGAAGTCCTTGTTCAAGTAGGTATGACAAGGAGGACCTGAACTCTGTGACTTCATAATCTTACTTCTCTACTTGTGGGTCAAACAGCACACATAACAAGATAAACATTGGTTATTATTCCAGTATTTTGGACAGTAACATGATCATTATCAATTGAATAAATAACACATGTCAAGAATCATTACAATTATGTGTAGTAAAACAAAGATGATTCGTAAGACACAGGAGAAATGTCACTCAAAATACTCTGATGTAAGAATTAACCACCTGCTCAGCACTTCAGTTGTGCTTCAGCTATGATAAGAAACAGTGGGGACAAGGATCAATTTACAAGTAATTGTATTGAGAGGTGGATTTGATAGACTGCTTAAAACTGTGGACTATATTGATAAATTATGCTTTATGATGCACAGTCAACAAAACAACACTGATATTTCCCTAGACCAGGGATAGGCAACCTTTGGTAACTCCAGATGTTTGTGGACTCTATCTCCAACAATACTCTTACAGCCCTAATGCTGGTACCCAACATTTAGATTGCCGAAGGGTGCCTACCTCTGATCTAGTACACCCCATAGACAAGGGGAAGCCAAACTTCGGCACTTCTGACAGCATTATGGCTGTAAGAGCATTATGGGAAATGTAGTCTACATCATCTGGAGTGCCGATGGTTGCCTAGCCCTGCCCTAGATCCACACATTTTGTTTCATGTTCAAAGATTGACTAACGTAGTCAGCCCATCTTCGAATGATGGCTGTGTCATTTATGTTTATTACCCATTTATAACCTTTTTCTTTTATTATTAATATCATTATAATCTTTTTTTTTAAGGTCAGCCAAAATACAACGAATCCACACACTCTCTCTACATCGTCTGTCATTCTGTCTAGTTATTTTAATTATGTAATTAATCACTACCTTGATTATTTGTTCTTAGTTCGTTATGTCTACGGATATGGCCTAGAAGGGAAGCATTGTTAAAGCAGGAGATCTATGTATTTTCAATTAAATATAAGACTAGCTTTGTTTACTAAACTAACATTGCTGTTATGTCTTATATTTACACTGATGGTATTTAGAACAAATATATGCATATTTTATTGTTAGCATAATGTCCAATTAGCATACATTTTTTTCTAAAACCACAGACAGAATAAAAACAAATCATGTTTCGTTGTATTAGAAACAGTGCCAAGCAACACAGAAATTTAAGGGATTATACACTAATGTGCAAATTGTAAGCTGAAATTGGACTAAAAGTTGCAATTAAATTATAACGTAAATGATTTGGCAGTTTGGTTATTATTAAACTGACTGCATTCTGTAAAACAACAATATCCACTTCAGTCACACAAGGTGCCCTTTTACAGCATTATAAATTGTTCTTATCTTTTATTGTGCATGACAGTGCAGGCATTACGATTACATTTTACATTTTTATTCTCCTTGAAAGGTTAGTGGAGTTTTCTATCATATGGATGACAAGGGCAACACCTTTTCTATAAGATTTTCTTATCATTGTTAGTCAACCAGAGTGGCCACCAATTACTAATCTGATCGAGTAGACAAACAACTCGTTTGCGTATTGGGAAGTTAACCAGGAAGTTGTATATCAGAAGATTGTCATATGTATGAAAATAGGAGGTCTAAAAGAAACTCTTTGACGACAAACAGAGTGATGAAGCACATTAGAAGCCAACATGAAAGTTCAACTATCACAACTAAAGTGTGTTGATATATTTAACACAGAATTCCCAAAATTTAGACATAGATAATTTAGATACCGAAGGATAATAACTCTTTAAGGATCTAGGCAATTATCCAAGTTTTCAACCAAAACAAACCTAGAATGTGTTTGTTCCAACATAATGTAAGGGTTTCTGTTTAAGTGCCCCCATACATATTATATATTATTTTTTAAATAACAGAAAGGGCTTTCATTTATTATCCCATATGTATACACATCATAACATTGAATGTGAATAAAATGTTACAAATGGGAATAACAAAATGTATTTTTCCCATTTTTGCATAAAATTATTTTTACACATCCAGTTCAAGTAAAGAAAAATAACTAAAAATAGATTTCTCTGTCTCTGAATTGTCAAAAGTCTCACAGTCTAGGATCTTGATAATGTGTTGGTAGTTCCTAGAGGGACAAATGTTTAAAAATAATATCAGGAAGTATTATTGTACTGAGAGGGTAGTGGATGCATGGAATAGCCTTCCAGCTGAAGTGGTAGAGGTTAACACAGTAAAGGAGTTTAAGCATGTGTGGGATAGGCATAAGGCTATCCTAACTATAAGATAAGGCCAGGGACTAATGAAAGTATTTAGAAAACTGGGCAGACTAGATGGGCCGAATGGTTCTTATCTGCCGTCACATTCTATGTTTCTATGTTTCTATGTTTCTTTTACCATGTAGATACCTGAGCAGTGGGTGTAGGTTAATAAATGAATAATGGAGGGACATGCTTTTTCACAAGCTGGGGGACATGGGTGGCAGATGAGGACTATTAGTAATGCGAAGTACATTGTATTGTCCCCCTGTGCACCCGCCCAATAAATCTAATACCTGTAAAAAAAACATAATCCAAATAAGCCCTGTGATGCTCCACGTAGACTAAGATTTAGAAGAGGGAAAAGCCTTCCCATGCTTTAAAATCTGTCAAGACACTCTGATTGGTTGCTAGTGGCTTCTAAGCTAACCAGTCAAAGCACTCTGACAGCCAAGTTTCACCTCTTCTGACTTGCTTGGGAATATTCCACTGTTAAATGTTCTCCATGGAATACTTGAAAAAGAAGGACTTCACAATGAGTCCTTCCTTATAAAAGAATCATAAGGGTTATTCACTAAAGTTTGAATCCAAACTGTCAACAAATGTTAATTTTATTGTTTAAAAAAAAAATATGTTTTTAACATTTAATGAAACTTGATATTCAGTTAAATGATATACAGTGCATTCAGAAAGTATTTTCTTCATTTTATTTTCATGTTGCAGCCATTTTACAACTCTTTAAATTCTTTTTTTTTTTTACATCACTCTACACATATTCCTATAATGATAAACCAAAAATCTGATTTCTAACATCATTGCAAATATATATCGCATTGATATAAATATTCTGACCCATAACCCAGTACTTAGTTAAAACAACGTTGGCAATGATTACAGCCTCAATTCATTTTGGGTATGATGTAACAAGCTTTGCTTACCTTAATTTGGGTAGTTTCTGTTATTCATCTCTGTTAAATAATTCACACTTCATTTCACCAGACCAGAACAGAATCTTGTTTCTTACAGTCTGAGAATCTTTTAGGCGCTTTATTTTTCATATTTCAAGCAAGCTTTCATGTGTCCAGTTGACTTTAAAGGCCAGTTTGGTGATGGTTGTCCTTCTGCAAGTTTCTACCATTTATGGAGCTCACCCGGAGTAGCCATCAGTTTCTTTGTTACACCTCCGACTAAGGTCCTTCTCCCCCAATTTTTCAGTTGGGCCAGTTAAGTTTTAGGAAAGGTCCTCGTTGTTCCAAACTTCTTCCGTTTGAGAAATACAAAGGCTACTGTGCTCTTTGAAACCTTCAATACTGCTGGATTTGTATTTGTTACCTACCCCATATCTGTGACTTGACACAATTCTATATTTGGTCTTTACATGCCATTCCTTTGACCTCATTGCTTGCTCTTTGCTCTGATATGCATTTATAGCTGTGAGACCCTATAATTGTATATAGCAAACTGATATCAGCTGTTATCAGATAGAAATCACTGTGCCATTTAAGGTTTTCTACCTTTTGGAGAATATGCAATGTGTCTTTAAGGTAGCATGTTTGTTTCATTTCTTAATCTTTGTAACCTCATCCATTACTGATTTTTCAGAAATAGTAATTTGCCCTGAAAAGGGTTTGATTTCTTTTTTAAAGTTGTCTTAAATTTTTTAATATTGAATTTTTCAAAAAGCATTGTTGTAGAACACTGATTTGAGAGTTACTTAGAATATTATTAAATAATAAAAAATCTTGCCTCTTACACAAGTTAAAAAAAATTGCCTGTCTCTCTTTACTCCTTGTCGTACACACTCCTCCTTTCCCATTCGTCCAAACGTCTCCTCTTCTTCCCTGGGGATTTGAAGTAAAGGGGATGTTTGCATTTGTCCCTCATTTGAGTTTCCCAAAAATCCTCCACTGAGGGAACTTTGGAAAAATTCTTGAATCTATTTGATAATGGGATGGTCTCATGTTCCACTTCTCTTCTCTTTTGCCTAGTTTGAACATTAGCTTGTTCACAAGGCTTATGAATATCTTGGTTATCCTTCTTTCTTACAACAAAAGTTTTGCAGTGTGTATCCGAGTATCATAATTTTCTCTCTTGTCTGTTTTAGAATCTCTTCTTTGTACTTGACATGACCTTCGATGTATGTCTGTATTTGTCAATTCCCCTTCCCTTGGATAATTTTGTTTTTTGATGGGATAATGTTCCCATCTTCTGTTCATAGATTTACTCTTAGAAAAAGTTCTTACTTGATTCCTTGTGTAATCAATTTTATTTCTTAGATATTTCTTTTTAGTTTGTACTGTCTCTTTCTCATATTTTTCTAATCATAGTTGTATATCCCAAGTGAATTTTTTATATTTCTCAGAATTTGTATAATTTTACAGGAAATTGTGTTCTTTATTCATTTTCGTCACCAAATTTTTCTAGGGTATATTTTCTTCTTTTAATTATTAATTTCATCATTCCAAAAGAAAAAGAATCAAACATTCTTCCATAAATGTATCATCATCCTGTTCAAAAGAGGAAACTGCTAGTAAGGGCAGCAAAGGAGATCGGAACCTACAGTGTACTGGATTGGCTTATCATGATAACGTGATCCCGAAGATGGAGTGCCATGCACATTTAAAAACAGGACACATGGACCAGGAAGTTACCCAATGAAGAACCTCAAACAGCAAAATGTGTCTCAGCAGAGGCGATTGTATATTGGACTGCTTATATAGCTATGTTTTATGGTTTGTTTTTCATTGCTGTTTTTATTTAAATGAATATATTTTAAGGCATTTCTGCAGTCTACATCCACTGGGTCGAAGTGACAGCGCTGCAAGGCAAGTGTGACCCTACTTTGACACAACACTCTGACACCTCGGAACCAGGTACTTTTTTGTCTCTTAACAAGGTGAGCATATTTGAAGTCATATATCCATCTTTGGAGTAAAGAATGTACTGCACCATTGTTTTTTCCTAAATTTTTGTATTCTCTTAAGATTTAAGAAGTAATCAGAAGAAAGGTGGGGTGCTGCCAAGAAAGCCCAACTGTACACAGATTCAAGCTAATTATATATAGGCTCAAATACATTTGAGTGTCATTTTACATCATTTTGTACACTTAGCACTTTATTGATAGAGTACACATTTGTTTCTGTTCTTCTTTATTCTCATGAACACTTTGTGAAGTGTTCACCCTAACAAGGTACAAAGTATAAGCATTCAAATTTATAGCTCCATTAATTTTTTGTGCTTATCATTTATATATATTTGACCTATTTTGTTGGAATCTAGCAGTGTGAATAAGGATTACCTTAATTTTACTTTTTAAGCTTTTTTTGTCTTGAATGGTTCTTTTCTGTTACATTCTCACTAAGCTCTTGGTTGCACACACTATTCCCTCTGGAAAGAATTTACAAAAGAAAAATTATAGTCAGCTCATCAATCCTCTAAAACATGATTCAGGAGATCTGTCTTTCAGGTCTGCAAAGCTCCGTAGATCTATCCAATAGTCTGATAACACCAACCTGTCATAACTCAAACACAGAGGACCAAGTCTTATCCTGATATTTTATGCGGCCATTAAAAGGTGCATATGGCAGAGCCAAATGCTAAAATACGGTACATACACATACAGTTAGATCTGCTAGAATTCAGATGAAGTTAGACAAGCTAACTAGAGGTCTTAGCATTCATATTTCACATGAATAAACTTGCACCACATCACTCTTTTCATTATTTGACATGAACTGTGTTAAACGTAAAATTGATTGCAGTCATACATCTGGCTACATTTAAATGTACAATGGAATTCCTATGACGGATAGACATAATTATACATTTTCAAGTGCTTTGACTTGATTGGAGCACAAATGCTCATTTCCAAAACTAATTTTAGAGCGACCACATTGTAATATACACTTCACTCACTTAATAAATGTTCTTGGAATGAGTTTTGAACTACCAATAACTTGCTTTGGGAATTGCGTTGTGGCTGGAAACTGATAAATGTTTCTGAAATAGAGAAAATAACTTTACTCTAAACACCATTTGATGGAATTCCCTGCAGGCTCCCCACATTTTTACTGATTTTCACAACATATATTTCTATTATCAAATTCAAAGGTTGAAATATCACAAACAAAGCAAGAATGCTCTAAGTGATACCACTAGAGAAACGCCCACAGCAAGAAAGCAAGAAAGCGGATCGAGGCTGCTAGAATTTACTACATATTTGTTATGTACAGACACAGTGTAACACATGTTTTTTATGTTCAAACACAGCATATTACTTGTCATGTTCAGACATATTTGTCATGTGCTGACACAGTGAAACAACTGCGGAACAAGTTGGTGCTATAGTAATGTCCCTAAACAAATACAATAATAATAATAACAACAGGGTTACTGATTGACAGTGTTATTCTCTAAAAGGAGAATTCTAAGTAAATTACAAACTTAAATCCAAAGACATCAAACTGGAAACATAACCGACTTGATTTTTTTTCCAGTCTGGCTAGGTTGACCTTGAATTTGAATTTCGATATTAAGGTCAAAACAGACAAACTGGAAAAATTCCAGTTGAACCTTAAATTTGAAATTCACTTTAAATTCACCATTTAGTAAATAACCGTGTGAGTCGATGTACCATACAGTAAAGGTATGCATCCTGGTTAGTGATGTCGCAAACATAAAATTTTCTGTTCGTGAACGCGAACTTCCGCAAATGTTCGCGAACCGGGCGAACCGCCATAGACTTCAATAGGCAGGCGAATTCTAATACCCACAGGGACTCTTTCTGGCCATGTAAAGCACGTAAAATAAGGGGGGGGACCTACTAAATAACAATAAGGGGGGACCTACTGTCCTCCCCCCTGGCCCCCACCCCTGAGCGGTGGGTGGGGGCCCTAAATAAAGATGGGGGGGACACCTACTGTTCTCCCCCCGGTCCCCACCCCTGAGCGGTGGCCCTAGATAAGAAAGGTGGGGGGGAACTACCGTCCTCCCCCCCCCCGGCCCCCACACCTGAGCGGTGGGTGGGGGCCCTAAAAAAACAATAAGGGGGGACCTACTGTCCCCCCTGGCCCCCACCCCTGAGCGGTGGGTGGGGGCCCTAAATAAAGAGAGGGGGGACCTACTGTCCTCCCCCCGGCCCCCACCCCTGAGCAGCGGGTGGGGGCCCTAGATAATAGTGGTGGGGGAAGGGACCTACCGTCCTCCCCCGGCCCCCACCCCTGAGCGGTGGGTGGGAGCCCTAAAAAAACAATAAGGGGGACCTACTGTCCCCCCGGCCCCCACCCCTGAGCGGTGGGTGGGGGCCCTAAATAAGGAGAGGGGGGGAACCTACTGTCCTCCCCCCACCCCCACCCCTGAGCAGTGGGTGGGGGCCCTAGATAATAATGGTGGGGGGGACCTACCGTCCTCCCCCCTGGCCCCCACCCCTGAGCGGTGGGTGGGGGCCCTAAAAAAACAATAAGGGGGGGACCTACTGTCCCCCCTGGCCCCCACCCCTGAGCAGTGGGTGGGTGCCCTAAATAAAGAGAGTGGGGGGACCTACCGTCCTCCCCACTGGCCCCCACCCCTGAGCGGTGGGTGGGGTCCCTAAATAAAGGGGGGGGCCTACTGTCCTCCCCGCGGCCCCCACCCCAGAGCAGTGGGTGGGGGCCCTAGATAATAATGGTGGGGGGACCTACCATCCTCCCCCCTGGCCCCCACCCCTGAGCGGTGGGTGGGGTCCCTAAATAAAGGGGGGGGGACCTACTGTCCTCCCCGCGGCCCCCACCCCTGAGCAGTGGGTGGGGGCCCTAGATAATAATGGTGGTGGGACCTACCGTCCTCCCCCCTGGCCCCCACCCCTGAGAGGTGGGTGGGGGCCCTAAAAAAACAATAAGGGGGGACCTACTGTCCCCCCTGGCCCCCACCCCTGAGTGGCGGGTGGGGGCCCTAAATGAAAATCCCCCCCCAATCAAGGTGACTAGGGGTCCCAAGCCCCTAGTCACCCCCCCACCCAAATCAAGCTATCCCCTACCTACCCCCCTCACCCTAAAAATAGTGAGGGGGGAATAAAATAACTAACCTGTAAAAAAAAAATTAAACTTATCATTTGACGTCTTCTTTTTTCTAAAATCTTCATTTTTCAGCCCCAAAAAAGGCCAAATAAAAAGCCATCATACCCGACGAACTTAAAATAAAATAAAAAACCCGAGCGCAAAAAAAACCTGACGAAAAAGAAAAAAAACCCGAGCGCCAAAAAAAATCCATCTTCACCCATGGAGGGATCCGCGCAGACTGAGCTACGCAGGGCGGGGGAAGGCTTATAAAGCCTTGCCCCGCCCTGCAATTAGGCTATTGCATATGTTCGCCCGCTGTGGCGAACGCGAAAAAGCGATGTTCGCCAGGAACTATTCGCCAGCGAACCGTTCGGGACATCACTAATCCTGGTGTAACACATACTTTGCCATACACAATCAGTATAATGTACGCTTGTCGCATGAGTATCAGTTGCAAGGTATAATTTTTTTTACTACTGATGTAATATTTTGATTATTCTATTTGTGTATTTTGGTACTTTGTAATATTATAGGAAAGAAATAACATGATGCTTGTTACAGCCCTATTTTATGTTCACTAGTATGAATCTTGTTTGCCATATTGTTTGGTGTTTTATTGTTTTGTTCTACATGCTTGTTGTGCACAGATACTGTGTCAGACATTCGTGTCTTATGCAGGGATATGTTTATGACTAGACTGACTAGGCGGAGGGTGGCACAATAGAGGGGGCAACAGTAAAGTAAAACTCCCAAAATGTATTTTTACATAAAAATTACATCTGGATGCCACAATCTCCCCTGAACCATCTGTCTCCTAGTTTCCCAGAATTTATCGGGGTTCTGGGCACAGAATTAACAAATAGGTACCCCAAACATTTTGGAAAGTGCCATGTGTAGTTTTATTGCAGTCCACTGGGTTCACTTGCAGTATCTTCCAGGTGCTCGGATGCTGAGTGAGATCATTGCATCCACTCTCCATAACAATACAGGGAAAGGGAGAAGCAGTAAGAAGTCTGTCCTAGCCTGTGCAGAAAATGCTCCCATCTTTACCATAGTAAAGGCCTTTTGTCCTTTCATGTGTTCTTTAATGTTAGTGCTTTTTATGTTTCCTTTCTTCCCCATACTCTAAACTGTAAGCATTGTTCCCGCTGCCATATGTAACCATTTATCTTTGCCTGTCAAGTCCAGTTTGAGTTAATATCATACAAGTAGAGAATAAGTGATAATAATACACTAAGACTTGACACATGATACATTTCAATGCAATCAATTGTGTCTTAAATCTTACTTGTTCAACTTCACAATATTCACCTTCTCTTCATGACAAGGATAAGTGTCTCAAGAGGGTCATATGCTTCAGTATAATAACTGCTGTCTGAGTGTTCACTCAAATCAGAAATCCTATAGAATGTACACGGGAAACTATAAAATAGATTCTCATACACTGATACTGTGTATTACATGCATGTGATATGGTAAAGAGCTCACAAAGAGTAAAACATATATATATATATTATTGTTTTTATAGTTTAACATTAGCAGTTCAAAATACAGACTTGTGGTGCTACCATGTTATACTAGTTTGTTCTGCTGAAAACATATATAATAAAAAATATATAAATATTAAATATAATAATAATATTAAATATAATAAGGATAAGTGTCTTGAGAGGGTCATATACTGTAGTATAATAACTGTTGGCTGAGTGTTCATTCCAATGACAGATGCTCCTCAAGATCCATTTTCATCCAAACTCCCATATGGAGAACTACTGGGATCCATTCTATAAGGAGATATATTGGGATCCATGCCATATGGAGAACTATTGGGATTCATTCTATATGGAGATCTATTGGGATCCATGCCATATGGGGAACTATTGGGATTCATTCCATATGGCAATCTATTGGGATCCATTCTATATGGAGATCTGCTGGGATCCTTTCTAAAGGGAGAACTATTGGGATCCATGCCATATGGAGTTTTATCTTAAGCAGTAGTTAAATCCAGTAAAGGCATATGTAGTGTGATGACACTGTCTAATGACAGAAAAGAACTCCAGATACGGAAGATTACAATTACATAAGAATGTGTTAGTTCTCTGAACGCTCATACTCATAAACATAAAGCATCATCCACAATAAAATCCTCTTTATTCCACCTAAGAAACAGAGCTAGTGGAATATTACATTGCATGATATATGGGAATTTATGGGAAAGTAAATCACACCTGTAGAAAGAGGTAGCTTTTGGTCAACATGATCATAAGACAATACACAGGGCTCTCTGGACTGATTAACTGTAAAAAATAAATACAATAAAAAAGCAATTACACTGAGAATTTGTCCTGCTGACTTTTTAATTTATAGACAATCAGGGCAAGTTTGTAGAAGGAATTCTTGATCTCCTGTTCTCTTTTGATCTATCTAAGTAGCAGATGTGATGCAGACATATTAGGATGGAATCCAGACAGTAGAGAAGCATTTTATACATATTTGTATTGTTATTTTATTTACTGTAGATCACCAATGAAATAAAAACAATTACAACCACAGTCCTGCATTTTCATTATTCTGCAATATGAGAGCCACTTATGTATTAGCCTATGCCTATCCTAGTCATTTTTGTTTTGGGATTCGTTATTGGTAATATGGCGAATTATGAGTCGGTACAGTTGAATCTGGTTTTTCCCTCGTTCAAGCCAAAATGCCACAGGCATACATGAGATTGTTTATTCAGAGAATTTGCTAACTTGATGGACATGGTAAATTATTAACTATTTAATAAGCTATACCTGTGGATCTCAAACAATTTGAGAAGTTTGATATTTAGAACCACTTAATAAACTGTCTCATATTTCTCCACTTTCTCTTTTCTTGCTGTGAATTCTTTTTCTGTTGACACATGCGTTTGTTATCACATATATGTTGCACCAGAAACCATTTTTCTTACTCATTTTTAAAATCTGTGTAACTGACTCACTGATATCTGTAATGCCTTCCTTCAAATTTAATCTTGCACGGCTTGTTTTCAAACCTTAAAAGGACACTCCAGGCACCCTCGGGTACACTCTGTACATTTAATAGGTTCTGGTATCATATTTATGCTGTCCATTTCTCCGAAATAAGGGCACAATCTGCTAAACAGCGCCCTAATTTGGTGTCCTTAAATATGACAATGCCATGTAAAAATACCAAATTATGATGTTATCTACTAACCTGCTAAAAGAGTAAGTAGAAGAAAAGGACAATTTTCTTAAATTTGCATTTTCACTTGCTTAATAGATAAGTCCCTAAATAATACACAACCCATTGCCTCTGATTAAAAACACTTCTACCAGCTATCATGCACTCACTTTAATTACATCTCATTATAAGTAGATATTCCATTTATGTAAAAACTCACCACTAACAGCCTCAAATACTAATGCTTACTGAACAGCACGTCAACCTAGATAGGTCTTAATTAAGTTATATTGATACATTTTTAACAGCTTACCTTTTTTACATAACCTTTGACTACTTTTTGGAAAAAAAACATTATGTAAATTCAGAGGATTATTATTGGGGCTTTGTATTTTTATTTCTGTTCCTTAATAAAGCTCATAGGCCTTGCAGCTAGTGTGCTGAACATCCAACAGCCAAATATATCTAAGAGCCTGGGAGGTCACTGACTAACTGGAAGGTTACTGACTGTCTCTAGGAAATAAAAAATAAAAAAATGCATTCAGATGTGGAAGGGTTACAAATCTATTCTAGAACACTACAGCACAAGTTTTTAAGTTCTATACATCCAGTTTGTCTTTATCTGTCATTTCTAGCAGTTACTTCCATTCTTGTCTGTTTGATATGCATACTGTATATACAATGCCAAGTTCTTGCATAGGCTACCAAGATCAGATAGAAATCTGTTAGTTTAATGGTTCATTTAAAAAAAAAAATGGTACAGATATATAAATATAGGATATTAAACTGGATCTGAGAAATTAGAGATAAGAGTACGAAAAAAAAAGCCAACGTGACGGCACCATTTTTCACCAAACAGTGTGCAGCAGCTTATCTGAGCCATTCCCCTGTTGGTATTCAGTTTTATTACAATACTTCAAACCCATCTGTTACATTTATGTTGTATGTTCCCCATAGCTTATAGTTTGTTTCTCGCTTATTTTTTCTTTTACCATCCTGCTTGTATAATGTATGTATCTTTCTGGAGAATACAATGTGTATGTATATTATCTGTAAGTACTGATAAATTCATACATATGTAGGAATATGGTAACATCAATATATTATCTTATTGGAAATATGCTAGGTGGCATGTGTTTTAAAAGAGTAGATCTCTCTATGTGATATCCAACTCGTGCCGTGAAAGTCAATGATTTTGCAGTGTACCTAGAAGATTTACATAATATCGTTATTATTTGAAAATAAAATTATCATTATCAAAATTATGAAAGTATAATTTATTTGAAACACGTGTAGCTAGCACCTAAATGCCTTGACCAAATTAAGATTGGTGCAGTAGGTGAATGTGGCTCTATGGGCTAAGTGTCATTTTGTATTGCATAATAAAATCTAAGTAGAACATGCACATGTTTGAGAGAGAATGAGTTAAGTTACTGCTTATTCAAATATCTGAAATCCTCAGTGTGAACATGCAGTGATCATATATTCATCTTCAAACAGAGCTTGAGGCACCTAACTCCCTATAAAAAGGTTACAAGCACCATAACCACTACAGCAAACTGCTGCAAAATGTAGAACAAAATTTAGTTTTTACCATCATCCTCTTTTTGGATTTATTATATATATATTTTTTACTGCTGGTCCTGAAGTTTTTTGGGAATATTAACTACATGGCGGTTTCCCATGGCACTACTGTATCTGTTGTCATCTCCATGTATTCCAGATGGGGATTGTAGCACCCATGCTGATTCCATAGAGCATTAATTTGCTCTGAAAGTACATTTCCATTGCTCATTGTACATGTTGCTATAAGCAGAGAGCACTATACATTATCTTTTTTGTATTTGCACTATATGCCCTACTGACGATTTTGGAAAGTAACCATCTACCCACATCCTTGAGCGGGTATTGTACCGCTCCATGCTGTTTACTTAGAGCTGATTGTGAGTGTGATTTTGATTACTAATGGCACTTATACCACTTATTGTAAAATATACTGCACTATTTGTATCCCCCTTTTTTAATCTTGTTTTAGTAGATACCATCTGTGAGATGCCCAAGTCACACTGTAATCAAGTCTGCACCCCCACACGCTGCATGTTCTACATGTTTACCGACCAACTATATCCCTGACAAGCATTATATTGTCACACGCTGCTGAACGTGAGGGTGTCTTTTTATTTTTATTTGTTACACCACCTTCACAAAATACTACACTATTAGAGTTTGTTTTCTATGTTTATTTTCATTGCATATTTCTTCTGCTGATCTTCTGTTGAGAATGTCAGACTGTTACTTAAATAATCAAATCTACAAAGAACTCTTTAACCACAAAGACTTATTTGGGACTATTAAAAACAATAAGGCGATATAATTTTTCTAAATTACTTTCAATTGTTAGCCTTCTGTTTTTCCTCATTGCCATTAGGCGCAACTTGTATTTTTTTCTGTGAATCCCTCCGTTCAATGATTGGTGGATATACTGCTACTACAACTTACATGGCAGCAGTAGAAGTCTGTGTTTTGGTATATCATTTTAGTATAGTTATAGAGGGTGGATATATCAATGACTGGAGCATGTGCACAAATGAGAGACAACAAGCCTGGAAGAGTCACCGGAAAAAATGGAGGAAAGGTTGAAATGTTATAGAGAAACATGGTATGACTGGGAGACAATTAGTGTAATGCAAAGTTATTGTGAACGGGAGATACAAACACCCTAGGGGTGGACAATACAGAGACATTACGGAGAAGAGAACGTTACAGGAAATGTCAAGATAAACTGGAGAACACTGGTGGGAGATTTAGAGACACTTGGTAGAGATGAAGACACACAGCCATATTGGCTTTTGTTTGTGTTATCTGTTCTCAAATCATTACAATAGCCACAAACCTACATTCATGCTCTCCAGGACCTTAATTAAGACTCCACAATAGCAGCCTCACACATACTGTAAATTCTCAATTATATGGCCTAAAGGTACCTATAAATCCTAAGGATGTTCATAATAAAAAAATCCTTCTCCAGCTATGGCAGGTTTGAATCGCTGTCAGGTGTATTCTTTATTTTCGATATTTATGGAAAAACAGACAACTTGAAAAAACATACAAGAATAATAGTTTTCATACTTTTACCACTTTGGTAACTTTGACTTAATAGTTGACATTCCCTGGTCAAATCAAGACATTTCCTGTTTATTAAATAGTTATTTGTGTTTCTAGAATGCCATGTAAAATATACAACTGAGCACACACTGTATTGTCTTTTTAAATTTTGCAAACTGTGCTCCCAAAAAACTCAATTTGTGGATATATGCTGTTTTATCACTGTTTTTCCATTTCAACTGTTTGGATATGTAGTAATCACTGTCCAGCACAAACTAAGCAGATTCCTCTATTGGGGCTCCCCAGCATTTTACGGTGTGTTTGATCCTTCTCAGAGTATCAAAGTGAGGTTTTTTGTAAGTTTTGGTAAAGACAAAACATTATGTGGATACATATAAAGATACCCAGCACTTAGAAGGTTATTATAGCTTAACACCTGCATGTCAGCAGCAGGGGGCATATCAGCTCACTATTAATCCTCTAACAAAAGCTTTGAACAAAGAACTGGATCATTTTAATGTGTCTAGACTGTGGTGACAACTGTCTCCATTTAAACATTTCCTCTGCATTGTAGCAATGATTTTGATGCTGCACTGCGTTGAATACCTGTTCTATATATTGCGATTTACATTTAAATACCTAGGAAACAAGGAATTTTGATACCACATTAGACACATGTTATTGACTTTGTCATTTTACACTCCCTATCTTCTCTTAGTACAGATAAAGGTTCATTTAAATAAATAGAGTTTTATTTGGACATTTGACTTTAAAAAGAGGGGTTGATTGACAGTTGTACATAAACAGTATCTAATTGTATAATTAAATAGTAATTACCGTATTTATCGGCGTATAACACGCACCGGCGTATAACACGCACCTCATTTTTAGAAATTCCAGGAAATTTCCCACCCTCCCATAGTATTCCCCCCTCATCCCATAGTGTTCCCCCCTCATCCCATAGTGCCCCCCCCCTTTCCATAGTATTCTCCCCCCCTTTCCATAGTATTTCCCCCCTCCCATAGTATTCTCCTCCCCTCCCATAGTATTCTCCCCCCTCCCCTCCCATAGTATTCTCCCCCCCTCCTCCCATAGTATTCTCCCCCCCCTCCCATAGTATTCTCCCCCCTCCCCTCCCATAGTATTCACCCCCCTCCCCTCCCATAGTATTCTCCCCCTCCCATAGTATTCTCCCCCCTCCCCTCCCATAGTATTCTCCCCCCTCCCCTCCCATAGTATTCTCCCCCCCTCCCCTCCCATAGTATTCTCCCCCCTCCCCTCCCATAGTATTCTCCCCCCCTCCCCTCCCATAGTATTCTCCCCCCTCCCCTCCCATAGTATTCTCCCCCCTTCCCTCCCATAGTATTCTCCCCCCTCCCCTCCCATAGTGTATTCCCCCCCACCCCCCCATAGTGTACTTCCCCCCCTCCCCTCCCCTCCCATAGTGTACTTCCCCCCTCCCCTCCCATAGTGTTCTTCCCCCCCTCCCCTCCCATAGTGTACTTCCCCCCCCTCCCCTCCCATAGTGTACTTCCCCCCCTCCCCTCCCATAGTGTACTTCCCCTCCCATAATTACTTACCTGTCCTGAAGCGTGGGCCGGCTTCACAGCGCGCACCGCGGTACAGGAACTTTAATTTCAGGTTCCGGTTTCCGGCGGGACTGAAAGGAAGTGTGCACACTATTGTGCACACTTCCTTTCAGTCCCGCCGGAAACCGGAACCTGAAATTAAAGTTCCTGTACCGCGGTGCGCGCTGTGAAGCCGGCCTACGCTTCAGGACAGGTAAGTAATTATGGGATATCGCGTATAACACGCACCCACGATTTTCCCCCTATTTTCAGGCGAAAGAAGTGCGTGTTATACGCCGATAAATACGGTAGTTCCAAACTTAATAATAATGGATAATCATAACGGAAGTTGTAGTTTTGCAGAAGATACAAGGTCTTCCTTTTGGCTACCCTTGTATTAGAATGTCTAATCAAAAAATATGGTATTGCAAGAAAATTGTTATGCATACACAAAATTGAATATCCTTTGTAATCTCCAAGGGGTTCCAATCTCATTTCAGATTCTGATAAATAATTTGTAACAGAAAGGTGTGATAATGAGTGCATGATTATTTGTGATTTCAGAGATAGAGGTATTCCATAATTCTTTATCACACTTCTATCTCTGTAGGGCAGTTTAGAGTCAGCTTGTCCCACATTCTATATCTTCACAGGTGCATTTTAAAAGCAAGGTGACAGCCAGGTTAATAAAACCACCGTGTGAAATATGGTTCTAGCTTTCCTGTTTTCTTCAGATAACAGCGAAAGACCAGCTTCAATGAACCTCCAGTTGACCTGCATATCTATGCGTTGCTTTGAACTGGTAACAAATTTGTTGGCAGAGACGGTCTGCAACACAACACACATTTATATACCATTTCAGTAATAACAAATAATGTGAATCATTGGTTTCATAGGAAACAAATGAAATTAGCAAAATACAGAATGCCATTCAAAATGTTTAATAGGTAATGTTTAATTGGTGTTAATAAGCAATTTATATTTCTGATTAGCAAGAACATGGATTACGTTGTTATCACCTCTCAGTCTAAATTAATTAGACTAATAAATCCCTAACTAAACATTAAGACAATGCAAATAAACGTGCAACTTTGCCACAGTCAGTTTCTATAAAAATCTAAATATGGATACATGGTTTGATCCATAGGCGTGCGCAGCCTATTGCATTAGGGTGTGCACCCTAAAGCACAAGCCGCATATATATATACATATATATATATATATATATATACACACACACATACACACACTGTGCTGTGCTGTGTGTGTGTGGGTGCTGTATGTGTGTGGGTGCTGTGTATGTCTGTGGGTGATGTATGTGTGTGGGTGCTGTGTATGTCTGTGGGTGCTGTATGTGTGTGGGTGCTGTATGTGTGTGGGTGCTGTATGTGTGTGGGTGCTGTATGTGTGTGGGTGCTGTGTATGTCTGTGGGTCTTGTATGTGTGTGTGTGCTGTATGTGTGTGGGTGATTGTGGGGGTGGAGGTGGGGGTACATTACTTGCTATCCCCCCTCCCTTCTTACCTTTTGTAGGGAGGGGGGATCCTGTTGCTGCTGATTCCTTCCCTGGTGGTCCAGTGGAGAGTGAACTCTAGCCCCTCTGGGGCTAGAGTTCACTCTCGCGAGATTTGAGTGTTGCCGCGGCAACGCTCAGATCTCGCGAGAGGAACCCGGCGGAGCTGCCGGCAATAGCTCCGCCGGGTCCTCTCCTGCCTCCCTCCCTGCATGTGGGTCAGTGGGGAGGAAGGCTGAGAGCAGAGCCGGCGCTCGGATAGCGCCGGCTGTGCATGAGCCGACAGGGGGATCCTGAGATCTCCCCTGCCGGTCTCAATATACATAGGCGTGCCGCGGGATTAGGGTGTGCCCAGGCACATCCGGCACACCCCGTGCACACGCCTATGGTTTGATCTCAGTCCTCTTTTGGCTTACAACTAAAACCTAGAAACCTAGCATCTGAATTATCCCAGCCTAAACTTTGTATTCAGAAAAAAAATCAATTTTAGATCTATAAGAAAATGGATTGAGGGACAAATTGTTAAGCATTTAAGTCATACAACGTTACTTATGCGTACCCTACATGAGCTGAAGCCGGACGCTTAGTCTATGAATGTTTATGGACTCAAGCCCCATCCTTCACCTACATAATTTTTGCTCCATCTCTAACGTAGTAAGTGACGCATAGTATTGGCATCAGTTTTTCCAAGTCCAGACACCAAAAAGACTATCATAAAGAAGAATTATTAACACACAGCCCTCTCATCTCTCAGTGCCCAGTTGTGGTTTGGTTTACATTGTTGCCCCTGATGTTGCTTTTTTGGTTTTGCTGTTCTCCATTTTCCTACAGCCAGCATGCCTCTTGACTTTGCTTGTCCTCCTCCTACACTGATCTTGGCTCTTTTCTGACTCTCGCTGCTATCTTGACTTTGGCCTGGTCTTATTCCTATATGACCTCTTATACGAGTTGCTATTATTGTTAAGCTCAGCCATTATATGAACTAGTGATATTGTTATTTACTTATGTCATTTTTCTGTCCTTCCTTATTTTACCTTTTGAATTCTGAGCTTTCGGTTTTCTGGTACATCTGAACGATGTTAAATATGGTATAGTTTTTTAAAGCGTAGCTCTATGCTGTAAACTTAACGCTGTATAATTAATGATGTTGTTTGGGCCTCTGATGTTATTACACTGCCTGTTATTGTAATATGCTAAAGTTGACTCCAGATGAATCATTGTACCTAACACTCAGCACTACAGTTTCCCCCCTCATCACAAAAATGAAGTAGTCAAGCAACATTCCTCTACTGGAGATCCACAAATGTGGAATACCCATGAAAACATCAGGCACATTGCATCATATATTCATTGCTATTATGCAATCACTGTATTTGTGCATTGTCTCCTTGACAATCCTGCAAATTAGCTAAATCACATGCTATTCTTCCTTATTAAAATACTTTCTAGATATATAAATCATACATTTTCAGACAAATTCCTAAATGTTAATTATATTATGCTCCAAAATTCATATAACACTATTGTATTAGTTCATTAAAACACTTTACCACATGATATAAATAAATGCCATATAAAGGAATTACTTATGTTCATAAAAGCTAAATTGATTGTCTGTGGATTGAAAGAGATATTGGTTTTGGCAAGAAGTGTATGTAGGAAGACAGAGGGAGGCTCGGTGTCAGCTCATAGTGACATTGAGAGCAGGATTGTAGCTGGCAGACAGCCCATGAGAGCTATCTAGCTATTGAACTGTTGTAGAGAAAGCAGACCCGGCCACTAAGAGCCCATCCACAGGGCAATCAAGTCAATGGAAACTCATTTAGCTACGCTTTTTCAGTAGAATACAGTTTGTCCTAGAACTGCTGACCTTGTGACGATGAACAACTTTCAAGGCAGTAATGATGTCGGAAGACAATGTAATCTATTAATTACATTCTATCCATATGCAATATTAGAACACATTTAGTTTCAGGTTCCTTCAAGTATTCTTGTGGATTATGCTTTATTTTATGTTATATATATATATTTTTTTTAAACGTATTGCTTCTGAAGCTGGTCCAGATACTAGATTTAATTAACAATACAGAAGTTAGAAGATGCAAATAACAATAATAATAATAATTAGAGATTTTCCCTGCAGAGTTTCAAAATACAGATGTGTTTTAGCATAGAATAAATAGAGATAAAGAATGGGTCAAAAAAATGGAAAGCTAGTAGTGAAATAGTTAAGGATGGATGCTGCTATTAGTATAAACCTTTATTTATTAACTTCCTCTTATCCCCATTACTAATTCATCAGAGGCATCACAGCCTGAGGCTAATCAACATGCAGAACTGAGGTTAGAAGCGCTTGCAGTGCAATGCTCAGATTTGCAAGTTAAATGCCCTTAATGGGAATCAAATCACATTTACATTTTTTTAAGCAAGAGAGTTGCTGTTGGTTTTGCTACTGGGATAACTTGGTAAATCTACAGAAAACATTTCAATTTTTCACAGTGAGATAACTGCAACATAAACCCTTCAGGAATTCACTGGTGAAAAAAAACTTATATAAAAAAAACCTTGACAAATTAGCCAGCAGTGTTAATTAGCATTGCAAGTCCACATGTCCCATTTGTCAAATGCTAAATTGGAATATTTTATGGATCTGCAGATGCCTCTTTAATATCTCTTTATAATACAACATGTGTGCAGAATCCTGCCAAATATCAGGAAAAGGTCATAAATGCAAAGTTCTGGTAATCTTACTGTCATGGACTACAAATCCCAACTTACTCCAGCGGAAAATAAAGATGATGTGCAATCTATGTATTGCAAGATATACATTATGCTAAAGGCAGGAGTGTTGAAGTGGAAACCCCACATGTTTTTGGAGTATAACTTTTAGAATTCTCTGGCACTCAATATCTTATAAAGCATGATGGACGTTCTAGCCAAATTCCATTTAATAGGCCTCTGTCACCAATACCCGAATACATTAAAACCATTATGGTTTAGATGATTACTAAGAGAACCTGCTTGAAGCAATTTATGCAGCCTATGGGTTTCCAGAAGCTTTCTAGATCATTACTGAGCACCAAAGATCAGTTCAATGATTTTGAGACAGTGCATGTCTTATATTTGATGAAAGATAGAACCTGAGATTTTCATTAAAAGGTTCTGAATGCCACTTGATATGCTGAATTTTAGATATTCTTTGTATCTCTTTCATGTATCCACTTTCTTACACAGAGGCACCAGGTTTAAAAAAAGAAGTTAAAAAAAAAAAAACGATTGCTGAAAATAGACCTAGCAAAAAATAAAAATCCATTGAAGTCCACTTTCGATGATTTTATGGCCTAGATTTTTCAAAAGAATGAACTTGGCATTTTATTGCTTATTTGAATTTTTGGTTGTTTGTTAAGGCACACATCTAAAGGAGGAGGTCCAGATAAAAAATGATACTGGAGGTATGGATTGGTTAAATATATATAAGCAGAAGATTTTACTTCAGCATCTGTATATAACATTCGGAATAGAAATAATGTGTACAATAGAAAAAAAGCACAAACTAAAGTTCTTTTGATACAACAAATGAGCCGTTCTCATGACTTGCTTCTATAACTGGGTCAAGAGTAAACAAAGATACAAATATAACATTAGTATGGACAGGTCAGTAGCCAATAGTCTCTCTACTGTCTCAATATTGGATGAAAGAGCCTGAAATATTTAGTGCGCTGATATTTTTTGGTTTGTTTTCTAGCAATGCTAGCAGTTTTAAATACTGTGAATTTTGTTTTACTCTCTATACAAAATGATGAGTTTTTGATGTAGTACTGTTGATGTTGTGCTACTGTTGACTACATATCTCAAGTAGGAAAATGGAAATTTTCTGTCTTGGGCATAGTAGTTCTGCGAAATCCCTTTTCCACAATTCTCTGAGAATTCCCAGCATTATGTTTCAGATTACATCATTCATTTCTGCAGACAACTTTAGAAATGGGTCATGGTTTTAAAGGAACACTATAGCATAAGGAATACAAATCTCTATTTTTCCAATGATAGTGCCCCTGTCCCTATTTCTATATACGTTTCCCACCCAACCCTCTGGTGTGCTATAACAATTAGTGAAATAAAAGTTTTACTAACCTTTTTCCAGTGTTAAGGCTGCCTCAACACTGCTCACCTCTCTGGCTTCCACAATGTTGTTGAGGAAGCATGGCCTATTTCGTGATGGTCCAAGCAAATACTCGTCATAGTGGAGCATTGGGGATCTAATGTGCATGTCTGGTGAGTGCAACAAGTGCATCTAAACAGCCCCATAGAAAAGCATTCTATTCAATGTTTCCTATGGACTTCCAAATCAAATCACCAAGTTTTACTTTGTCAGTACCATTGCATTTAACCCTGTGATGTAAACCTTGCAGTTTCTATAAAGAAACCGCAATGTTTTACATTCATGGTTAAATGTATAGGGCTACTACCCCCATGATTACTTAAGTGTCCTTTTAACACGCACATTTCTTAACCAAAGTATGGGTATTTGTCCAAAAGGATGAATGACCAGAGAAAAATCATTGTGCGCTCAGAATCTTGGTTAACGACTAAAATACCAGACACCGCCATTGCAATACAGGGGTATTCATGTTTTAGAAATGACAGAGCAAAGAGAGGAGGAGGCATTGTTATTTATGTTGACAATTCCATAAAGTTTACCCCTTTACAAAACCTTAGTCCGTCTGCCACCTTTGATTTCCTTTCTGGCACAATTGAGATTCCGTGCAGTAAATCAATCATTGTTGCAGGAATCTACCACCCACCTAGCTCCCCTGTGCATTACCTTTCTGACATAGCCCATCTCCTTAGTGAAACCATAGCTCAAAACCCTAAAAGTGAACTGTTGGTCTTGGGAGATTTTAATATTCATTGGCTGAATCCTAAAAATAATAGTTCTTGCACGCTGTTTAAGACTTTGCAGCTAACGCAATTAATCTCCTCCCCATCTCGCATAAACATTAAAAGCCATAACCATACCCTGCTAGATTGGATTCTCTCCACTTCTCCTGATAGAATCCAGGAGGCCGGCGTTCTCTCAAACACTTTCAGTGATCACTGTTTAGTGTACTGTGCGCGCAAAATAAAGGTTATTAAATCCTCTCCCAAGGTTAAAATAACTAGGTCCTTCAAATGTTTTTATCTTAAATACTTTCTAAAGGACATCAAGAACCTCCCATGACACAGATTAAACATTATCCCAGATCTAGACCGTGCTGTTGAATTCTTTCAGTCTGAACTCCTACAAATTTGGAATTTACATGCCCCGCTGCGTAAGGTGAGGGTAAAAGGAGCACATATGAACTGGATCACAGCTGACCTCATCCAAATGTACCAGTTTCCGGATTCTTTGTTGTCAAAGTTTAAGTGTACTGGCTCTATGAATGATCACTGTGTGTATAGACAATGGCGAAATATATGCACAAAACAAACAAAATTGGCCAAGGCCCAATATTTCTATGAAAATCTGAACAATAACATCTCAAACCCTAAAAACTTTTGGAAAGTCATAAATAAACTACAAACTCCCCCAATCCACTCCCAACCCTCCACTGTCAAAGTGGATAACCAAACCCTGCAACTTCCCTTAGATGTAGCAAATGCCTTTAACAATCATTTTGTCAGATGCTCTACTGCCCTGATTGCCAAGCTAATAAATGACACGCATCCTGAAACTACAAATGTGGATCAGGTCCCACTAAATTTGCAAAGTCCCAATATAGACAAGTTAATTTTTAGACCTCTACCTTTTAGTGTAATTGAAAAACATCTTAATAATCTAAAAATTAAAAACCAGTCCAGACCTGATCAAATCCCAGCAATGCTGTTGAAGCTCAGTGCGCCGGCAATTGCTAAACCCGTCGCAACTCTAATTAACTAATCCTTGGTGTCTGGATACATACCCAAACTTTGGAAGACTGCAGGAGTAATGCCTATCCATAAAAGTGGTGACACTACTTTGGTTTCTAACTATCGCCATATATCATTGTTCCCGGTATTGTCAAAAAACTTAGAAAAATGTGTCCATACGCAACTATGTGAGTACTACCAACAATCAAACTATCTGACCCCTGATCAATCGGGCTTTCGCCAGAATCACTCCACTACAACTGCCCTCTTAAAAGTTTGCAATGACATCCAAACTGGCATGGAACAAGGAGACCTAACTGGAGCTATTTTCCTTGATTTTGCTAAGGCCTTTGACACAGTAGACCACAACATTCTACTGCACAAACTCAAAAACACAGGTATGGGTGATCATTCGCTAAACTGGTTTTGATCGTATGTATCAGATCGCTTGCAATATGTGTCCATTTCTGACAGCGACTCCCTCCCTCTCCCAGTCACGTGTGGTGCTCCCCAAGGTTCCATTCTCGCCCCCCCCCCCCTATTTATAAATGATCTGCCTAATGTCTGCAAATCCTCAAATGTACACATGTACACAGATGACATGGTAATCTATGCGAGCAATTCCGATCTACCGCAGCTTGAGGCTGTGCTCCAAGACCAGTTTACAGAGGTAGAAAAGTGGATCGCAAAAAACAAACTCTTCCTGAACACTGACAAAACTGTCACAATGATCTTTGGAACAGTACCTAAATTACACAAATTACGCAATTCCCACCTATCCATCAAAACAAATTCAAATGGCACACTGACCGCAGTCCACTCTTTCAAATACTTGGGTATGTTGTTAGACCCCAATCTATCTTTTGGCCTCCACATAGAAAAACTTGCATCTAAACTTTATCCAAAACTAGGTGACCTGTACAGAAACAAATCCTGCCTAAGCCCTACTGTAAAGGAAAGGATTGTACAGCAAATGCTGATGCCAATCATTGATTATGGGGATGTAGTATATACATCTGCATCACAATCCCACATTAATAAACTCAACACATTGTATAACTTGTTCTGACGATTTGTGCTACAATGTAATTACAGGTCTCACCATTGTGACATGCTAAAATAACTAAACTGGCTGTCGCTGGAATCCAGATGCACCCTTCATCTTTCCAGCTTTGTGTTTAAGAGCTTTTTTGGGAAACTCCCACCCTACCTAAAGACAATGCTTTCTCCAGCTGTTCCCACTTCCTATTACCTCCGATCCAGTACCAACACTTTATTTAGTCTACCTCAATACAAAAAGAAAGCAGTCCGATCCTCCTTCTCCCACAGAGCACCGCAATTGTGGAACGACCTCCCGCACCCTTTCAAATCTTCCCCAAGCCTAAAGTCCTTTAAGAGATCCCTCTCTACATACCTCAAAACAGAATGCACCTGTAATGGTTGATTATATGTTTCCTACCTGTTCTATGTTAAATTTTGTATTTATTGTGTATTAATATTGTTTTTGTATTTTATTGTACCCTAATTGTAACAATGCAATGATTTGTGGACCCAGGACATACTTGAAAACGAGAGAAATCTCAATGTATTTTTCCTGATAAAATATTTTATAAATAAAATAAAATAATAAACAATTCAACTGTACATTTGCAACCCTTTGGGACTAATCAGTATGGTGCTTGCTCTTGTCTATGAGTCGTGGTCTTTCTGTCAGCATATAACTAAGTACTAAATAAGTACACTTGCTTACGAAAATCTAAATTCACTGTTGTGCATCATTTACATATACCAAGAATCTTTTGAGAAATCAAACTTGAGCACTGTTACGCTGACAGTTAATGCTTCCACAAGCTGTCTGTTTGTGCTCATTTTCATGTTGTGCTGGAGATTCTGGGAACAGTGTGGAAACACAATTTATCCAAATGATTGTTTTTGTGTACTGGTCCTTTGCTCGTGAACTGCCCGAATAAATGTATTTGCCATTTGTTGATACTTTTGTTATACCATTTAATTGTACTCTATTGTCTATAATATTTACTTTAAAATACCGTATTGTTGTCCTTTTCACTGAAAGCGGAAAAAAAATTCACTTCAGTAAACTTTTTTTTTATATGAGTGTTCAGAATATT
Organism: Pelobates fuscus; assembly: GCF_036172605.1. Lineage (NCBI taxonomy): Eukaryota > Metazoa > Chordata > Amphibia > Anura > Pelobatidae > Pelobates > Pelobates fuscus. The sequence continues at coordinate 144,283,455 of NC_086321.1, read as the reverse complement.
GTTTAGATTTTTTTTACATATACATTTTTAAGAGTTTTTGGAGTTCGAGAAATTGGAATCTATAATTTGTATCGTTATCTTCATTTTTCTACATTATATAATATATCCATGATACTGAGGAGAAATCTATATGTACTTTCACCACACTTTAAACATAGGTGCATTCTTAAATGGATGCCATAAAACAGCAGCAAGGAGAGATGTCAAAGGGTTGCTAGGTTTAAACAGTACCTAGAGTTTGGGCCCAAATCACAGTTTAATTATCCTCCCCAAAGTTGCAAAGCTGCATCCATGGCGTCTCCTAAACTCAATCTCTTTACAACTGCTGCATTCACCTCTTGATTCCAATCTCAGTGGGCACAGACTTACCTTCACTTCTTTTTCTTTTTAAGCCATTCTACGATCTCAAAAGAAAGTTTAACTGATATGCAATACCAAAATGACAAGTACCATTCCATGTTCATCCCTTGATACCATATGGCATTTTATTCCATATTCCTCCCTATTATCCATACACTATGACAACTAATATTCTATACAAATATCAAATATGCCATGCCACCCCTTACTTCATCTTGTAATCACACATACTATGTTATTGCATATTCCATCCCATAATCTCATAAAACATGTAAGTGTGTGATTAACAGGTGTGTTTTATGCATGTGTTTGGGATGCAGACGTGTAGATCATGGATTGAGTGTGTTGTGCAGGGTAACATATTTTTGGCATTTGTGTTAATACAGGGGATGTTAGTGTTGAGTGGCTCTGTGTGTTGTAAGTGTCTGTAAGAGTCTAAGAAAATCAATTTTCTATTTTGGCTTTCATGCTCTCCCTGTTGCCTCCACATTGTTCCCCTCTCTTTCCTTTCCCTCACCTCCTATTGTAGACTCCCACAGTGACACACCTAAAAAAGGTCCTCATAAAATATATATTTCACAAGGCAGGAATCAATTACACAGACTCTTTGGCAAAGATTTTTAATTTTTTTGCTGTACAATATGAGTCTTATTTTCATCCATTTGTAGTTGATTTTATTTCCTGTGAAAAATATTTACTTTTCACATCCATTTTGAAAGATTTGGTCAACGATACAATAGAACATTCAAAGTGTTACTCTAGTGCAGATAAAGTTGATCCTAACAAAATTTTTATTTGATAACAGCTTTCCAGGTAGAAAAATAAAATCACATAATGGGCTGCAGTTTAAAATTCTCTGAATTTTTGCTCCTTACAAAAAGGGAGTGGCTAAGAGTCTTTCAACCTTATGGGCCATTTCCAGCGAAGATGTTAATGGCAGTTGCATTAATTACAGATCCATGTTAAAATGGCCCAGCATATGGTAAAAACACCTGTGGACTGCTAGAATTTACACTAAAGGAGAGCAAAAAACACATTCAAGCATGTTTGTCTGTCATTTGCACTTGCTAAAACCTGTTAATATAACATAAAAAACCCAGTTTAATTGAAATGTTTCTAATATCTGTGGTAGGGGTTGTGCAAATTTGACAATGTTAGTGTGGAAGAAAGACAACCATATTTAGCTGAATTTAATACTTTCATTGCTAAAGTGTGATAAGAAGCCATGGCCTAGCTATGAGTGCGCACCACTGCTGTGTACAAAATAAATTGACTTTTTGCTTCCCCATTTTGTTTTGATAAAGAAATATAAAGTGATGTGTTAAATAGTCATGGCATCATACTGCTCAGGATTAAGCACACTTCTGGCAATTTAGGCTAGATTTGGCTTTCCAGGTGGGGCCTGATGTCTTGAACAGGGTCCAGTTGAAGTAATTGTTTTCCAGCTTCCAGAAAAAATATCTTACTGCTTCTCAATTTTACTGGCTATGAACAATTATGATTCTACATATTTCCAAAATGATGGTGGTGTGTCCTAAGCTAAAAATATATATGGCATCATGAGAATGCAATAGAGTTGCTAGACAATTTTGCACTAATATTTTCTTTTATTTGTTTTGTTTTTTTAGATCTATCCAGACTCTTGGTGCTGCTACTGTTTTTAGGCATGCCAAAATATTATAGGGTATCTGCCTGTCTATCTGTCCATCAGCTTTGTCCATTTATCCCAATTGTCTGCCTGCCTGTTTATCTGTCCATTTATCCAGATTATCTGCCTGCCTGTCTATCTGTCCATCACTTGGTCGATTTATCCTTATTGTCTGCCTGTCTGTCTATCTGTCCATCAGCTCTGTCCATGTATCCTGATTATCTGCCTGCCTTTCTATCTGTCCATCAGATCTGTCCATTTATCCCCTGCCTGCCTTTCTGTCTGTCCAGGGCCGGCGTGTCCATAAGGCGGCACAGACGGCTGCCTTAGGACGCACCGGCTCTGGGGGTGCAAAATTCCAGTGACCGGCAAGAGGAAAGTGCTCCCTCCTGCCAGGTAACCTCCTGGATCCCCAGCACGGCGTGCGGCTGAATTGGATTTCGAGGTGGCGAGGGAGCTCTGATCTCTCTGATCTGCTCCCTCGCAGGCTGTTTACTGATGACGTCATATTCCGGCTCCCGCGGCATCAGAAAACAGCCTGCGAGGGAGCAGATCAGAGAGATCAGAGCTCCCTCGCCACCTCGGAATTCAGTTCAGCTGCACGCCTCTCAGCAGCCCCACTGGACCACCAATGAGAGACCCACGCCAGCTCTCCAGGTAGGGAGGCTGAGTGGGAAATTTAAATTAAATTTAGATTATTAATTACTGTGAGTGTGTGTGTATGTGTGTGTGCATGTGAGTGTGTCTGTCAGTGTGTGTGTGTGTGAGTATGTGTGTTGGTGAATTTATGTGTGTGTGTGTGTCTGTCAGTGTGTGTGTGTGTGCATGTGAGTGTGTGTCTGTCAGTGTGTGTGTGAGTGAGTGTGTTGTGGGGATATTTATGGGATAATAATAGTAAACAGTTGAGAATTGCCCACTATTTCAATTCTCAAATCCCAAAGATCGTTATCGTGTAAGTGAAATGTATTCCATATAAATAAAATCACAATGTGTTAAAAAATTGATACAATTTATTGTGACATTTTTAAATAATAATAATAAGTAACATGCGTGACAATAATCAATGAAAATTCAGTATAACATAGTATGCAATACAATATGGTAATGTAAAAACATCTCCCAATGGCTAACACAGTCTTAATTGTCAAGAAGATTTATGACGGCTTCACAGAGAACGAGAGTGAAAGTTTACACACAAAGAAAAGCTTTCTTGCAGCGTAAGGCCATAAAACTTTAGCTGACAGTTAAAATAACCCTTTTAATGCTGGCTAGACCTCCTAAGTAATTAAGATCTATTCTCATGTAATTTCAAATAAAATAACATTTTAACCAGTTCATTAGTCACTTCCTGGAACCATCCAATAAGAGTAGTCTACTATGTTCTATAAGCAGAATCTTAACTTGCCTAAACAGATATTTTATCTTATTTTAGAGCAAATCAATACACCTGGATAAATATCACAATATGCTAACATGTGATATGTCACATAAATACATAATTCATCTTTTCTATCTGCAGAATAGAACGTTTAATATATACTTCTTAGTTAACTAAGATTTCTAAATATCGAAATCTGATCGTGATTTATCCAGTCATATATCATGCTATAAGATTTTTTTTAATTAAATTAGATTAATTAAATGAAACCAGTATAATTACCAGTTGAGTAGACATTCTCATCTGATGAGTAGGTAGTCTCAGGAACTTGTTTGGATTTCTCGCTCTGACTCTGCTTTTCTTTCTTAGCCTGCGATCCTGACTGCCTCATTTGCATACCCTTTGCTTTCTCTGCATTCCTCTGCATACCCCCCTTCCCTTTGTCTTAACTTTTAAAGGAAAAGATTCTCTGTTCGTCACTAGGTAAAAGACCAATAGAAAATTGGAGGTGTGGTTACCTTCCAGGTAACAATTTAAGTATTTGGTCGATAGAGGGCAGTCTCATCCCACTAAACATACCTATCCAGGAAAGAGTTAACTTTTCCTGGTGGCTATTTTGACGTCTTTTACCTTATCTTTAAGGTTAATATAATTTAAGTTTACTCGTCAGTTCAAAGGGTTTTCTTCAGACTATGTGTCTCCAAATTCTGCTATCATTTCTAATATGACAGTTATAACTAAGTATGACCCCTAAACTTACAATGGGACGTTATACAATATCGAAAGTAAAATTCAATGATTTAATCTTCTCTGTCACAAATGTCTGGGTTTAGAATTAATTATATTCCATTAGCATTTAGCTAACAGTCTGTCCATCCCCCGTTCTCATTTCGTATCAACAGGTTTGTATGTACAATACATTCCTTAGCTTCTGGCAAAGTGGTCAGTTTTACAGAAGGGATAGAAATCTTGTGTCTTTTGTTAACTTGAAAATAACAAAATGGAGTCTGGTCTGTTCAGATTGACTCTGACAATATACATTTTAATTTCTATCATAGCACAAAATGTCTGCCGATATAAATACCCTGACAGTGTATGTCAGTGTGTGTGTGTGCATGTGAGTATGTTTGTCTGTCAGTGTGTGTGTGAGTAGGTGTGTCTGTGTGTTTGTGTGTGTGTGTGTGTGTGTGTGTGTCTGTCAGTGTGTGTGTGTGTGTGAGTGAGTGTGTCTGTCAGTGTGTGTGTGTGCATGTGAGTATGTGTGTATGTCAGTGTGTGTGTGAGTATGTGTGTCTGTGAGTTTGTGTGTGTGTGTGTGTGTATGTGTGGGCATGTGAGTGTGTGTCTGTCAGTGTGTGTTTGTCAATGAGTCTGTCAGTATTTGTGTGTCTGTCAATGTGTGTGTGAGTGTCTGTCAATGAATGAGTGTGTCAGATAAGTGAGTCTGGCTGTCAGAGACGTCTGTGTGTTTGTCATTGAGTGTGTGTGACTGTCAGTGTTTATACACCCCTGACTGTAGCGTGGCCAAGCAGAATGTACCGTGGTACAGGAACTTCTGTTTCCTGTACCTGGCAGGACTGACAGGAAAAGCTCACTGTACCGGGATTCGCTCCGCTCAACCACGCTACAAGAAAGGTAGGAGGCACACTAGGAAGGGGAGGGGACCACTATGGGGGTGGGTGGCGCACCAAGGGACAGGGAGAGGAGGGTAGAGATACCCTGATGTACACTATTTGGTCATGTGAGATGCTTAGATTTCCGAGAGAAGGGCGTAGAATTAGATACGTAGGTCTCCCAGCCCAGTCGGATGGCACATAGCATGAAAACATAAACAACATTAATGAAACTAATACAGAGTGGAAAGAAAGAAAAGCACAAAACATTCTGTTCTAATACAGTAGTGCCAGTCTGTTGTTGAACATATCGGGCTTGTTAGATTACAGCCGTTAGGCAGTCCCTAATCATGTCTGCAGTTGTTTGCCGGAGTTCAGGTGGCGAAAACAGTAATGTGCGGACACCCTGGTCCTGGTGAGTTGGTGTGTGCGTGTGTCCATGTGGTTGGGTCGAGCAGGAGAGAGATTGGCCTATAGCTGCTGCATTGCTCGGGGTCCTTTCCCGGCTTAGGGAGTATGGTTATGGTTGCTGCTAATGTGTCATCGTCAAGCCTGTCACCTGTCGTGATTGCATTCACGGCTGTGGTTAATTTTGGGATGAGTATGGGCCCAAATTTCTTATAGTATTCAAGAGTGAGCCCGTCGGGTCCCGGTGCTTTACCTGTCTTTGTTGTTTTAATCGCTGCTCTAATTTCTTCTTCAGTGGAGGGAGCATCCATGAGTTCGGCCTCTTCGCGGGTGACATGGTTGACTAAGTGTCGTGTGAGGTATTGTAGAATCTCCTGTTTCTTGGTGTGTGTCAGTGTAGTAGGGGGCTGTGAGTGTAGATTATATAGTTGAGTGTAGTAGGCTCGAAATTCGTTTGCTATGCTTTCGGGGTGTTGGGTCGTTCGCCCTCCGGATAGTTTCAGCTTGTGTACTTGCGCGAGTGTTTGCTGGCCTTTAAGCATACGGGCTAGAAGTTTGCCTCCTTGGTTTGCGTGTATGTAATAAAAGGCATTCGACCTCTGCAGTTGCCGGTAGTGTTTCTTGACCAGTAGGTCATGCAGTTGGCTGCGAAGTTCCAGCAGTTCTTTGTAGTTGTCCTCCGCGAGTGTTTGCTTGTGACGTTCCTCGATGTCCCCGATTCCTGTTTTTTTTTATCACTGGTGCCGATATTTCTTTTCATGTAAACATGAAGTAAAGCATAAACTGACTACCTGATGGAGATGGTGACATATAATTATTTGTCAAAGATTTCTGTAAGTTAACATGTGAAATCTAACACAGATCCTCAAAATTAAAAAACAAAAAACATAAAAACAACAACAAAAAACTAATTAGCTTTCTCAGAAGAGACTGCAGAGGTATTGATTGCCTTTCAAAGCCATGCAAAATTTATTGGTTCCTTTTAAGTGTCTGCCACTAGGCTGAAGATATAAACATAAAGATAAATGGAGAGCTGAAAGAATAGCAAGGGTTGGAAAATATGAGGTTCAATCCCTGGTGCTCTGTCCAGTATATATTGTATATTTCTATAAAAAAATGTATTGCAATTTACAAGTTTTTTTTTTTTTTTTTTTATACATGTAAACATGTATACTGGAAAAAGTTAAATTGTATTTCTTGTTCCTGTTTGTGTATAACTGTTATGACTACTGCATATTATTTGAAAGAAGCAATATATATTCAGAAACACTGTACAATACAAGTCTCGATTAGTAAAACAATTAAGCACACTGATCCATAAAGAAAGAGGGCTTTGCTTAGCAGAACATGCAATACAGTGGATTGAAATCTGATAAACATTGTAATCTCCAAAATGTCTAATCTAGTAGCTAGAGTTAAAGAAATCCGTCTATACCATTAAAGGAACAGTCTAGGCACCGTAACCACTACATGGTGATCTACTGGCCTTGTTACTTGTAGTCTGCCATTAAAGCCATTCATTAGACAAATGGCTCAGTAGATATGCTCAGCCAATGACTGGCTTTATAATGCGGACAAAACTGATAGAGCTTATGCAAAAGTGGAACTTACACAGTAGCAGTAGCCAAGCAGGTTATTGGACCAAATGTGACCTGGGATTTGGTCAAATGGGAGGATGGTGCCTGCAACCTACTATCTTCAAAAACACAATGTATTACAAGTTGTAACATGTTTTGTTTTTTAATTATTATTATTATTATTGCCATTTATATAGCACCAACAGATTCCGTAGCGCTTTACAATATTATGAGAGGGGGGGGGATGTAACTTTAAATAGGACAATTACAAGAAAACTTACAGGAACAATAGGTTGAAGAGGACCCTGCTCAAACGAGCTAACATTCTATAGGAGGTGGGGTATAAAACACATTAGGACAGGAAATATCAAACAAATAAGATGGGAGTGAAGCAGAGCTGGAGGAGAGAGTAATGTGCTGCCCTATAGGAGAGAGCAAGAGACAGGTGTGTAGGGTAGAGGTTACTCGGGGTGGCCATAAGGTTTCTTAAAGAGATAGGTTTTAAGGCACTTTTGTAAAGGATTGAAGACTAGGGGAGAGTCTGATGGGGGTAGGAAGGCTATTCCATAGGAATGGAGCCGCCCGCGAAAAGTCCTGCAAGCGCGAGTTGGCCATATGGGTGCGAGCAGTGGTCAGGAGGTGGTCACGGGAAGAGCGGAGGGAACGAGGAGGGGCATACCTATGGATCTATGAAGAGATATAAAAGGGGCTAGAATTGTTCAGTGCTTTATACGTATGGGTTAGAACTTTCAATTGACTCCTATAGGATACAGGAAGCCAATGTAAGGACTGACAGAGGGGTGAGGTGTGAGAGGACCGACTAGAGAGGAAAATCAGTCGGGCAGCGGCATTCATTACAGACTGTAGCGGGGCAACGCAGCTTTTGGGAAGACCAATCAGGAGAGGGTTGCAATAATCCATGTGGGAAATTACTAGAGCATGGACAAGCTCCTTGTTATCATCTTTTGTAAGAAAGGGGTGGATGCGGGCTATGTTTTTAAGTTGGAATCTACAGGATTTGGCAACAAACTGGATGTGAGGCTCAAAGGTGAGGCCAGAGTCAAGTATAACACCAAAACAGCGCGCTTGCAAGGATGGACTTATGTGGATACCACTGACTTGAAGGGAGAGCGAGAGAGGAGGATCAGTATTAGGAGGAGGAAAGACAGGGAGTTCAGTTTTAGAGAGATTGAGTTTCAGAAAGTGGGAGGACATCCAGTCAGAGCTGGAAGAAAGGCAAGCAGTGACACGTTACAGGACAGCAGGGGAGAGGTCCAGGGAGGAGAGATATATTGGGGTGTCATCAGCGTACGGGTGGTAGTGGAATCCAAAAGAGTCAATAAGTTTGCCAAGAGAGGCAATATAAAGAGAGAACAGAAGGGGATCAAGGACAGAGCCTTGGGAAACTCCAACCGAGACATGGCGAGGGGAGGAGGTATCTTTGGAAAAGGAAAACCTGAATGAGCGTTGGGAGAGATAAGAAGAAAACCACGAGAGGACAGAGTCACAGAGACCGAGTGATTGAAGAGTTTGAAGGAGGAGAGCATGATCAATGGTGTCAAAGGCAGCAGAGAAGTCAATAAGTATTAGTATGGAGCAGTGACCTTTATTTAGCTGCGATTAGGTCATTAGTAACTTTGATAGTATAACGGTCGTCCCTCCCGTGCTCGCCATGTGAGTAGGCCTCACTTGCCTAATCGGTGAAAGTCGCTTGTAGTGCCGTTTGTGGGGTTTCATTCTATTCTATGCTTAGTATCCCCTTACCGTCGGTGGCCTTTGTGGCCCGATTAGTCACCTGTTGGAGCAGACAAATCGTTTTTAAGTGTAGCTTTTGCAGGAGCACTTGTGGTTCATGTTTTCCCAGCTCTGCGGTCAGGCCCCGCCCCTGGGGAGAAAGTCTGAAGGGTAGTAAAGGCATGATCTACGTGTGGTTGAGAAACAGAATGGCAAGGAGGGGAGAATTAATAAATTAATGTTTTTGGTGCCTGGAATTTGTTAAATTAAACTATGAATTATCATAAAATGATAATATATATTTAGAGATCTCAAAAGCTGCCCATATATAGCAGGGCTTTTTATTGCAAGAATATTTACTGTCCCATGCAATAATCTTTTCACCTTGTGTTTTGCTTCCCTTGCTTCTTCCTCTGCCAGTATCTCTCTGTTCTATCTCAGAGACGCTTATGTTCATGTGATTCTGTCCCCGTCTCACTCGTTTTCAAGTTTCCTTTCACCTATTTTTAAGCAGTGATGATTATCAGCCTCCGTTTACCAGCTTTCTGTCACTCAGGCTATTTTTTGATTTTGCATCCTCCCTCTTCCTTCTCTGTCATTCCAGTCATCATAACACCTGATTTCCCAGGTAATGGAGAGGGCAATTGCTGCAAGCGTGTGATTGAAGTTGTGTGTCAGTTGTATGTATTTCTTTTAACCTTCTTGCTTTTCTTACTTTTACATTTTATTGTGTCATCATCCCCTCCCTACTTCTTACTTTTTGGATAGAGTAGAGCCTGCATGAATGCTCCTTTTCAAGAAAAATGTGTGCTAGGTCAGTTACAATTTGCCCAAGGTACCAATACTTTGTGGACTTATCCTTCTGCTATAAGAAATGCTGAGACTGAAACACATGATATAAAAAATGGGAATTATGAAAATGGCAACATACCTTTTATCACTTTAAAATTTACTTTGGAAAGTATCCAGATCATCATTTGAAACTAATGGATAAGTCTCTTTATTGCTTCTAAAAAAAGAAATTAAAAATGAAAAGAGCAAACAATATGAAAAAATGTTGCAGAAATACAAACTATCTTGGTGTGATTTTAGTACATCCTATTTCACTGTATAATGAACCCAGATTTATTTTAAAAAATTTAAATCACTCTTACATGCGTAGTGTAACATTTGATATTTTTTGGGGGAAAAAATTGGTGTTTCAAGCACTATCTATCTAGTTTGGGAACCCTGGTGCTTCTATAAATTTTATATTTTCACCCAAAGTATATTCTTGCAACATTTATTTACTGAACTTCCATTTGTAGTGAATTTCAAATTTTGGTCATGCATTTTAGACATTTTTTGCATATATGTGTGCCTAAATATTCAATATATAAATCTCTACATTCAAAAAAGATGTTCTTTCAGTTTATCCAAATCGAAACATGGAATACTAAATGGGAGTGCTTGTGTTTTATGAGAATTGAGTTTCTAATATAAAACGTCTCTGAACGCTTTAAAGATAATATTAAGGGGTGTTATTAATTTGACTGGGTTCTTCACTGACAGTGTGATGTCATCTGCAAATAGTCATATCTTATGAGTTGTATCACCAATGGTAATTCCTTTAGGTGTTTTCCTAATTATTTCTGTTAGGGGTTCCATGGCCAACACAAATAACAATGAGGATAAAAGACACCCTTGCCTTGTCCCATTTGTCATTGGAAAGCTATCAGACAGGAAACCAGATGCAGAGACCTATGCTGTGGGATGACCATACAAAGCAAATACAGCCAAAATAAACAGTGTAGGTATATTACATTTTCCATAACATTTCTCAAAGAGCCCCAGGCGTCTCTTACGAAGGTCTTTTCTGCATCCAAATGAAGAAGCAGAGAAGGCACACGTGACTCTTTAATTTGATGTATTAAGTTGATTGGTTCATCTGGGCTTGTCTGGGATAATCTTTGCTAACCTATTTGCCAAAATCATAGCATACAATTTGGTGTCATTGTTAATCAATGAGATTGGCATGAAATTCGTACATTTCTCTGGATTTGTACCTGGCTTTGATAGGGTGACTATCTGTGCACATAATGCCTCACTGTTGAATAGGTATTCAATCCTAGATTGTGACATTCTGTGTCTAAGTTTCCATGCCAGAAGAGTTGAGACATTGCTGCCTTTTAAATAAAATATTTGAGGCGAATCATCATTAAGGAAGTGTATTCCAAATTATTTTGATTGATTTTTATTATTTTTATTTTTTTAAATTCTTTATTTTATTTTTGCAGTGCAAAGAAATATAACAACATACGTGAGGTACCCCAACGGCATTCCTCACGCTGATTTTCATCAATTATAACAATGGGGTATTCAAGCTTATTTCCACATTTTTTGGTTAGTTAAGAAGAAGAAATGTAGGTTAAACATGCCATATCTAAATTAACGATTAGAAGAGAATTACTATGCTGCGCCTAATCATAGACATGGTGAGAAGTGATAGGTAAAACATGCTTGTGTTGGTGCTCCACTGGTTTCCAGGTATCTAGTGATAAATTATGGCATCCATCTGCTGACTTTTCCTGAAATTAAACCAGGCGCACATTTAGTACTAGAGATCAGGATATGAGGCAGCATAAGCGATTCAACTCAAGATGCTTACAGTCAGCTTGTTTCTTGCATAACTAGCTAGACATGGAGTCAGTCGATATGTGTGGCATTTCTCTCAGCTTCACAGTGTCACATCCTGTTCCTAGCTGCGGATCATTCTGGCAATGGCTTCTGGTATCCAGTACTCTTTTTACAATTCTTGTTTTGTTTTCCTTGGTTTTTCTGGTTATCTATTCTATGTCTGGTTTTCTTTATGCTGGGTTTTCTGGGTTCATTCCTGTATTCCGTTCCTGGAATTCCCAGTCTCTTGGATTCCTTTAAATGTTTGTTTTATGTTGCCACACCCATTCCTTTTTCATGATTCCTTTTGTTTCAGTTGGTTCCTGCAGGCAGTTGCTCAGGTTCTCTGCCTTTTCTTGCAGGTAAGTGCTGTATGTGCTTTATTATGGTTCATTTAGCAGACATTAGGCAGTTAGAGTAGGACCTGCGAATTATGGGGTACATTGGCGTTGTGGCAGGCTTATGCAATGTATGATCATATAATGTAACTAAATCCCCATAGTTTTTCACATATAGTACTTAGTTATTTCTCCTCTTGTTTTGCCTTTCATATCTTCTCTTGTTCTATTTTGTATTCCCAGTCCACGTACAGTTCTGTCCTATCCTGCCCATGTTCTATTAATGTGCCCCTCATGTATTGTGTACATGTTCTGGGTTTAGCTTCCTATCCTTCTCTGGTTCTGGGTTCTACTAGTTCTGTCTTGTTTTCATCTTTGGTGTCTATCCTAGTCTTGCCTTGTTTCTGTACTGGATACATTCCTTCTGCAGAGCCTACCTATTCAGCTCCTGGGAGGTCTGCTTATTTCCATGCATCAGGGTCTTGGTATGTGGCCGCACAAACGCTGGTGCTCAACACCAGGGGGCGTGTGGTTACCCTACACCAGACCCTGCTAATCCACTTCCACACTGTGACTCCTACTTTCAACATCAGGCATACTGGGTCCCGGTCACTGGACTGCCACCCTGACACACAGTGAGTAGGCCCGGAATTGGGAAGAAGGAGCTCACCGTCCTCTGTGCTGCTTGACCCACAAGCAAGCCGGCGGATGCAACTCTCAGTATCATGGGTGCCAGCAGAGCTCGTTCCTCGGCTTATCAGAATTTGGACCCTACATGTGGTTGTATCTGGACCACATATCTCGCCTGCCATGGGTCCAGGGAGCACCCGGCGTCCACCATTTTGGGTGCGATGAAGTGCTTGAAAGAATGCCGCATGCCCTTAGTGCAGTGTGGGAGCCTCCACATAGTGGACCGGGATCACCCCCCCCCCCCCCCGGCCTAGAGGGGGGGGGGTACAGGGCACCGTACGACCGCTCAGACAGGAGCGGAGATCGGCCGTCTCTCAACTCCTCCAGGTACATCAGGCAAGCTCCCAGCCATCTATCAGCTTGGAGTGTGGACACCAGTCGGCATCAGACACGCTCATGTCCCCACATGGTTGAGGATTGCTTTAGGGGCAAGTAGAGGTGTCAGTGGGGATTTAAATTGCAGAAATTTGGCAATTCAGCAGCCTAAGTGCCGGAGCTCATTCCAGATGCGTCCGTCCAGCATGGCCGCCAGGCCCCACCCTCGATTGATTTTTATTTTGATATCTACTATCATCGCTGACAATGAACAGATGGGCTGAATTTATTTGCTTGATTTAAATTGTATAGCTCTTTTCCAAGCATTTTTAGGTTTTTCATTTTGGCTTTCTTCAGGAGAGACTTTTTTTTGTATGAAATGACCTTGCAAAACAGCCTTGTGCCCATTCCAGATCAACTTATCAGGAACCTCAGAACTATTGTTGTCCTCAAATTAGTTGTTTAACACAGTCTCTGCAAGAAGTTTATTCTCTGTTTTCAAAACTAAAAAGTCACACAATTTTCATACCCGATCTGGAGTCAAAGAGAAAGATTCATCTAAGTAAAGTACTATAGAAGAGTGGACTGACCAACCAATATCCAAAATACCAGAGATCTCAAGACATGCAGTACTGTAGCCTAGTTCACCATAAACCTATCAATCCAAGAGTACGTATTGTATTGTACTGAGTGATAGGTAAAATCATTATTGCCTGCATGGAGCATTCTCCACGTATTGTACAAACCATGAGCAAGCATTAATTTTTAACAGGATTTAGATAACTTCACACTCTCATTCCTTTTTCAGATAATATCTCTTTCTCTCACTATATGTAACTCACTCTCTAATGTAAAATTAGTATATCGACATATAACTAATCTCCCTTTTACATGTTCTGATACAAGATCCATCACCTTTTTGAAGAAACTAATTTGTCCCAAATTAGGATATAGACATTTACAATCATATATTCAACATTCTTATCTTGCCAATCCATTGTAAATATCTACCCTAATCATCTGTTATAATTTTGTCTGTCAAGCACACCATATTTCTGTTTTAAGACTAATGATACTTAGACATTAAATTTGGCATCCTATCAACTTGAACACATACTGTATCTAATTTCTGGTTTTCTTCAAACAACAACCTCATCTTGTGCGGGGTGTCCAGGCCTCTCACATTAAATTACATCAGTTTCAACGCCATTTTAAAATGTCATGAAAAAGAAATAAGCTACTGATTAACCAGTAACAAATGGCAGCTGAATGAAGAGAGAGCCCAAAGCACAGTGCACAAGAGCAAAAACATCAAAATCTTAAATCAGAGCAAAAAACATTTCAAATATTGTCAGCCAATATATCGTGACATAGAATAATATACATGTAATATACATTATAGAGAGAATCGATATTATGTAAATTTACTGGTAAAGTAAAAATATGGAATTTGCAAAAGCATTTAAGAAATATAATTATATTGGATAAACAGAAATAAAAATTAAAAACAACAAAAACAAAACATGAAAAATAAAAAAAATTTAAAAATGGGAAAATTTCCAAAAAGGGTAAAAAAACTTTGATAGACACACACCATGGTATACAAAGAAAGTCCATCATTTGGGACACTTAAGAATCTTAAATCAATATATACCAAATAGACAAAAATAAAATCTCCAGGTACGCAAGGTGTTCAAGCCGCCGGCAGATTTACTGGCGCAAAAAAGAGCAGCAACATTTTGAGAGACAAAGACCTCCTAAAAGGTCGAAACATTGCTGTTCTTTTATGTGTCATTAAATCTGCCTGCGGCTTGAACACCTTGAGTGCCTGGAGATTTTATTTTGTCTGCCTGATCGTTCTGTCCTGCTCCAGTAAACCTGGTGTTTGCTGGGATTGAGTGCGGCTCCTATCTTAATTTTTGCAACACAGTATATTCCAAATAGAAACATATTTAGAATATAGCTTAACTGGTATTAGGATTTTTTTGAACCGTTAATAAAAATAAAATGTCAAAATATGTTCTGTTAATTTCCTTGGGGCTTTCTGTGCCAAAGGTTTCTTCTTCCAAAATTTCTTATTTTATAAGGAAAAAAAATAAAAAAAAGAAGGGGGAACCGAATGAAACTATTCTTGTAAAATTTCTGGATGTATGAATTTATTTATTTTATTTGCTCCTTTCTATATGGATTTTTGTGTATGAGGTTTCGTTGAAGCCATTGCAGATAGAAAATCTTGACCCTCTTTTGGTGTTGTTATGATATAATTTTGACCTTTATAACGTAATAAAATTTTAACGGGAAAATCCCTTTTATAGTTTAATTTTGAAGAGCTTTTGTAAATATTTGAAATTCTCTTTTCACCATTTTTTATCATGTTAGCGGAGATAAGTTTTGAAAAAGTTTTACATTTTTGTATTGATCAGGTAGTTTAAATCCCTGTCTCATTTTAGATACAAATTGCTCTTTAATGTGATAAAAATGTAGTCTCTGAATAATGTCTCTGGGAGCCTCGTTTGCGACTGAATTAACAAAAACCATGGCCTGGCTTACAAAAAGAGATTTAAAAGTTGTGTGGTATGGAGTTATCGTAAGATGACTATTCTGCCCAAGATATTATGCTACCTTAAGACAATGCCTTTGTCCATTCCATTGTCCTTTTTTTAACAAGATTCATTCAATATTTTTCAAACACATCTGGAATAATAAACCGAGTAGGATAAAGTTGATAACTGTGCAACATTTAAAGGTGAACAGTGTTTTGGTTGTGTCCCAAAGTTTAGGAAGTATTATAATGCAGCTTCTGCTTTTAAATTTAACTTGGATCATAACAGGATGAGGATGCTGAAAATGGTAGGAGAAAAAATTCTGACCATATTCTAAAGAGCTGTTATGGCTACCCTAAACGGATGTCCTAAGACTAAAACCATATTTCCTTCCACCAAGATCACCCTCAAGGCGTGGGATATTATTTTTAGTAGTGTGAGACCATTCTCCAGTTTATCATAAGCAATGCCATTGTCCATTCTAAATTATTACTTAAACCCTCTAGATGTAAATTTTTGGCACTCCCATTCTTTATATAATTTGGATAATTTATTTTCAGGGAATTCGCTTTTAACATTTGATCAATTTAAAGAAAAAATTTACTTGGACAAGTCTCTATGACCGAAATGTACTCTTAAAATATTGGAATTGGGTAAGGGCAATAAATCATTGAAAATTTAAAACTTAGAAAAAATGTTTCTCCTTGATCCAATTTGTAAAGGCATAATCTAATTTTTCAAGTCCCATATTTCTCCTAGGCCCACATCTAAATAATCTTTAATGAAATCATAGTAAAAAGAATTTGGAAGAATTTGGAAGTTCAATATGAAATGGAGGTATCACATAGTATGCTAGTCATCATGAGACTCATTTTAAAATTCTCTATTTTATGTAGCTGGGTCCATCAAGCCTTTATTATTATTATTACTGGCAGTTATAAAGTGCCAACAAATTGCGCAGCGCTGTACAATTGGGAAAAAGACAAACACAATAAGAACATACCAATACAATCAGTAGAGGACCCTGCCCGTGAGCTTACAATCTAAAAGTTAAAATCGGGAGATGAGACAAGAGGTAGCAAAGGGATTTGTATGTGATGGCAGAGAGATAACATGTGAGAGTAATAAGGAGGTGATTGGGGGTGTACCATGTCACACATATGGTGTTATTGCCCTAAACTTGCTAGATTCTGGAGTGATATTCATAAACTTGTTATAACCGTTGACCAAAATATTACCACCTTTACATTGGAACTCGAACTCTATAAAAAAAAATCCCAGAATCTGTTGATTAAGGACAGAGTAATAATAGGACATATTATTATAGCCGCCACATCCTATTTATCTATATATTGGAAATCCCCTTCTATAGCTTCTATAATTAATGTAATAAAGTTAGCATTAGAAAACAAACCGTGTGAGATGGTTATTAGACAGCCATCTTTATTATGGCATCAACTTCACTATTTCTGGACAAGTGGGAAAACAAGGTTAAAAAATACTATCATTCATAATTCAAGATATTCAAGTTGTGATAATATACAATTATTTATTGTACAAACTTATTTATTATTTTTACATATATATATATATATATATATATATATATATATATATATATATATATATTATAATTGTTTTATGATCGATAAACATAAACAAATCAATAGTATTAAAAAATATTGTAAATTTGGATGGATCACATCACAGGGGTGTTTAAGCACCCAGCACTGACCGGGCCCCCTGACAATCCATCCCCTTGGACGGCGGCCTCGGTGGTTTGCTACGCGGGCCGGGGCCTCAAAGGATGGCGGGGGTACCCGGTCCCAGGGGTCCGCAGGGCGGCCGGGCCCCATGGAGTGACGGGCCCGGTCGCAGTTGCGACCCCTGTGACCGCGGTATGTACACCAGTGAGTAACATATATGTATGTAAATGACACTTTTTAAATCTAGTGTGACAATGTGCCCATAAGGTATTTAACCTCGGCTTATGGTGGCAAACATTCTAAATACATCAATGGCAGTGGGTGAGAGGGTTATGGCTACCCTAAACAGATGTCCTAAGACTAAAACCATATTTCCTTCCACCAAGATCACCCTCAAGGTGTGGGATATTATTTTTAGTAGTGTGAGACCATTCTCCAGTTTATCATAAGCAATGCCATTATCCATTCTAATTTATTACTTAACCCCTCTAGATGTAAATTTTTGGCACTCCCATTATTTATATAATTTGGATAATTTATTTTCAGGGAATTCCCTTTTGGCAGTGGGTGAGAGTCACTGCAGTAGTAAACAGCTATAACACTTAAATTTGTTCAGTTCAGCATTATAATAATGAATAAGGATTGGAATCAGAAGAAATATGTCACCTCTACACAGCATTCCCGGGTGCCCTGTTCTGACGGCAACCAAATTAGCAGTTCTCACTGTTTCTCCCCCGCTGGTCAAGTGAGAACATTCATTTTCTAGCGGTTGCTTTTAAAAATTATACCTTGATTCTGCAACATTTGCTTAACATTCCAGTCCAATAAACAAACAATTGTAGAGGGGAACAGAGAGCTTTAAGCATATCCAGTGACTAAGCACTAATATATACAGTAATGTGGAACATATTGAGTAGTAAGCTAGGACATTGTGAGATTCTAAAATACCTAATACAAAAACACTATAAACCATTCAAAAGTCCCAAGGCATAGTTATTTAACTATGTATTTAAACCAAAAATGGGAGGAAAAACTATTTTTGCTCTTTGTTCATCAACATGTAAATGACAAGTAAATTGGCCTTAATCAATGAAACATAATTTCACAGGGGCTATTGATAGATACATAATCTGTGAGTAAATATGCTATGAATGGTTTTGAATTGCATACAGTTACCGTCTCTAACTCCTGTCTTCTACAACTGAATGACTCCATTATTTAACCCTGGGTGCTATTTTATATTAGACACCTGTGATGGAATGTCCATGCCAATAAATCAGCTTGTCTCCATATTTGTCAGATGCAATAGACTACCTGGTGTTTTCTGTTTATATCTGACTATTAAGCGTTGACACAAACACTTACACAAATGTAGTTTTGACAGCAGATAAGATAAGGCCCATCTTATCTGCCAAATCCACTATCAGTGTACAAATGTATACTTATTTGTTCTGAGTAACCTTCCGTGACCCTGACATTTTTAAGTGAACAATGCTAACATAAGCCTCATTATAGTGTCTCTAAATGTGCTCTATGGATATAGGTAAAAAGTAAAACAGAGATCATTTATATTATTCAAAGATATTTTTATCATTAAAAAAATTACATTATTATTTGTAACCTATGTCTTTTAAGCTTGTTGGTCTAGGACTTTTGGAATGCCTTCCAGTGCTCTGCAAAAGATCATGCGTTTACCTGGACAATTCACAATACAAGAGACAGGTGTATTGGTGTAATTTATAAATTTATTTATTTTAACAATCTTCAGTTTACATTACAACAGAAGATATAGTAATTGGGTATGCAATAATAGACAGATGTGGAAAGAAAAAAGGAGGGAGGGAGGAATGTAAACCCCCTTATTCCTATGTAAACCCACCAATGGCTTGCAGTTCCCGAAGCCCCCATGAATAACAGTTAGGCCCTCTTTGTGCCTAGGTATTGGATCTCTAACTTCAAAGTTTATCTGTCCATTCTATACAATTTATACAATTGAATATATCATTGGATTCATTTTAAATATATAAAATATTTAGCAAACAAAATCATAATCCAGTGCAGGCAAGAAATAGAAACATTGCTTAATTTATCCTCTTTTCTCTATGGTCTCCTTTCGGTTCCTTTTTTCTATTAAACTGTGCAGTTCATTAATAGCTGGAAGTTCCCAGGATTATCAGCCGTGTCTTTTTCCGATCGTTGGAAAGAATAGATAAACACATTGAAAAGACAAACACATAGTGGCACTCGTCCATAGTGGCACTTAGTGCAGAACCCCACCAATGTTCATGTGTCATGTTCATGTTCAGATTCTTTTTCTGGAAGGAAGGGGGGTAAGCCAAAAATATTGGAAAAATTAGTGTCTCTTTAAACCTGGAATATGATTCCATTATGTGGGGTCTGTCCTCCTTCATTGGTAGCTGTTTGGAGAAGACTACTTATTTTTATTTTTTATTATTTTTCTCTTGGTGCATACATTTTAATGTGGCAATGAGTTACAAACTAGGCATACATCATCAATAAACATTGCAAAGATTACTAGTCAGGAGTCATGCACCATTTAAAAAAAAAAAAAAGTTAAAGAGACATTAAAACAACAAGGTATTTGATGTACAAATATGATGAATAGTTATAGCGGTAAATAGCCATGGGGTCCAATGTCCGCTTAAGGATTATGCTGGGAGCGATTTATAACTGAACAGACCTAGTCTGGTGATATTATAGCATAAGTGATCATGTATTCACAAAAGAGCATATAGTGAGTAACGGACACATAGAGTGCAAAAGCGATTCTGACAGTGTTGTAACCGTGGTAGCAATGCTTACAAGAGGTAATGCCCCTAACAGGGGAGCATGGTTAGGCTTTTTGCATCAGGAGTGTATGACCCCTAACAAAGGGGGTCAGCGGGGGGAAGGGGTGATGAGGGTTCGATTCAGAGGCCTTAGGGCGCGGATGAGAGGTCTTGGACAACTTATTTTACAGCCTTCAAACTTTTTTTTTTAAAACTTTTATACTGTGGGGCTTGTAGCTGCATTGGGGGTTGGGTCCAGCTGTCAGCATGGCCCATAAGTATAAGCTTGGGGTGACAGTTGAACCACTGTGAGAAACTTGTATAAGATATAAGCTAACAGAGTTAATGGTACAAGCAGGGCCTTGCTGGAGAGAGTTCCGTCCCCGGCCATGGTGCAGTGGTCTGTGAGCTGCTGGCACTTGTAAGGAATATGGCAACATTAGCTGGGTCCCAGGTGTCCTGTGGGGGTTGTGCACTTGACGTTGTGACAGGTTCAGTAGTTTCCAGACTTGTCAGGAAAGCATGAACTTCCTCCTGTGAATAAAATACCCATCGAGTCCTGCCTTGGTTCACCTCTAGAGAGCCCGCTCCTCCCCTTCTGTATGTCAGTCCTGCTGTTTGTAATTGCTTAGTGACTGGGCCAAAGGATTTGCGCCACATGAGAGTTGCTCTGGTGAGATCCTGGTAGAAAGTGAGAGAAGAGTTCTCAAATGTGAGGGGAGTTTTGCCTTTCAGCGCAGACATAATGGTGATCTTGTCTTGAACTCTACTGCACCAGAGAATAACGTCTCGGGCTGGGGTGAGTGTAGACTGGCAGTCAGTGCATCCCATCTATGGTCAGTTTCTTCGCTACTGCATGGGGTAAGATAGTGGTCAGCAGACGTCTAATGTAGTGTGGGAGCTCCTCCACCATGACAGCAGGAGGTATGCCCCGTATTTTGATGTGTGAACATCTTTGGCGAACTTCAAAGACTGACATTTTGTGTTTCATTACTGATTGATGTTTCTATAGTTGTTGTACTGTGTGAGACAGTGAGTTGAGATGAGACTGCACAACTATGAGCTCACATTCTGCCTCCCCTACTCAGTCCATGACTGGTTTTACCTCCTTTTTAATGAGGTTAGTGTCTGCTGCCAGTAGCTTGTGTATGTCCTCCATTAGGACCTTCAGGTCATATCTAGTGGTTGGGGCTGAGTCAAGTCAAGTGTGCAGAGGAGCTGGTGGAAATGGCGTCCAGTCAGGATGGTGGTTAAGCTCTGCCCTCCTGGAGAAGACTACTTTTGAGCATGTCAAACAAATGGGTCTGGTTTAAGATCTGTCCTGTTTCAGCAGGTTTTGCACATGCCTAGTGTCCTTTGATATGGAATTTATGAATTTCAATTGAATTGACTTTTGGACAGCAGGGCAAGCTGCTATGTGTGAAGGCAGGATACTGGCCTCTTTATTTAGGGACCATCATTGACTGATAGCACCAGTGGGTGGGGTTACCATTTCTACCGGAGAGAAAAGAAAGAAGACATCTTGGAAGTAACAAAGAGAGAGCATAACAGTAGCAGCTCCTGGGCCCTGCCACATGTAAGTGTTTAATATTATCTTTTTCTCTTCCCCCATAGCCCTAGTGATTGCCTGAAGGCTTATTAAGCAAGATAATTTACTCAAATATATAATTAATATATATGAAGCCAGGGAAATCCAGGGTGACCAGGAGAGGGGAACATTTCTGACACAGAGCACTGTGCTGCCTGTCACTAATAGTTTTAATAACTCCTACTGCACGTATGCACCATCAGCTTTAGTGCTTAGTCACTCTACAGCTTAGGCCTGAGGCTATCATGCTGTGGCTAGTTAAAAGGTTGTAAAGCTTTAAACTGCAGGACTCTGACTATGACACAGAGGACTGATCTGATTATGATTTCAATCTGTTTTGATTGTTGATTCTGTTAACAATGTTAGTTACTTCTTGGCTCCATTGCAAATTAATTATATTACCAGCTGCAACGTTAATAAGGAGTCTATCAGTATCCTGCTACTTTAACCATGTATACACCATGTAATGAGAGCTAATATTAAGTCAGGAATAGCTGAAATGGTTGGGGTCTATCAGTATCTTGATGCTTTAAGGATGTGCACACTGTGAGCTGAGAGCTAATCGAATAGTTGGCATGTTTCAAAACAGCAAGCTAAAGTTATCATAGCATGAGCATTACTGAAAACGAGATCACGTAAGGGAGAGCTTAAGGAGGGCTAGAGAGAAAGAGAGAGGTAGAGCTAAAGCATTTTACAGGGACATATTACAAATGTGTAATCGATCATAGTGATCCTGGCTGTGCAGGGTAGAAAAACTACCACAACAAGAGGACAAAGTCTTAAATTAGAGGGGCAAAGGATTAAAAATAATATCAGGAAGTATTACTTTACTGAGAGGGTAGTGGATGCATGGAATAGCCTTCCAGTTGAAGTGGTAGAGGTTAAGACAGTAAATGAGTTTAAGCATGCGTGGGATAGGCATAAGGCTATCCTAGCAATAAGATAAGGCCAGAGACTAATGAAAGTATTTAGAAAATTGGGCAGACTAGATGGGCCGAATGGCTCTTATCTGCCGTCGCATTCTATGTTTCTATGTTATGAGTATCTCCTTATTGTGCCCAGCTCTGTGTGTTATTTCTCTGTATTTTACTCAGCTCTACATGTTGTATATGTATCTCTGTACCCTACCCAACTCTGTATATTGTTTAGATATCCTTCTATTGCGCCCCACTCTGTTTATTATATCTCTATTTCATTTTCTCATTTATTTATTTTTATTTCAGTTTGTGGTACGGTTTTCTCTGTTTTGTACTCAGCTGTATATATTTTAAAGATGTTGGGCCCAGCTTGTTTTATTGTTTGAGCATTTCTGTATTATGCTCAGCTCCCTGTATTGTATGAGAATCTCTGTACTGTATAGAGAGTAGTTAGATTCTTGGGAAGTAGTTTGGCATCCCACCATCGTCACCAGCCGCCACTAATTATCAAGGTTTAAACTAACTGCAATGTGTAGATTGGAGCAAAAATGTGGGCGATGTGACAACACAGCTTATTATAAGATTTTTATTATTTTTCTATTGAAGAAATGCTGATGCTGTGGAATGCTAAGCTCTGCTTGGCAGGGGGTGGACATGGAGATAGTGGCTTCCAAGGTCACCCTACACCCAAGGGTGTTTTTGGTGCATCTCATCCTGGAGTGAGATCACTTATTTCCAGGTCATTGCATAAATTGCAGGACAAGCCAATTTAGTGACTTTAAATGGTCAGGTCAGGCCAAGTCACCATTATGCATGTGGCAAGTCAGCATCCTGACCCCACTATTCTTGTGGTCTAGTCTAGTCATCAATGCATGCAATGCAGGCAGGGTGGGTGTCTTTACATATTCTGTCTGTCTATGAAAAAGACCCTCTCTTCAGGAAAACTCTGCCATTTCCTCAGAAGTCACATTAATGGCATTATCATCACAAAGTATTTGCATGCATATTAATATTTTTGTATTTTAGAAAAAGAGTAGATCACATTGTAACAAAACAAATGTGCTAAAAAGATATTGTTTATATGGTATGTTTGCTTTACAAGCCACATCTTGTACATACGTAAAAAAGACATAAAACACGAATTTCTATTAGATTTATTTAATAATGGCCGTTGACTGATGTTGAGGTTCTTGAACTCAACTATATTTTAATCCTTAAATTCTATACAGTATTCAAAAAGAAATTGCTTGTGGCCAGTGTGTGGTGTTACAGGATTTATCACACTTGAATTAAATTGATTTTTTTTTTGTCAGTTTTATCTAGTATATTTAATGAAGTGGAATGGATACAGAAGTTGCTTAGGAATGTCAAAACATCTGTGAGGTTTATTTTCTAAACTTGATATGTAGTGAATTGATATCTGAATAGCAAAATGTAGGATTGAAAGGCTCACATGGTAATATTCACGAATGTATGGTCACAGTTGGCTAATTTAACCAACATTTTTAAAATTTGACTTGCAAGCCACAATCTTATGTTTTGTTTTTTAAAATTCTTTTTTTTTTTTTGCTGTGCATGAGATAACATAAACAGGCTTGCAATGCCACGGCAGCAGTTACAGCATAGATTAACATTTACATGGCATTCAGAGAAAAGGCACAAATTTTAAAATTAGTAGTACAAGCTAAATACAAGCTAAATAAGTATCTCTAATGTGCTGGGTCTCGTTGTGGTCGTAAAGCTTGAGACATTAAACATGTAGTGATTCTCAAGTGTGTAAGAGTAACCAATGTTAAAGAGCAGGTTTGTAAATAGAGGCATGCTAACATGACCTAACTAGCCTGACACATCTATTTAAGTGGCTTCAGTCAAACTTTGTCAAGGATGGTAAGTAGAGATTAGCCAGAGACCTGCTAGGGGTAGTTAACCACTGTTGCCTGCACATGGTAAGTGTTGCGCTGCAGGAAAGCATAATTAATAAACAAAATAAGCATAAGAAACATGGGGAGCACGGTGTCATATGTATTATGAGTGTTTTGTTAAGGCATGCTTCAAAACAAGCTGGCTGATCCGATCCAAAGCCCTGGCTGGGTTCAGAACGTCGTTGTGTGTACAATACATGAGGGAGGATGACCATGTAGAATCTGTGTGAGGCGACTCTTCTTCCCCACGTTCTGTGATGGGACCAGTACCTCGCTGCTTTGAATGTGGTATTTGCTGGAGGCCAAGTTCTTTCCACTAGGGTTGGTGCCTGAGGCTCTACGTGTTTCTCTCTTCCACTGGTGTGGCCTGTGCCCTGAGATTGATCTCCCTATGGCCCGAGGCTTGGGAGGGTTTGAATCAGGGGGAGTAGGTACCTTTGGAGTTGTTTTGCCTGTGTGGGGCCCCAGGGAGCTCACCTCGCAGGTTGTTTGGACCGGGATGACCTCTACTAGTCCTGGGGGGATTTTGGGGGGAGTATGGTAAAACTCTGCGATTTAACCAGCTGGTCCCACTGTGAAGGTTGGCCTCCACTCCCAGGCGGGATGGCGCTAGGCCTCATTAGCCCCCGACCAGTGATCCGCTGCAGTGAGCTTCAGGATTGCACCAGCTGGTTTCCTCTGTGTTAACGATATCCCCCGTTGTGGATGGGGGTCGGCTGCAGGTCAGGATCGATCGGTTAACTGGTTTTAGAGCGATGTCTGCGGGGAGCCCCTGTCCTGTGCGACCGTTCAGCTAGACGGCTAGGCCCGCCACCCCACAATCTTATTTTTAATGACTAACTCCATTGACTTGTGTAGAATGCCAGAAGGAACCTTTGGACTCATCTTAGTCCCTGAGAAAATGAAAGATAAATGTGAGGATCAATTAAAGACAAATTAATGACTTACTTGGTTTAAATTATGGATTAAATATAATCCTTTTAAAATATATACACAGTCAATTCTTTCAAATGGTAGTGAAATTAGTAGTAATGTATTTAAATGTATTGTTGAAAGTTTTACAAACAGTACAATATTCAGCCATTATTAAGCGACAGTGTTAATGGAAATGAGTAAGCATATATGTGTGTGTGTGTGTGTGTTACAAATCAAGGCCTTGACTTAATACTGTTAAAGAAGTTTTTCAAAGATTATATTTTTTGAATTTTTTAAAATTAGAGATTAGTTTTGCAGCATTTTGTACCCTAATCTACATAAAACTGAATTTTTTTTTTTTTTTAATCTTCCTTATCACTGTCAGTATACAGCTCAGGTACTCATAGAAAAGTCCCATTGTCCAATAATAAAACCCCAAAGATGGTTAACTGAATAACACATAATGGGAGGGACTTCTGTGAGTATTGCTGTTTGCCCTGCTCACTGTGGGTGTACTCCTATAACAGGAAACTCGAGCAGGCGCTGGACTAGCTTGAGATGTGCAGCTTTGAAAAAAAAAAAAAGATATCAAAAAGGTTTTTATGTAAAGGTTTATGAACACCCAATATTTTTTTTATATAGTAATGCGTTTTCATTTTATTTTAATAAAGAAGTTGTAATGAATTTCAGCCCCTTTATTTTACGTTTTCTTAGTAAAGAAAGATCGGAGGTTATTAATTGTTTGAGAACAAAGCCTCACATTTAATCTTGCTTTTGGCCCCACCATTCTGAGACCTGGCCCTGATTATACCTACCACAACTACCCTTCCTTTCAGTATTCTGGTGGTGGAGAATTAATGCATAATTGATTTTATCATGACTATAACCTTGTGAATGCATTGTAGGTAACAAGAGCACAGACCTTTGTTTAATGCTTCCGTATATTAAGTGTTTGGCTTGATTTTACACTCAATTTACTTTAAAGAACATTTCAATACCACTATGGAATATAATGTGATTGGGCAAATGCACAAACAAATCACAATTAATGCAAAACTTGCTTCTCAGCAGTTATATTTAGAAATAGGCTTTCTTGGTTTCCTCTCATGCCTGGAGCTGATTTCTCATCAATGAAGCCAAACAAGGTTTGACATGAGCGCTGACCCTATAAAACCTTGGAAGATCAGTAATGAAAGTTGTTTGATGTACCGAGACCTCCGAGTGACATAAGGATTTTTCAGAATTGATGCTGAGAAATGGCAGTGTACAAGGGCAGACACTAGCAGCAATTTGTGCTCAAAAATAGATTATTAAGTTTGGTAAGTTCTTTGAAACTGTGGCGCAATCCTCCAAAGACCTGTATCTTTGTACCGTCTTTTTCCATAGCTGAGAAGTAAAGATGTTATTATTAATATGGCAAATTTTTGAAAGAGGTCATTTCTTGTTTCTGTTTTTATATTTAAAAATGCCAAACTTAGTAGAAATATCTTTTTTATTTAAGATTTTTTTCACTCGGTGATGTCTAAATTCAGACTATTTATGATTTCAGAAAATGTGTTTCTTTGTATATTAAAACAAGTAGATTCCATAAGTAGGCAGACATTCAAGCCTTAATTAAAAAAAAAAAATGCAAGCATATTATAAAGGCAAACTTTATACTACATCTTCAATATCTGATTAGACAAGACCGTTTTGAAATGTCCACCTCTGATGCAAACTAGGAAAACTACTCAGTAAAAATACTGCAATAAGTTTAGATTCCAATCACACTCAGAAAATGATTCACAAAGCTTTGAGGTTTTGATCAGCTAAACGTTGCCTGGGAGTTTGGGTGCTCAGCAAGTTCTCTCTTGCCTGACTTTTTATCTGTCCTGTGGCTGTTACAAATTGAGTCACCATTAACTTCAATAATGAGTCGTCTCAGAATCTCATCATGGAGGAATGTCAAGGAACCCGAATTGCTGCTAAATTTATGCTTTGCACTTGATCTTAGCCAAAAGGCTGAGAAGCAATATTATTTCTCTTTTGCATTAAATTCACTGGGGTCCAAGGCTGCTAGTGCAATGCATCCTAATGAGTTTTTTCCTGTGTTGGATATAGATAAAATTTGTATCCAAGGGCATTCCAATGGCCAATTTGCCCTGTGTGAGTAACCCATTTCATTGCAACTAGGTTATATTCCTGCTTCCATTGACCCTTTCAGTTGATTTCAGATTATTCAAAAATTATTATTATTATTTATATAGTGCCAGCAAATTCCGTAACACTGTACAATGGGTGGACTAACAGACACGTAATTGTAACCAGACAAATGGATGCACAGGAACAGAGGGGTTGAGGGCACTGGTCAAATAAGCTTACATGCTAGATAGAGTGGGGTATAATAACACAAGGGGTAGGGGTAATGAAATATAGGTTGCTAGAAAATAATTCACTGAGAACTTGGCAGGGTGGAGGAATGAATACCCGCTAACAGTTTAAATGATATCCTTGCCTGAAGAAAAGTGTTTTCAAAGATTTTTTGAAGTAATAGAGACTGAGTGAAAGTCTAACAGAGAAGGGAAGGGAGTTCCACAGAAAAGGAGCAGTCCTGAAGAAGTCTTGGAGGCGAGAATCAGATGTGGGAGTACGGACAGAGGATAGACGTAGATCTTCGGCAAAGCGCAGGGGCCTCGACAGGACATATTTGTGTATTAGGGAGGGTAGGTAGGTAGGTAGGACTGATTCTTTGAACATCTATTAGTTTTACAGCTCCCTCTTTATGAACATAGGCCCTGATTTAATATTTTTGGCTGATCGTTTAAAATTATTTAATATTAGTTTATAAACTTTTAAAATTATGTCATATTTGAAATATATTTTAATAGTTTTTGATATATTGATATATTTTCTATATATGTTTTTTATATTTTAGCATTGATAAAAGATAATTTTAAAAGTTTATTCAAAAATATTAAATATTTTGAAAAGTTTATCTAAAAATATAAAATCAAGGGTATAGTGAGTATTGAGAAATAACCTATTGCAAATTCAACCAAAGCAATACATTTATTTCAATAAATATAAAAATGAGAACTATGGAATTAAATGACAAAATACACCAATGTAAACTAAACTTTGATCAATCAAACCCTAGGTTGCATTTAAACATATGTATGTTAATGGAAACCCATTGTCAACCACCTGCTCTGTCTTGATCCAAATGTCTCGTGTGGGTATTCCTCTGGGGGCCAAAGACGAGCATGTGGATTTTAGCAGGGCACTGCATCTCACAATCCATTGCATCCTGTGCTTGGGGTTGTGGATGGGTCATCATACCACAACATGTCTTAGGCAAGTCTTAAAGGGTAAGAGGGTGTTACAGCCAATGGTGTGTACCAGTGATGCGGGTGTGATGTGGACGTGTGTTCTCACCCCCTCCTCTATAAGCCTGCTCTTTCAGACTATCATTGTTCAGTGTAACTATTCTGTTGCCCTAACCAGTTGTAATCCTATTGCTCCCTATTCTTGTTCAGTTTACCTGGTATTTGACTTTTGGCTTGACCTATGTTTCTGAACATGTGCTGCCTGACCCTTTGCTTGCCTGACCTTTCCTTTGTCTCATCATTAGCCATACCTTACCTTTGATTCTCCTCAGTGTTTTACCGCATTTTAGGCTCTCTATACTAGTCTTGACACCTGCGGGCTAAATGTAATTTTTTATGGATCTTCATTTCTTGGTTATGTCAGCAATTTAAAACCAGACAAAGTGGGTGATGCCTCGTAGAATATTAGGGACTAAGTCTAAAAAAGAGAGGAGGAAGAAACAAAATAAGATGTAAGAGACATTTCTGCAGGTTATAAATAATTTCCCCCCTCTTTCTTCTCATGTATGTCTCTTGTTTTTACCTTTGATATATAATACCTGTCTCCAATGTCATCTATTTCCCTTTGTAATACTGGGAAATAGAACAAATGTGACAGTCCCATGATAAGCAGTACCTGCTGTAAAGGTAATGAGTAGCCTCAACAGCAGGGATAGGCAACCTCCAGCACTCTAGATTTTGTGGCCTACATCTTCCCAAGTTCTTTGTCATCATTATGGCCTTAAGAGAAGTAATTAACAACATTTGGAATGCTGAAGGTTTCCTACCTGTCTTTAAAGTTAGACAAATTAATGTAGTATCGGGGTGGCGTGAGCTTGGCAGTGCATCTAAGGTCAGGGTGCGCAGCACACAAGGGATGTTCAAAAACTAACCAGTTCAAAATCAGGAAAAAAGCACAACAATAACCCCATCACTCCAAGGAGTTCTGAACTATGAACAAGCACTAAGCAGAGAGAAAGATAGCCTTTCAAATTCTTTCCCTTTACATGTCTAATTGATGTTGATAAAAAAATCTAGGTAAATTGACATTTTGTCCACGTGTGTCATCAACAGGGGTGGAATACCAAAGCATATATTTCAAGAAGTGGAGTGATATATATCGCTCCACTTCTTGAAATATATGCTTTGGTGAATGTTCTTGTAATGTGGTGAAGGGAACACATTGAAGTGTTGTAGCTGGATTATATATCATTCTTCTTAAAATAGCACACTGTCAAATGGTAGAACCATCATATGTTCCTTCTGCTTTGTTTATATAAGGCGTTTGGAAGAATAATGTAGCGCTCCGATATTATCCAATATTAAATATTTGTATAAGGGATGGAATACCGCAGAAAGAATGTGGGACCTGTATCAATACATGACACACGTATCTACGATTACTGCTGTTTACAGCACTCAGTATTGTAACGTTTCTGCATTTGTTGTTGACTTCAACCAGGCTAGATTTTATTGCTTTCGGGTTATCTGTTGCCAGACTTGGACTATTTCTTCTGACTCCTCATATATGGATATACGGTGGTTGTGAGACCAGCAATGTGCTCAAATAAAAATGTTCTTATTCAACATCACACATCACTACAAAACAGGGGGATGTAAATACTGCATTTGGGGATGATAGTATGTACATGCTCTTGTTATTTGTATTTTTTATATATACCTCTTTGCCTTTAACATAGAAGTAATAGAATAGATAAATGTTTAAATACAATTTAACCTGTACGTTTGTGAGCAATTTAGAAAACACAAAGAAGAAATTGCATGCTATTCTTTATAAAGTGATATAAGGTGTTTAAATGTAAATCTGTCTTTCAACCAACCTTTTTTTTTAGTTATATTTAGCCTACTATCAGGATCATCCATCCGTATTTTTGTAAGCTGATCGAGTAAATGCAGAATGATGAGTGTACTAGGCCAAGGGACATGTTGGCTATGTGATAAAAGCATTTCATTTGTATTCTAGGCTGGAAACCTAAAGTCAATGTGTGCTTGCTAGTGGGCTTCTAGTTGGCTAATGACCCCTTCTATTCAGTGAGAGAAGGGAACTGAAGGGTCTAAAAGCATTTTTGGCACAATGACAGAAATGTGCATTGTGTTACTCTTCACTTTGACTTCCCTTCTCTACATTATGTTATTTCTTGAGATTCTGCATTTGAAGATCATTAGGAGAATGGAAATGATTGTGGCCATCTGTACGATGGAAAGAAAGAGTAAAGGGGAACATGACTGCTGGGCAGTACAAGCTATGTAAGAATATCTAAAGTTATATTGTATCCTGTTTCAAAGTGTAATATTCCATTCAGTTGATGACCACTGAGCAAAATGTGAAATAATAATACAGGCCATGCAGACATTGGATTTTAGACCAGATAATGATAAAGGCAAAGTTAAAGGAACACCCAAGATGCCTAAAGCACTTCAGCTTCCTCTTTTAAAAAAAATAAAATAAATAAATTACAAAACGTTTAGCTTTCAATAGAAATTGGCACTTTTATAAATAAATCTGGTCAAACCCCCATGGCTGTCAATTAGAAAACAGGTCCAGTTACTTACTGGTTTCCTTACCTTAAACGTAAGAGACAGGCAATGGCCCGGAGCACCTGCCTTGCAAAGGTTTCTTATTGAGCTGCATTTAGAAGTCTATGTTTGGACAGCCACAGAAAGTCTGGGCGGGGTTAGAAGAGGGGGTCTTGCAAAGGCTGCAGACGAGATCTGCAGATTTTGCTAGCTATTTTTAGAGACTTAAGTAATTTATTAATTTTACTTTTTTATCGCAAGGAACTAAATATACAATGTGTATACTAAAATACATTTTGGCAAACATCATTAAACGTATTCAGGTGTCATTAAAGCCAATAATGAATTTGGAAAGACAGAGCCACTACAGTAAATTGTATCTTATTGGAAGTTAGTTGGGATTAAAAAATAGTAAGAGTCACCAAAACAAAGTGGGACCTATTTTTAGGCCCTTATTGAGACACCAAGGATGACTGTAATAATTATCAAGTTATAAACCTACACCATTTCTTGATTGGCAGATACAGCCAAGTCTCTGTAAGAGGTGTACTGCTCTTTTTTGCAGGGACTCTCTTTAAATTCTTTCCTGCAATGAAGTGATTACAAGACTCCAACGGGCTATCTAAAGTGAATACATAAGGGTTTGCTCTGTTCATGCTCTATATATAATAATGGATGGACAGATGGATAGATAGACGGGCAGATGGACGGAGAAACGGATGGATGGACGAGCAGACAGACGGACCAATAATCTTTCAGTCAAAAGAGGGAGAATTAAATTAGTCCTAATTGGCTCAAACAAGTTCAAAGTTCATGTCTACCGAAAATAAATATGAAATCCTCATTAGCTTCTAGATACTGTCACACATAAAAATGAAACTAAAAACCAGTTAACATGACTGAACAGACAATATGCAAAAGCTGTAATTGCTTTTCATTGACTATCCAAAATCGTATGCAGAAGGGGGGCCTCAATGGCTTTTTTGTGGTTTTAATGAAATTTAAAATAAAACACATCTATAATAATTAAATTATGTGACTTTACCAGGTATTTTATAAATAGCAAGTCCACCATATATCTTTCATTAATCTATCCTGACTTTCTCAATTACAATAGTTGTATTTTTTACATTTTTTTTTTATTATACAAGAATTTGTTTATCATTTTTTTTACATGGTTAACACTGTGCCATATGTTATAGTTTATCCAGCCAGTAGAACTATTGAGAATTGCTTAGGAGTAAATTTCCAAAAAATGTTTGAGATGCCTGACTCCCAAAATATGAATCTTTTTTATATATATAGTTAGATTATTAGTACCAATTCAATTATATATATAGTTATATATAGTTAGATTATTAGTACCAAATCAATTTCGCCCCCCACCCCGTTCTTGTATTGATTTTCACTTGTAAAAAACAGTCAAATGTCAGGACAGAGGCTGCTGATATTGTTACAGCTCTTGCAAATTGTAGGCAAAAATTGACTTACGATGTTGTCAATACTAGTAAAATGAAAGACAATTAAGAAGTGCTGAACAGTAAGATTGACTGAGTAGAGACACAATGGACATTCAGTAGGTGTCCGTGCCTGTACCTAAACTGGTGACCTGTTGCCACACCTCTTAAATCCATGACTACATCAATAAAATAAATAACAAATAAGAACTCCATAAGACATTTTATATTTTCCCTTTGTCTCCAGCCTTAATTAAGGTATTTTACATTGTATCACTTGAGAGTCATCTACTGCTCAAACTAATGACCAATATAGATTAAAACCAGTTGGGTGGCTCACATGATTTAGGGGCATCCTACCTTCTTCAATCCATCTTCCTAATCTCTCTGTATTCCTCTATTTGTTAATGTGTTTGTTTGTGTGCTAGTCACAACCTTTCCTGTTAGAAAATTAATTAAAATGTAACAAACGTTACTTGTCTTAAAAAATAAAATGGTCCAGTAAGTTTAAGGATGCTGAATATGTCTGGGTGTGCGTGTTGCTGTCATGTTACAGCGACCTTTATTTAATTACAAAAAGTCATTGCATCATGGACATAATTTAATTTAACTACAATATTGAAGCCGCATGCAGAGCACTGTACTGAATCAATCAAATCAGGCAATTTTGTATATGCTTTACATTTTCTAACTTAATCCCTAAATAATGAATTTCTGATGACCGCTTAGGAATGAGTATAAACCTTTTCAAAATCTGATTGATATCAATATTGTGCTTACTCAACCTCTAGGTAATTAGGGGAATCCAAAGGTTGCCTTGCTCAGCTTGAAATTGATTACAGAGAAATCCAATGGGAAATGTGGAGTTAATTCAAATTGTAATTCTGACATTTTCTGTCTATATTAAAGACAAGGTAGTTGATTCACCCTGGGGTTAAGAAAACAAGTCACAGTACCCGATGAAAATAATGATTTTCAGGTGGTTAAGCTATATGTGGAAATGCTTGGAGTACCAATACGTGGAACTAACACGATTATTGTAATGGTTTTATTTAAAATGAAGAGAGAAAAAGCATTTGTGATGTAAAAATAGAACCAAACATATGTAAAATGCAAATGTCCCTCAAACGGTATTGATTAATTTATCTCTTCTATATTCAAGATAAAATGTAGTTTATTGACAGAATAGATGGTGTGTTCTTACTAGTAAATGTGTCTGCCAGGTTTATCTTCTCTGTGCAAATGAAATCCATTCTGTGAATTACAGTAATACTAACACTATGCCAAAATCTAAAGACTATATGCAACTATACAGAACAGTTCCTACAGTTAGTTGGTCTTTGTCCACACTGAATAGGACAGTTTGAGATGTTCTGATTAGTCACTCTGTTCAGCCTTAAGTTGCCATGTAGATTTCTGGACCACATTTACAAATAATATTAGTATCTTTAAGGAGCGTGTAGTGTGAATATCATTGCTAATGATCCCTGTATGTGTTACTGCTAGTGATTCCTGTAGTGATCCCTGTATGTGTTACCATGTAGGTTCTTGTAAATGTTCCTGCCCAGAGCATATTATGACTGCCAAGGGCACTAAGCAGTATGTTATATTGTGTGTGTATAGAAGAGACTGAGAAGTGTGTATGGGGAGGCTCAGTGTGCCTGTGTATGCTGGTTGTTTGTTGTGTGTGTGTGGTAGCTGAATTATGTGTATTGACAAGTCTTAGTGTTGTGTATGTGTGTAGAGGGGAGTCTGACTATGACTGAGTGGTGTGTGTGGGTGAAGCTTTGTGGTGTGGTGTCTGAGTGTTGAAGGAGAAGGTTGGAGAAAGTTTTTTTTTAATTTGCCCCCCCCCTCCTGCTTAACTTTTGTCATGAGGGAGTTTAAACCTTGGTGTTCCAGTGGAGTGCACACTGAGAGCAGAATCCGATCACTTTAAGAGTTCCCTCACAGTCCTCGTGCTCAGTCAATGACTTAGAGAATCTGGGATCCCCTAAGTCAGTGAGGAGCCCTGGAACACAAGGGAGCTCATACAGTGATAGAGGTGCCTACCACAAACCTTCCTCAAAATAGGTTGCACAAAGCCAAACAAGGAGATACAGGGAGGGTCCCCTCACAGACAAAGCTGGAGCTTCAGACCTAGACAGGGACCCACTGGGACCCTGTCTGAGCCCAGACCCTATGTTGCCTTATGTGTAATCAGGCACTGTGCCTACCAAACCTATGCTCCATCTTCCTGGCTTTACTGTCCAAACTTCATCAGAGACTTGTTATGCGGACTTTTTTTATTCTGATTTTACAGAGAGTGCTCCCTTCTATGGGATGATGGAAATAGCCATGTTTGCTTAAGATATGTTATCTACATATTTAATCTGTACATGGGACTCAGACTGGTGTTATTTAGGTTCAGAATGTGATTGTAAAGTTCTGATGATAAGTAGTTGGACAAATGGGAACGTAAAATATCCTCAAAATATGTTTCAAGTCAGTTGCTCAAATTACCCCTTATCAGCAAATGATCAACATAAAATGATTTAAAAAAATAAATTCCTGTTTGACCAAAGCATACATGCGGTTAATTGTACAGTAACAGATGATCACACAACAGCTTAGCTACACAGAATAATATTATATTAGACGAAATATCAGACAAAATAATTTATAGACAAAATGGAAGGCATACAAAAAAGAAGAGCAATTTAATTCCTCACACCCATTTTCTTCTATAAGTACATACATTTAATGTGTACCTCAGTCCCACCCCTTATAGCTGAAACACAGTTTACCAAAATTATTAGACATGTGCAATTCATTTCGTTCCGAATGCTAATTTGGACGAATTTTGGAAATTCGGACATTCGGATGCTTCCGAATGTCCGAAGTGCCGAATTGCCAAATTTCGGAAAGCCGAACCGAATTTCTGAAGTGCCGAAGTTCTGAAATGCTGAATTTTGTAATGCCGAAGTGCCGAATTTCCGAATTGCTAAAGAGCAGAATTTTGGAAGTGCCGAAGTGCTTTGGATTTCTGAAAAGTGGCAAAACATGAGAGGATTGGGGTTAGGGGTTGGGGTAGGGTTAGGTTTAGGCTTAGGGTTAAGGGTTGGGGTAGGGTTAGTGGTTGGGGTAGGGCTAGGGTTAGGGTTAGTGGTTGGAGAAGGGTTGGAGGTAGGGTTAAGGGTTGGGGTAGGGTAAATGGTTTGGGTAGGGGTAGGATTAGGGGTTAGGATAGGGTTAGTGGTTGGAGTAGGGTTAGGGTAGGGTTAGGGGTTGGGGTAGGGTTAGGTTTAGGGGTAGAGTTAAGGGTTGGAGTAGGGTTAGGGGTAGGGTTAGGTTTAGGGTTAAGGGTTGGGGTAGGGTTAGTGGTTGGGGTAGGGTTAAGGTAGGGTTAAGGGTTGGGATAGGGATAGTGGTTGGGGTAGGGTTAGGGGTAGGGTTAGGGGTAAACCCCTAACCCTATCCCTACCCTATCCCTACCTCTAACACTACCCCTAACCCTACCTTAACCCTACTCCTAAACCAACCCTAACCCTACCATAACCTTACCTCTAACCCTAACCCTACCTCTAACCCTAAACCAACTCTAACCCTACCCTAACAATACCTCTAACCCTACCCCTAACCCTTAACCCTACCTCTAACCCTAGCTCTAACCCTGCCCCTAACCCTGCCCCTAACCCTAACCCTACCTCTAACCCTAGACTAACTCTAACCCTACTCTAACCCTAACCCTACCCCTAACCCTAAACCATCCCTAACCCTAAACCACCCCTAACCCTAAACCAACCCTAACCCTACAGTTACCTAAAGTCCTGCAGTTCAGAACTTCGGAAGTGCCAAAGTGCCAAAGTGCCGAACCAAACCAAAGTACTGAAGTTCCGAATTTTGGAATGCCGAGCCGAACCGAACCGAATATTTTTCCCATGCACATCCCTAAAAAATATCATAGAACAAAAATGAAAAAAAGTTACTTGCACACTATCCAAAATCCATTTACACATTTAAATAACTGGAGGTTAGGAGCACTCAAATGGCCATGAAAGTGTAAGCTCAGATGCCACATCAAGGCAAACCTCTTTTGTGTACTGGGTGGGTGGCACTCCTGCCACAGTCCCCATTTAGATAGTTTCTTATCTTCTTCCTTATAAGTGGTCTGGTTGGTGTGTAAGACATACCTCAGTTTTCATTTGTCCAGCAATTAGGTTTGGTGCCTTCTGCACTTACTGCCCCTGACCTCCTAGTCCACAATATCTGCATTCAACAAAGGCAAAGTTGTGTTTCATTATTTCATTATAAAAATGCTTTTTGAATGGGAAACTCCTCACACATAAAGATTGCTAGCAAACTGAATTTTGGGTATAGAGTGGTCTTGTAAATAATTTCACTTTGCATTCCCTGGTTTATCACCTTACTAAAGCTGTAAGTGCCCACAATCCATAATTAGATAGAAGAAAAAAGAAAACACAAGAGAGTTTAGAAATAAAACAAATAGCCATTTAGAAACAAAATACAAGTGGTTAAAACTATAAGTACACAGTTGAAGAAAATCCAACAGTTTCAAAGTCCATAGAGTGTAACTCATATGGTTCATTGGATAAATAATGGACAATAAAAAAATAGAACAACGCGTAAAAAATTGCATAATGCATAGTTACATATACTACACCACAAACACAAAAGAAACAGATTTATTTATGCTCACACTACACAACAACCCAACAAGCAGCCTCAAAACTAATTCATAATATTGTTTCTAGCCCCTGTATTCATGCACGTCTTTGTGTGTCTTGCCATTTGTGTCTGCTAATGTGTTTCTGTGTGTGTATTAGTAAGCAACTGTGAATGTGGCAAGAGGAACGTTAAGTGATAAAATTGGGGGAGGCCCAGGAGCTAGGTTTGGGGAGGAGTAAGAAGGGGCTTTAGGAAGGAAATATTTTTTAGGCTAAAGCACCGGGTGTTTTTTGACACTAGCAACAACCTTGGTGGCATAAATTCTATTACAGCCAGTTTATCAGCATTTGTAAAAATTGTATTTACATCTTCTTATATTAAATATACTACTAACATATTAAAGGAAATAAAAGATATTGAGTAGCAGAAGGGCTATCAATGGGTTTTGGGGTTTTATAGGCACTAACAGCTCAAGGGTCCATTTGCATGATAAGTAAATCCCCTGTTGCATAGGTGACTCAGGTGGAACAGGCTCTGTGCCAATTAGTACACAGAGTTTACCAGTGTCATTTATGCACTCACATGCACTCACTTGTAGTTAGAGCAATGTTGCAATTATTTTGCTTTTATCATTAAAAGGAAATTATGCAGGCATAGCATCCTCACCACTCACAGACAATATGACCAAGATGCTATGACAGAGGTGCTCAGAGTGTACTACACTGACCCTGACATATAGATAGGGAAAGTTTACAGGGACCATGGCAGTGGTCTTTTAAAGGTTTTTAAAATATTTATACTCCTCTACAGGAATGTTGTACTCCACAATAATATTTTTGGCAGAATCCAAATACATTAGTAGGAGAGAAATCAATGATTTTAATCCATCATAGAAGGAAAATATTTTTTTTTTAGATAGGTAAATATATACAATTAAAAAAAAACCAAAACAAAGGTCAGATACAAGTGAGACAAGATATAATTCAGTATTAGAGAAAATAGTTGGTCAATCAACAAGATTCAGAAGTAACCAGAAATGCATCTGCACTATATTATCCATTGGGTTTGCAGATTAGTTAAACTGAAAGTTAAAAAGAATAATAAAAAGGGAAAATATAAGCAAACACCGGATCTCATGAACATAACACCACTTGTTAATCAAAGCTGAATTGTGTTCTCTTTATGAAATAAAAAAATCAATAAAATAAAAATGCCATGTTGACATGAAAGGTAGGAAAACAGCCCTCATACACTGTCTCAGACCCAGAACAATGAAATGAAGCAGGTTGAGGGAACTGTGTATAAAACAGTATCCATCAGTTTATGGACTCCAAATTACTCGGTTAGACAGTAAATGCAGTGCGAACAAAATCTAGATTAAAAGAACACTATAGGGTCAGGATAACAAACATGACATTTCTCTGAAAACACAGTGTTTACTGCAAAAAACCTGCAGGGACTGACTATGCTCACCAGAACAACTACATTAGGGCTGGATTAACATAGGGGATAATGGAGCTGCAGCTCCAGGCCCATACCCATGGAATAGGCCCATTGATTTAAAAAAAAAAACAATATATATATATTTTACTATTTTTCACATGCTCTTGCTTTAGTATCGAACCTTATGAAGGATGTAGGCGAACACAACTTGTGTAGACTGGCTGACAGTGAAATTAGTTAAGGTAAAGTTGACTTTGCGCACTTTGCTGCTTCAGTCTCTCTTACTCTGTGACAAGTTCCCTTTCTTCTACACTCACCACATACACCATTTCTCTGTCCTAGACTGTATAACAGGAGCTTCTGCCTGCTAGTAAGAAGCTTAGGAGAGGAGTGGACCAGCGAGTTCTAGAGGACAGTCCTTAGAAAGCGTGGAGCAAGCGCATCATTAAACGTATTTATGTCAAGATCAGGGCATTGTCTGTATAACACGCCCCAGTCTTCATGATTGGCAGGCAGCCTGAAATGCATTCATGCCAGGCTGGCCTTAAAAGTCTTCGGGCAGTCATGCCACATTTTTTGGGCATGTTCACCCCTTTGGGCGGTGCCGGTTATGTGATTTGCGTCGTTGGCCCACCCTTTTACTGCACCCACCGACGTCCTGCCTCACCGGACACTGCAGTTAGGGGTAATGGATTTACTTGAGAGCTGAAAGCAAAAGATTAGCATAGGGTATGTATTTTCTTATGGCTGTATCCTGTGAGTTTCCCTCTAGCACAGGGGTTCTCAACCCAGTCCTCAGGACCCCCTACCAGTCCAGGATTTGGGGATTACCTGGGTGTGTCTAAGGTGTTTAGAAAAAGGGAAAAAAAAACCTTAGACTCTAAGGTGTTTTTTTTTTTCTAAACACCTTAGACACACTCAGTGTAATCCCTAAACCCTGGACTGGTAGGCGGTCCTTGAGGACAAGGTTGAGAACCCCTGCTCTAGCACCACCTCCAGGTACCACACGTGGGATGTATGATTGTTTTAGTGTTTTCTGTCAATAAGATTTTGTAATTAGGCCCATCATAATTGTCAGCACCAGGCTCAATGGGTTTTTAATCTGTCCCTGACTATAGTGTCACTGTAGAGGAACCCTCTAAGTTCACTCTAGTGGTTTTGGTGCAAGAAGTGCTATGGCGCCCCCTATGTAAATAGTAAAACCACTAATGGTTTGATTTATTATTGGTTCTGATGGGTGCTGGTCCCTGATGCTTTCTTTCTGGTATTAAAAGCTGAAAAGCTCCCCTGAGGTAATCCCTGTAGTTGGTTGAGAGTGTAAATCCGTGTAGTACAGGGCTACCACACAGGCTGACAATTGGCAATTAACACACAAATTACAGAAAGATGTACAGATTGGATAGCTCCCCTTTAAAAGAAAGGAAAGGGGGAAGCTCCCAATCAACCTGGTAATTGAAAAAGAACGCCAATTAATACAAACATATACCTATAGATATGTCCAGATTGGAAAAAGTAGCTACAGGGAAAGCCTATAAAAGTATATTAGACACTAGATAAACATGTATCCTAACATAAACAGTGATACACTGTAACTTTATTAAACATACTGTAGAGAGGGTACAATGTGTCAGTGTCCAAGAAATGCTTTAAACCCTGAAATCCTATGTGGATATATCTCAATATCCAAATAACAGTTAAGGCATATTAAATGCTAAAATGTTGAGATGTATTTGTATTGAGTAATCCACAGAGGAGAAAAAAGTAAATGTAATACCTTAAGATCTTATGGTAGTTAAACAGGTGGGGCAGTGGAGAAAGTATAGCATAGTATGAGGAAAGGACACAAACTGTCCGTTATTCAATAGCTTTAACGTTGCTTATTAAATGCATAGGAGTAATAGGATAGAATATATACAGTGGTAGAAGTAGTACAATAGAGGAAAAAATCTCCTAATAATCACCACTATTCTGAACTCCTATAATCTCCCCTTAACACCTTCATGGGTGTTCAATCGTTGGTAAATTTGCTAAGCTCTGTCCCCTTAAACTGCAGTCACTACACTAGTATAGCTCCTAAAGAAATAAACATTTAAACTAACGAAAAAAGAAAAGATGAATAAGGGTCAATAAAAGATTCCCTTGTGCATTGTGAGGTGCTCAGTGAGTGAGGGAGATCCAAGAAGAAAAACCCGACGCGCGTTTCAGAGTACAAGACTCCTTCGTCAGGGGCTTAAAAGGAGAGTATGAAAAACCTTTGTTAAGCCAATTGGGATCCCCTTTTTCTGTTGAATCGGATGATGACTTTTCCAATTCAGCAAGCTATTAGTAGCTGTACTCTTCCTAAACAAATTTGTTTTGATCCGGGGATACGACAAGATCCAGAAAGCTTAATGAGGGAGTGCCGATTTCGACAGTAAATCTGAGATTAAGGTCATTAATATTTAAGTCTTGCATGAAATGGAGGAACTGATCCCCTGACTTTTTTCTAAACAGATAACTAATGGCAGGTTTCCTAGCAAACAAACCCAATGCTACTAAATGGTGTCAAGACGCCGAATTAATTTTCTCTGAATCTGATTTACAGCCTGATGATTCAAATTACTCCTTGACAGCAGGCTTCAATTCCCTCACACATTTATACAAACAACAAATCAGGACAAGCTGGGAAATAGCCTCCCTGGAGAATTATTTAAAAAAAAAGTTTAATACCAAGGGGACTAAGAATTCCACAACCCCCAGTTCACATATAGATGAAGAGGAATTTATAAAGGAGTGGGAGGAAGCGGCAAGTCAATGATCCGCACGATTTATGCAAATTATTTGTAAATTTGAGAATAAGAAATTAACAGAACTTGAAAAAAAGATCGAAAGTGAAGTAGAAAAAATTCAACAACTTAAAACAGACCCAGCTTTTGGTCCCAGTGAAAATAAATTGCAAACCGACTTAGAAAAATACCAGTCTATAATAAAACAAAGGAAACACCAAAAGTTCCTTAGAGGCCATAGGGATTTCAAAACGGGTAACGTGTACAAAAGGTTCAATAATAATAATAAAAAAGAAGGGTTGACAGTGACCAGATTTCAACCTCAGAATATGAGTCAAGTGAATCTGAGACAGACTTAACAGTGACCCCCTCTACCTCCAGTGACAGCAATAGGGGGATCCTTAAAAAATGAGTTACTTTTTTAGACCACACGCAGGGGGAAAATCACCCCTTCCTGAGACCGAGACCCAAAAGACAATACAACAGAAGGAACCGTTACTAAAGGACAGACAAATTGTCAATTTATCCAGTTACATTCCAACTCGATCAGAACTGGATCTATTGGCGAAAGGCCTGTCTTATATCCCTACACCACGCTTTGACAAATTCACTTGGGTCAAAGATATCCACCTTTTCGCCCGAAAACTTATCTTGCACAAAAATTACCTCTTGAAAGAAGAGAAAAAAGCCCAAAATTTAGGTTTGGAACTTAGGGACTACCGTCTAACTATGATTTTAGCTGAATTGCTAGAAGAGAATGATACGACTGAAGTAGCCACATATCCTCAAACAACTTTGAGGAATAAAAGTCGTTTTTGCCCTAGATTAGGAGACTCAAAATATGTTGAAACCTTTGTAGAACTCGTATGTGAGGAGATTGAGAAGATTTTACCGAGTGAAATAAGTTATAAACCAAACTCCAATCTAACGGCAATAGAGTATAGGGCTCTGAAGGACTTACAAGAGAATCAGGCAATAACAATCAAACCCTCTGACAAAGGAGGAAATATTGTCATCATGGATACTCCAAAATATGTTGAGATGAATAAACGGATTCTTGAAGATCAGACTACCTATAAAATCTTAAAACAAGATTCTACTCAAACATTTTCAGAAAAACTAAAAAACATTTTAGTATAAGGTCTAGATGACAATATTATTTCAAAAGATGAATTTAATTATATGGTCATTGGTAGTCCTCGTATCTCCACATTTTACAGTCTACCTAAAATCCACAAACTGTACAAAGTCTTAACAGGTAGACCTATCGTCTCAGGAAACGACAATATGACTCAAAATGTTAGCGTATATTTGGATTACGTCTTGAAACCATTGGTAATCAAACTCCCATCATACCTGAGGGATACCAAACAGACGTTATCAGTCCTAACTCAGGTCCAACTACCGGCAAATTCTTTAATCTGCAGTTTGGACGTTGAGTCCTTATATAGCTCCATTCCACATCTTCTAGGCATAAAACATACAGAATATTTTCTGAGGAAGAGAGGGGCACATCTGGACAAGCACACAGATATTGCATTGAATCTCCTTAAATTTGTGCTAACACACAATTTTTTTCTATTTGATGGGGTGTTCTACCACCAGGTGCAGGGGAGCGCTACGGGGACATCGCGTGCACCCTCATATGCGAACCTGCACCTGGGTTGGTGGGAGGAACAAGTGGTTTTTACATCTCCCCCCAAGAATCTCCTGACCCAGCACATTTACCTTTGGAAAAGGTACATTGACGATATTATAATCATTTGGACTGGGTCAGGGGATCAGTTCCTCCATTTCGTGCAAGACTTAAATATTAATGACCTTAATCTCAGATTTACTGCTGAAATCGGCACTCCCTCATTAAGCTTTCTGGATCTTGTCGTATCCCCGGATCAACAAGGCAGGATCAAAACAAATTTGTTTAGGAAGAGTACAGCTACTAATAGCTTGCTGAATTGGAAAAGTCATCATCCGATTCAACAGAAAAAGGGGATCCCAATTGGCCAATACCTACGCCTAAGACGTAACTGTTCTGATATAGAAGATTTTAAGATAAGAGCAAAAGAATTGCGTCAAATGTTTAGGTCCAAGGGATACCCCAATAAGTGTCTAAAGAGGGCATACCATAGGGCTCTCCTAACAGAACAGGAAAGTCTTCTCAGAGAAAATACAGCCTCCTCCTCAACTTCAAAGGAAACAGAGCAGAAACAACTAAGATGCATTGCCACGTTCGATGCAGGCTGGGATCAGGTCAAGACAATTATGAATCGCTTCTGGCCCCTTCTAAAACAAGATGCACAGTTGAAAGATGTTCTTCCATTACATGCTTCTTTAATAGCCAGAAGAGGTAGGAACCTAAAAGACATGCTAGTGCATAGCCATTTTCAACCCAAGAAACCACCAACACATTGGTTGTCAAATAAAATCAATTCTTGAACATATTAACTCAGTTAAAACAGCTAGGAACATCGAAACCCCCGTCTCCAGACATGTCAAGATAGCCCATAATGGGGACCCTAATGTCCTCAAATTTTTGGGCATCGAATTAATTAAACCAGACCAAAGAAAAGGCAACTGGGACCAACGTCTGAGAAGACGTGAATGTTATTGGATATACCGCCTAAAAACATTGTCCCCTAGGGGACTTAACGAAGGTTTTTCATACTCTCCTTTTATTTAGAAAGTCTCTAAAATAATAATCTTTAGAACATTTAATAACAAATTTATCGCTTTACCTTGGCTAGTCCAATCATTTGCGATCATTTTTCTCTCTAACGTATAGTTTATTTCACTTTTGAATCACAAATAGCACAACACTTTGATGAAATTCTAACTTCCCTAACTCCCCCCCACCCCTTTACTCTCTAGTTGCCATGATAGAGAAAATATTACCAAGTTTATATCCCCATTGGCTCAATTGGAATATACTTCACCTAGTGACAAGAGACAACAGAAGACACTCTTCTTTAGTGACTGAGACAATATAAGAATTGGAGGATTTATACCTTTAATTCAAGACATTACTTTGTATATATCCATAGCGATCGACAAGCAAGTTATAAATTATGAGCAGACTCTTGCATACATTTATTTAGCATTAACAGTAAGAGAGACTATTAAAGTTCTCCTGATAACTGTGGAGCTCATTTGCAACCTATTAAACTTTTTTCAGATCGTTGTCAGTTCGGGCAAAGAGGGAGGCAAACTAGCTGCCAATCATTCTGATGCTGTGGCCCATAGTCCGCCCACAGTAATCCCACGTGGTTATTCATCTTTTCTTTTTTCGTTAGTTTAAATGTTTATTTCTTTAGGAGCTATACTAGTGTAGTGACTGCAGTTTAAGGGGACAGAGCTTAGCAAATGGTGGTGATTATTAGGAGAT
The DNA here is from genome assembly GCF_036172605.1 of Pelobates fuscus. Lineage (NCBI taxonomy): Eukaryota > Metazoa > Chordata > Amphibia > Anura > Pelobatidae > Pelobates > Pelobates fuscus. The sequence continues at coordinate 144,238,762 of NC_086321.1, read as the reverse complement.
TTTTTCCTCTATTGTACTACTTCTACCACTGTATATATTCTATCCTATTACTCCTATGCATTTAATAAGCAACGTTAAAGCTATTGAATAACGGACAGTTTGTGTCCTTTCCTCATACTATGCTATACTGTCTCCACTGCCCCACCTGTTTAACTACCATAAGTAGATCTTAAGGTATTACATTTACTTTTTTCTCCTCTGTGGATTATTCAATACAAATACATCTCAACATTTTAGCATTTAATATGCCTTAACTGTTATTTGGATATTGAGATATATCCACATAGGATTTCAGGGTGTAAAGCATTTCTTGGACACTGACACATTGTACCCTCTCTACAGTATGTTTAATAAAGTTACAGTGTATCACTGTTTATGTTAGGATACATGTTTATCTAGTGTCTAATATACTTTTATAGGCTTTCCCTGTAGCTACATTTTCCAATCTGGACATATCTATAGGAATATGTTTGTATTAATTGGCGTTCTTTTTCAATTACCAGGTTGATTGGGAGCTTCCCCCTTTCCTTTCTTTTAAAGGGGAGCTATCCAATCTGTACATCTTTCTGTAATTTTTGTGTAAATATTGGGGTTCAAGCCCACATCTAGGTGGAACTGGTACCACCATCCTGACCTCTTTACCCTATCTAATCCAACAGTTTGTGGATCAGGGACGACGGGATTCAATACATAGCTTTCCTATTTAACAATTGCCAATTAAGCCCAGCATTGCCCACTTTAGTTGAGGTAGAGAGCTACTGGCTGCAAAAAGGCAAGGGCTAGTGCCTGGTAGATACCAGGCAAGATGTCAAACTGTTAGTTAATGGTTTCACTGCTTACACTGTGGAACCAGGGCACTCCTGGCACCATGGACGGCTCCAGGCCGGACTGTGACAGAGGCGGTATTTTGCCTTGCTGGTGTGAACAGTGAAGAGGGAGCCCTGAGAGTGATCTTACATGCCCAGCAGCAGCAGTTACTCTTCGCTCTCTAGCCACAAGAGCATTACCACGGGTTGCCATGGCAATGCTCTGGCATGCATTGCGTGCCGCTCGGAGCGTTGCCATAGCCCTGTCCTCCAGCTCCACTGGACCACCATGGAATCATGTATCCCACCTCCCTGCCTACAGGTAAGAGGCAGGGAGGGAGGGAAAATGTTAAAATGAAAAAATAAAAGCTGCTCACTCCCCACAAATCTACTACACACCACAACAGAAACAACCACACACTGCATGCACTTCATTAACACAGTTACTGTATACACTGCATTCACTATACACACACTACATCCACTATAAACACGCACACACTACATCCACTATACACACACACAACATCCATTATACACACACTACATCCACTATACACACACACACTACATCCACTATACACACACACACTACATCCACTATACACACACACTACATCCACTATACACACACACTACATCCACTACAGGGAGTGTAGAATTATTAGGCAAATTAGTATTTTGACCACATCATCCTCTTTATGCATGTTGTCTTACTCCAAGCTGTATAGGCTCGAAAGCCTACTACCAATTAAGCATATTAGGTGATGTGCATCTCTGTAATGAGAAGGGGTGTGGTCTAATGACATCAACACCCTATATCAGGTGTGCATAATTATTAGGCAACTTCCTTTCCTTTGGCAAAATGGGTCAAAAGAAGGACTTGACAGGCTCAGAAAAGTCAAAAATAGGGAGATATCTTGCAGAGGGATGCAGCACTCTTAAAATTGCAAAGCTTCTGAAGCGTGATCATCGAACAATCAAGCGTTTCATTCAAAATAGTCAACAGGGTCGCAAGAAGCGTGTGGAAAAACCAAGGCGCAAAATAACTGCCCATGAACTGAGAAAAGTCAAGCGTGCAGCTGCCAAGATGCCACTTGCCACCAGTTTGGCCATATTTCAGAGCTGCAACATCACTGGAGTGCCCAAAAGCACAAGGTGTGCAATACTCAGAGACATGGCCAAGGTAAGAAAGGCTGAAAGACGACCACCACTGAACAAGACACACAAGCTGAAACGTCAAGACTGGGCCAAGAAATATCTCAAGACTGATTTTTCTAAGGTTTTATGGACAGATGAAATGAGAGTGAGTCTTGATGGGCCAGATGGATGGGCCCGTGGCTGGATTGGTAAAGGGCAGAGAGCGCCAGTCCGACTCAGACGCCAGCAAGGTGGAGGTGGAGTACTGGTTTGGGCTGGTATCATCAAAGATGAGCTTGTGGGGACTTTTCGGGTTGAGGATGGAGTCAAGCTCAACTCCCAGTCCTACTGCCAGTTTCTGGAAGACACCTTCTTCAAGCAGTGGTACAGGAAGAAGTCTGCATCCTTCAAGAAAAACATGATTTTCATGCAGGACAATGCTCCATCACACGCGTCCAAGTACTCCACAGCGTGGCTGGCAAGAAAGGGTATAAAAGAAGAAAATCTAATGACATGGCCTCCTTGTTCACCTGATCTGAACCCCATTGAGAACCTGTGGTCCATCATCAAATGTGAGATTTACAAGGAGGGAAAACAGTACACCTCTCTGAACAGTGTCTGGGAGGCTGTGGTTGCTTCTGCACTGTCAGGATCGGGACAGGGATCCAACACGCAGAGTACAAACAGGTACAGGATATGTATACCGGACCTTAGAATGGCCGGACTAACGTACGGAGAATATAGAGAATGGTCAGAGACAAGCCGAGGTCGAGGGAACGAGAGGACAGGTAAGCGAGGAACAAACCGGGTCAAGGATAACAGAGGTAAACAGAGTAAGTCAAACAAGCCGGGTCGGAACCAAAGGGATAACTGAAAATACCAGAGCACTGTGTGACTAGGCAGGCTAGAACCACGACAGGGCAATGAGCAAATGAGAGAAGCACTGTTAAATACCCTGGCTCAGAAGGGTAGACACACCTCCGACGAGTCCTGATTAGTCTCCAAACAATTGAGTGACAGGTCGTTCCGGGTTGGCGTCATGACGTCGACTTCCGGACGTCATGCTACAAAAGGAAGTGACTCCCTCGCGGCCGGCGTTTATGTGACCGGGTGGACCGCGAGGAACAGGGGAAACAGACCGTCCGGATGGATAGACGTCTAAGTCTCTACCTCTCCCAGAGGTAGAGACTTCAGGTACCCTGACAGTACCCCCCCTCTCAGATACGCCCACCGGGCGGAATGAACCGGGACGAGATGGGAAGCGGAAGTGAAACGCCCTGCGGAGACGAGGAGCATGAACATCCTCTTGAGGCACCCAACTCCTCTCCTCAGGACCATATCCCTTCCAATCGACCAGATATTGTACTCTCCCCCTGGAGATTTGAGAATCGATGATAGCGTTAACCTCATACTCTTCCTGACCCTCCACCTGAACAGGGCGTGGGGAGGAGACCGTGGAGGAAAATCTGTTACAGACTAGTGGTTTCAGCAATGAAACATGAAATGAGTTAGGGATGCGTAAGGCAGATGGAAGAGCTAGACGATACGCAACTGGGTTAATTCGAGTCAGCACCCTGTAAGGTCCAATATAACGAGGAGCGAACTTCATGGAAGGCACTTTTAAACTAATGTTTCTTGTACTCAACCATACTCTATCACCTGGAACAAACACCGGAGCCGCCCTTCTACGTTTATCAGCGTGTTTCTTAACCAGCATAGAATTGTGCAGAAGAATTTGTCGAGTCTGATCCCACAACTTCCTCAAATTGGCAACATGAACATCAACCGACGGTAACCCTTGGGAAGGAGAAGCCGAGGGAAGAATAGATGGATGAAAGCCATAATTCATGAAGAAGGGGCTTGAATGAGTAGAATCACAAACGAGATTGTTGTGTGCAAACTCTGCCCAAGGAATCAAACCAACCCAATCGTCCTGGTGTTCAGAAACAAAACAACGTAAATATTGTTCAATCTTTTGGTTGGTGCGTTCAGCAGCTCCGTTAGACTGAGGATGATAGGCAGAAGAGAAATTCAATTTGATACCCAGTTGAGAGCAGAAGGACCTCCAAAAACGGGAAACAAATTGGGAACCTCTGTCAGACACAATTTGGGAGGGTATCCCATGTAAACGAAAAATCTCCCTTGCGAATATCTCCGCCAATTCGGGGGAAGACGGGAGTTTAGGCAGAGGAACGAAGTGAGCCATCTTGGTGAATCTGTCAACCACGGTGAGGATAACAGTCTGTTTTTTAGAGATAGGTAAATCGACAATGAAGTCCATAGCTAAACAGGACCATGGCTTCTCTGGAACCTCTAAGGGATGCAGAAATCCACATGGGAGCGTATGAGGTTGCTTAGTCTTAGTACAGACCTCACACGTACCGATGAAATCCTTAACATCCTTATGTAAAGCAGGCCACCAGAAATCTTTGGAGATTAAAGCATACGTCTTGCGAATGCCAGGATGCCCAGCTACCTTGCTGTTGTGGAAAGACCGTAACACTTCCAGTTGGAGAGCAGGAGGAACGAAGTGTCTATCCCCAGGAGTCTGTTTAGGAGCTAGATGTTGTAACTTCATGATCTCAGCAAGCAACAGAGAATGAATCCTGAGATTCGTGTTAGCGATGATATTACATTTAGGAACTATCGAGGAAAGAACTGGCTCAGCTATAGTGGACGGTTCATATTGGCGAGATAAAGCATCGGCTTTAGAGTTCTTAGAACCAGGTCTATAAGTAAGCACATAATTGAAGTGAGTCAGGAATAAGGACCAACGAGCTTGCCTGGCGGATAGGCGCTTAGCCTCCCCAATATAGGACAAGTTCTTGTGGTCCGTTAGAATCGTAACAGGATGTAAGGTCCCTTCTAATAAATGTCTCCACTCCTTTAGAGCCATAATGACCGCTAACAGTTCCCTGTCACCGATGTCATATCTGCTTTCAGGACCAGATAGTTTCTTAGAGAAAAAACCACAAGGGTGTAACGGTTTGTCCACCTCTAACCTTTGTGACAGAACGGCACCTACTCCCGTCTCAGAGGCATCGACCTCGAGTAGGAACGGCAGAGTTGTATCAGGATGGACTAAAATTGGGGCAGAAGCAAAAAGTTCCTTGAGAGTCTTGAAAGCAACAAGGGCCTCAGTAGACCAGGTCTTAGTATCAGCCCCTTGTTTGGTCATATTGGTAATAGGCGCAATAATAGAAGAGTATCCCTTAATAAAGCGCCTATAATAATTAGAGAAACCAATAAACCTCTGAATCGCCTTGAGTCCCTTAGGCAATGGCCAATCTAAAATAGATTGGAGTTTGTCAGGATCCATCTTAAAGCCTTCCCCAGAAATCACGTAACCAAGAAAGTCTATCTGAGACTGGTCAAAACTGCATTTCTCCAATTTACAGTATAAGCCATGTTGCAGAAGTTTGTGCAATACCTTTCTGACTTGTCTGTGGTGGGTCTCAATGTCCCTAGAGTGTATAAGTATGTCATCCAGGTATACAATAACACAATCATGTTGAAACTCCCTAAGAACTTCATTAATCAAATCCTGAAATACTGCCGGAGCATTACAAAGACCAAATGGCATAACCGTGTATTCATAGTGACCATAACGGGTATTGAACGCTGTCATCCACTCGTGTCCATGCTGGATTCTCACCAAGTTATACGCCCCTCTGAGATCTAACTTGGTGAAAATTTTAGAGCCCTTTAAACGATCAAACAGCTCGGTAATCAAAGGAATCGGATAGGCATTTCTGATGGTTATCTTATTCAAACCTCGGTAATCAATACAAGGTCTCAGAGTACCATCTTTCTTTTTAACGAAAAAAAAACCAGCCCCGGCGGGAGAAGAGGATCTCCTAATGAATCCTTTTTCTAGATTCTCACGAATATATTCCTCTAGAACTGAGTTCTTGTCAGGGTACCTGAGGCCTCTACCTCCGAAAGAGGTAGAGACTTAGTAGTTTACTCCTCCAGCAGGTCGGCTTCCTCCATCCCTCGCGGCTCTCCTAGACACTCTCACGCCGGCCGCGAGGGATCCGTCTCATTTTATGACGTCACGCACGCTGCCCGACGTCATGACGTCAGTCCGGACCGATCTGTCACTCAAGTGACTGGAAGCCACTCAGGACTCGTCGGAGGCGGGTATACTCACTGTAACCAGGGTATTTAAACCTGTTTCTCCCTTTCACTCATTGCCCTGTCGTGGTTCTAGCCTGTCTAGTCACACAGTGCTCTGGCGATTTCAGTTATTCCTTTGGTTCCGACCCGGCTAGTTTGACTTACTCTGTTTCCCTCTGGTATCCTTTACCCGGCTTGTTCCTCGCTCACCTGTCCTCTCGTTCCCTCGACCTCGGCTTGTTTCTGACCATTCTCTTTACTCTCCGTACGTTAGTCCGGCCATTCTAAGGTCCGGTATACGTACCCTGTCCTGTTTGTACTTTGCGTGTTGGATCCCTGTCCCGATCCTGACAGTTCTCTTGAGTGGATAGAGGATATACATTGCCCCTCGGAGGCATAGTACCAGGTAGAAGCTTAATTTTACAATCAAATGACCTGTGTGGAGGTAAGGTATCAGCATTCTTCTTGTCGAATACTGCTTTTAAGTCCTGGTAGAGAGACGGTATCTGTCTCTCTGTAGACTGAGTGGAAGTACCTGGTGTGTTTATTACAGCCAATGGAGAAACCCTGCGTAAACACCTCTCCTGGCAGCCCTGACCCTGTTACAAATCGCTATTTGTAACTGGCCCTTTAAATGAGAAATTGCCCTGCTTTCCTGGATTGTGGAGAAGCCTATTTGCCAGCCTCCTTCCTTATGACTATGGCCCTGTGTGAGCGGTGATACCCCAGATGGCTATGCCATGGAGCCTATTCATATAATGAAAGACTATGGGAAAGACTTTAGCTCCATGGCAATTGAACTGTGTGAATAGGATCTGCGCGCTATTCGGTAGTTTTGTGCGCTCAGATCCCAGCTATCTGGGGATATGTGAAATGTCTGTGTGTTATGTGTAAAATGTGACTTTATGTATTTTAAAGTGTTTTATGTTGTTTTGCAACCATGTGGTTAATGGAGTCTGCCTCTAGTCCTGGATAATTGAATTACTTCCCCCCATTGTCTCCAGGATAGAGGGCCCTGTAAAACCATGCTTCCAGAAGGTCAAATGCACATTTGTACTAACTTCTGAACCCCTGGTCCAATTCGTATGATTTTTGAGTATGTTGTTCCCCTGAATGGATTGATTGTGAATATGTATTTCTATGCGAATGTGATGTATATTTTGGGAGTTATGAATGTTGTGTAAAAACTGTATTTTTACTGTCTGTGATAATTATGTTAATCCCTTGTGTAGCATAATTATATCACAGACATAGGGGAGGATTTTGTGTGTAATTACTGGGAGTGGTTTTAATGATGTACGTGTATGATTGGTTGTTTTGTCCCGCCCTGTGGGTGGTCCTGTATTTTCAAAATGGTAATAAAAACCAGGCTGGGTGTTCCAGCACCTCAGACCTCTTCTGACCCTCAATACGTAGCCGTGTCTCGTTATTGGAGGGAACTGCTATATCACACTGGGGATTGCTATGCGCTGCATATTCCCCTGAGCTCTTAATCACTTAGCTCTTGTAAGAGCTTGTTCCGGATACGCTCTCCTGGAGGAGAGGTCTTCCCCACACGGTCCTGGAGGACAGAAGCCGATCCAGGGTGGAAGGAAGACGGCGCGGCTCCAGTTAAGCTACGGCGGTTGTGGAGCCTGCGGTGGTTGTGGTGTCGTCTGCAGTGCTTGGAGTCCTCTGAGAGCGCTAGGAGCATCCATCAACGGAGGGTACTCGGTCGGGGTACACGGAGCTCCGTTACAGTGGTGGCAGCGGTGGGATGGCGTCCTAGTGCGAGGAGAAGCAGCTCAGAGACACTGGTAACGTTTGGAGTTACAATTGAGGGCAACGCTAGCCATTGGGCAGCGCCCCTGGCTACAACAGGATGGAATCAGCTGGTTTGCGGACAGCGTTCCATGATGAGGAGGAGAAGGAGGCCGCAGATTACAGGGATGCAGCCAGAAAGGAACTCTGGTATGATGCCCTGGAAGACGCCCAGTGGCGGCGAGGTGAGAGTCTCCCCAGTGATGAGCAGCGGCTACAGAAGCGTGTGGCAATGCGAATATGTCTATTGGGGGAGCAGCCCCTAGATGAGTGGGTGGCAAGACTGGAGACCCTGGTATGGCGAGAGATCGGGCTAGACAACGCATACCAGGCCCTCTGGTGGCATACCATTCGACTTACTCCCTGGACGGCCGAGCACAACCTACCGGAGGGGGATGATTATGATGGTCCTGGTCTACTTCAGGATGCCATGGAGGAGGATCTTGATTTCGGCAGCACGGAGGAGTCTAGGTTTTGGGACATCTACGACTACCGGATGGGCATGTATGTCTGGGCTGACGAACGCGAGGTGAGAGAAGACATGACCCACCTGGTAACAAGGGAGTGGGAGCTGGAGCAAGACTACCTACACCTGCTCAGCTCCGTGCAGCCCCAACCTACCCGACAAGCAGAACCAGGTCTAGAGCCCTTCAGCTGGAAGGATATCGTAGAGGTTTACTGGGAAGATCCCCAACCCCAGAGTGAGTGTCAGGGAGCCGAAGGTGCCGTCCTTCCCCCCCAGCAGCAGTGTGTCCTACAGAGAGCAGAGACAGTTGGTCCCTCTCTACAGCAACAGGACAATGGTAAGGGAGTGGAGACAGGCGGTCTCCCTCTCCAGCGGCAGTGTGTACCCCAGGGGGCCGAAGGTGCCGACCTTCCCCCCCAGCAGCAGTGTGTCCTACAGAGAGCAGAGACAGTTGGTCCCTCTCTACAGCAACAGGACAATGTTACGGGAGTGGAGACAGGCGGTCTCCCTCTCCAGCGGCAGCCTGTGTTTCCGGGAAAGGAGCACAGCACACCCTCTCCCCAGCGGCAGCTTACCCTAACAAGGGGAGACACCAATCCCCCAGACGGCGCAGATGGGACCGTGGTCTCTGTGCCTGACCTACAGGGATGCTGGACAGCCTTTCCAGATCCCCAACTACCCTCACCGGGACACCCAGAGGAGGGGGTAAGTACAAATTCCCCTCCCCAGGTAACTCCTAGCGTGGCACCAGAGTTAACAGAGGCAATGTTAACCCCTACTGACGTCCATGTTCCCTTGGCTACTGAGCCGGACTATGTCCCAAGCATCCCAGCAGACGAGCTGGCAGCTGGGCAGAGTGCAGTCGGCCTCTGCCCTACCTTTGTCCCTGGTCCAGAGCCGGATGTCCCGCAGGCTACCCCAGCCGAAGAGCTGGCAGCTGGGCAGAGTGCAGTCGGCCTCTGCCCTACCTTTGTCCCTGGTCCAGAGCCTGATGTCCTGCAGGCTACCCCAGCAGAAGAGCTGGCAGCTGGGCAGATTGCAGTCGGCCTCTGCCCTACCTTTTTCCCTGGTCCAGAGCCTGATGTCCTGCAGGCTACCCCAGCAGAAGAGCTGGCATCTGGGCAGAGTGCAGTTGGCCTCTGCCCTTCAAGTACCCTCGGCATGTGGCCTCATTACCACAGCCAAATACCCAGGTGCAGTGACTGTGTGTTGTGGGTGGGCTGTTCCTGTACTTTGATGTTGTGGGGGGGCTACTCGGACATCTGTTTATTGTGGGTTGGTGGATCGACTAACGGAGGCACTGACCGACAGAAGGTCAGATGCCTGGTTAGTCTTCCCCCCAAAGGGGAGATGTGTTACAAATCGCTATTTGTAACTGGCCCTTTAAATGAGAAATTGCCCTGCTTTCCTGGATTGTGGAGAAGCCTATTTGCCAGCCTCCTTCCTTATGACTATGGCCCTGTGTGAGCGGTGATACCCCAGATGGCTATGCCATGGAGCCTATTCATATAATGAAAGACTATGGGAAAGACTTTAGCTCCATGGCAATTGAACTGTGTGAATAGGATCTGCGCGCTATTCGGTAGTTTTGTGCGCTCAGATCCCAGCTATCTGGGGATATGTGAAATGTCTGTGTGTTATGTGTAAAATGTGACTTTATGTATTTTAAAGTGTTTTATGTTGTTTTGCAACCATGTGGTTAATGGAGTCTGCCTCTAGTCCTGGATAATTGAATTACTTCCCCCCATTGTCTCCAGGATAGAGGGCCCTGTAAAACCATGCTTCCAGAAGGTCAAATGCACATTTGTACTAACTTCTGAACCCCTGGTCCAATTCGTATGATTTTTGAGTATGTTGTTCCCCTGAATGGATTGATTGTGAATATGTATTTCTATGCGAATGTGATGTATATTTTGGGAGTTATGAATGTTGTGTAAAAACTGTATTTTTACTGTCTGTGATAATTATGTTAATCCCTTGTGTAGCATAATTATATCACAGACATAGGGGAGGATTTTGTGTGTAATTACTGGGAGTGGTTTTAATGATGTACGTGTATGATTGGTTGTTTTGTCCCGCCCTGTGGGTGGTCCTGTATTTTCAAAATGGTAATAAAAACCAGGCTGGGTGTTCCAGCACCTCAGACCTCTTCTGACCCTCAATACGTAGCCGTGTCTCGTTATTGGAGGGAACTGCTATATCACACTGGGGATTGCTATGCGCTGCATATTCCCCTGAGCTCTTAATCACTTAGCTCTTGTAAGAGCTTGTTCCGGATACGCTCTCCTGGAGGAGAGGTCTTCCCCACACGGTCCTGGAGGACAGAAGCCGATCCAGGGTGGAAGGAAGACGGCGCGGCTCCAGTTAAGCTACGGCGGTTGTGGAGCCTGCGGTGGTTGTGGTGTCGTCTGCAGTGCTTGGAGTCCTCTGAGAGCGCTAGGAGCATCCATCAACGGAGGGTACTCGGTCGGGGTACACGGAGCTCCGTTACAGACCCCATGAGAGTATCTCCCCTAACTCCCAATCGATAATAGGGTTATGTCTTTTTAACCAAGGGTACCCCAGGACTATGGGGACAGAAGGGGACGAAATGAGCATAAGTGATAATTTTTCCTCGTGTAAGATACCAACAGTTAAGTTAACGGGTATGGTCTCACGGAAGATAACAGGCTCAAGTAAAGGTCTACCATCTATGGCCTCAACGGCCAAGGGTGTATCCCTTAACTGGGATGGGATAGTGTGTTTCGTAGCAAAGGCTTGGTCGATAAAATTCTCAGCAGCTCCGGAATCTATCAAAGCCATAGTCTTTAGTACTCCCTTCTCCCAAGTTAAAGAAACTGGTAGCAGCAGCCTGTGATCTTTATAATTATGAGTAGAGGACAAAATAGAAACACCCAAGGCCTGTCCTCTAGAGAAACTTAGGTGCGAGCGTTTCCTAAGCGATTAGGACAATTCAGGCGTAAGTGACCTCTGACTTCACAATACATGCATAATCCCTCTCTTCTCCTGTACTGTCTCTCTTCTTCTGAGAGGCGAGTATTGCCTATCTGCATAGGTTCAGGAAACAGTGAGGTAGTGGAATCAGGACTTTGAAATGCGGGAGCTAATTTAAAGGAAGGTCTAAGGTTCCTCTCTCGAGTGTTTTGTCTCTCTCTTAAACGCTCATCAATACGAGAAATGAACGAAATTAAATCCTCCAAATTTTCAGGGAGTTCTCTAGTAGCAACCTCATCAAGGATTACGTCTGATAGCCCGTTCAAAAATACATCTATATAAGCCTGCTCATTCCACTTAACTTCTGACGCCAGAGACCTGAACTCTAGTGCATAATCCACAAGTGTTCGGTTCTCCTGTCTCAGGCGCAACAGTAATCTGGCTGCATTGACCTTTCTACCAGGGGGGTCAAAAGTTCTACTAAAGGCAGCTACAAAGGCATTATAATTATATACTAACGGGTTATCGTTCTCCCATAGTGGGTTGGCCCATCTCAGAGCTTTCTCAATGAGTAAGGTGATAATAAATCCAACCTTTGCCCTATCTGTAGGATAGGAACAAGGTTGCAATTCAAAGTGGATACTAATCTGGTTTAAAAAACCACGACACTTCTCAGGTGAACCACCATAACGTACTGGTGGGGTAATGCGGGAGGAGGCACCTACAGTGGCTACCTCTAGGCCAGAACTTACAGGGGAGATAGAAGTAGTACGTGTCTCCTCTGGTGGATTATTGGCACGAGATAATAACGCCTGTAGCGCTAGGGCCATTTGATCCATTCTGTGTTCCATGGCTTCGAACCTAGGATCAGAGGGGCCAAGCTGACTGTTTGTACTTGCAGGATCCATTGGCCCTGTCGTAATGTCAGGATCGGGACAGGGATCCAACACGCAGAGTACAAACAGGTACAGGATACGTATACCGGACCTTAGAATGGCCGGACTAATGTCCGGAGAATATAGAGAATGGTCAGAGACAAGCCGAGGTCGAGGGAACGAGAGGACAGGTAAGCGAGGAACAAACCGGGTCAAGGATAACAGAGGTAAACAGAGTAAGTCAAACAAGCCGGGTCGGAACCAAAGGGATAACTGAAAATACCAGAGCACTGTGTGACTAGGCAGGCTAGAACCACGACAGGGCAATGAGCAAATGAGAGAAGCACTGTTAAATACCCTGGCTCAGAAGGGTAGACATGCCTCCGACGAGTCCTGATTAGTCTCCAAACAATTGAGTGACAGGTCGTTCCGGGTTGGCGTCATGACGTCGACTTCCGGACGTCATGCTACAAAAGGAAGTGACTCCCTCGCGGCCGGCGTTTATGTGACCGGGTGGACCGCGAGGAACAGGGGAAACAGACCGTCCGGATGGATAGACGTCTAAGTCTCTACCTCTCCCAGAGGTAGAGACTTCAGGTACCCTGACATGCACGCAATGTTGATGGTGAACAGATCAAAACACTGACAGAATCCATGGATGGCAGGCTTTTGAGTGTCCTTGCAAAGAAAGGTGGCTATATTGGTCACTGATTTGTTTTTGTTTGGTTTTTGAATGTCAGAAATGTATATTTGTGAATGTTGAGATGTTATATTGGTTTCACTGGTAAAAATAAATAATTGAAATGGGTATATATTTGTTTTTTGCTAAGTTGCCTAATAATTATGCACAGTAATAGTCACCTGCACACACAGATACCCCCCTAAAATAGCTAAAACTAAAAACAAACTAAAAACTACTTCCAAAAATATTCAGCTTTGATATTAATGAGTTTTTTGGGTTCATTGAGAACATGGTTGTTGTTCAATAATAAAATTAATCCTCAAAAATACAACTTGCCTAATAATTCTGCACTCCCTGTATATACACATACTGCATCCACTATACACACACTACATCCACTATATACACACACATACCATCCTCTATGCACACACACATTCCATCCACTACACACACACACATTCCATCCACTATACACACACTACATCCACTATACACACACACACTACATCCACTTTACACACACACTACATCCACTATACACACACACACACACACACTACATCCACTATACACACACACTATATCCACTATATACACATACTGCATCCACTATACACACACACCACATCCCCTATATACACACACTACATCCACTATACACACACTACATCCACTATATACACACACATACCATCCACTATACGCACACACTACATCCACTATGCACACACACATTCCATCAACTATGCACACACACATTCCATCCACTATACACACACGCTGCATCCACTATACAGACACTACATCCACTGTACACACACACTGCATCCCCTTTATACACACACACATTGCATCTACTATATACACACACACACACATTGCACCCACTATACACACACACACATACTACATTGCATCTACTATACACACACACTGCATACACTATACACACAAACACTGTGCATCCATTGTACACACACATGAAATGCAATACACAGACACTGCTTCCACTACACAAATACACACTCTGCACATATTGCACACAATACACACACTGCATACAGTACACACATTGCATAACATAATTGACGTGGGCGTGTTTTGGTTGGTGTGGTTTTGTTGGAGGGGCAGCATTTCATTCTTTGACCAAGGCAGCACAATGCCTTAGGCCGGCCCTGCCTTGCACCAAAACCGCTACAGCATTTTTTTATAATTATAGTTTTTGAAGTGTTCCTTTAATTCCATATAGTCTATATGCAGAAGGGTACGAACCATTTCAATCAGTAGTTAAGTACAACATTACCTGAATACTAGCAACAATAAGAATGCTAGCAATTTCTTTTAGATCATTGCATTAAGGTACTCCTGTTGTGATGTTTTTTGGAGATCATGTGTACTATTTCTGTATTACTTGTGTATTACTTGTGTTTTGACAGAATCTCCATTGGAATAGAAAAGGAAAATAAATAAATCCTGGACTGTTGCCGGGCGATGAGGAGTTGTTTGGGTACAACTGAATAATATATTGTGGCTGGATAATAGAACAAGCCATGCTACAAGTCTCCATTCTGAAACTTCATTATGGAAACAATAAAAAAAAAAAAAATAACTTTGAGATGAAACAAAGAATAAACACGAACTCTGTCTGATCTGTGAAAGAATAGCGAACCATATAACTGCCATACCGGATAGTATGCCATTTCCATGAGAATATATACATTTTAAACCAGTCCAAGGGCCTTGGTTTACATATTGTAAATCAAGATTTAGGACATTATTATTACTATTGGTATTTATATAGGGCCAAATTATTCTTCTGTGCTTTACAATTTTATAAAATAGGAAATTTAACATTAAATGAGACAATTACAAAATGTTACAGAAACAATATGTTGATGAGGCAATGTTTTGCTAGAAAACATTCATTTGGATGTTGCTTTGACAAGTACCACCTACCTAGAGATTGTTGCAGACAACGTACACCAATTCACGGCAATGGTATTCCCTGATGGCAGTTGCCTCTTTCAACAGGATAATGCACCCTGCCACGTAGCACACATTTTTCAGGCATGTTTTGAGGAACATGACAAATGGTTCAATGTTTTGCCTTGTCCTCAAAATTCCCCAGATCTCAATCCAATTAAATATCTGCGGGGTGTGCTGGAACAACAAATTAAATGTCCATGCCTCGACATTTCCCATAGTTTTTTTTTTAGAATGGGTAATAATTTCCCATAGTCTTCATATTTTACTTGGACACAGTAGCCATGTCATGGTTACATAGACATCATCATAGATCTTGTACAACAATTTAACTTCTCCTTGTATTGTCAGAGAGTGTGAGTGGGCTAAAATCTGCAGTGACTTGCAAATCATTGCAGTAATAATAAACAGAAATGAGTATACAGTGACAAAAAAGCTACTTGCTAAATGACCACCACCACCAAATGGGGGGTTGCTGCACTGTGAATGTCTTCTTATAAATATAGGCTTCCATTACTAAAAGTGTGTCTCTAATCACAAACCATACATTTTGATTAGGTTTAGTAAATTCTGTATACACTCAATAGATTTGAAGAACATGTTTCTTTCCCTGAATGTGCAGCTAGTGTTTTGTTAACCCATTTCTTAATACAGCTAAACGCCGGGCTTTATTAAAGCTGTGGCAAAATAATCATTTGCAGCAAAAATGGAAATCTGCTTCTTGATAAGTCAAGTTGTAGCCTATGATTAATGGCTAGTTAAGATCCCCGTCTGGCACACAGGATACATCTAATTTATACCTCTCAGTTTTGCAGTATGTCTCGGAGGCATGGTAGGCGTTAATGCATTGCAGATTTTACAGGAGAAGCTGCTGGCAATGATGAAGCAGGGATGTTGCCATGAGACGTGGATTTGTCAGCCCTTTCCAGAGCAGCATGTGCATTACTCCTGCAGCTGCAGGTGAAGCTAATGAGCCGCCTGTTCAGCTCAGCAACCATTTTCTGTAAAGTAACTCAGGGAATAGCCAATTAGAGCTTTTTTTATTGTGGAATATGGCTCAATGCAATAAATAAACACTGAATGGATTTTTTTCAAATCATTAAGTGCTTTCGGCATTGCTAGTCTGCAGCCCTGGCATTACCTTTTGGATTAGTGTTTGCATTATTACCACTCGACTCGTACCTAGTTTTTACGAAAGGTTCAGTTTTTCTTCGAGATTGCTTCAAAGTTTGCACGTAATCTAGATAAAATACTTCATTAGAAAGGCCACTGTAGGTTCGATATCAGATAGCGTGATCGTAGGATAATGTCTAGACCTATTTTAAAGATGACCTAAAATGGAATGTTTGTTTAAAACTGTTTCATAAATCGTCTCTTATCCTTTGATAGATAAAGAACACTGGGTTTTTATTTTTCACTAAACAGAGAGGTTGACAATAAATTAATTTTAAAAAACCCCAAGCATGTGACCCACAATAAGTACTCTTATTGGACTCAGTAAACATAGATGCCTGTTATTAAATATAGATTTTTATTTACACCACTGTTACATAGTTACATAGGCTGAAAAGAGACATGTGTCCATCAAGTTCAACCTTCCTCACATCTGTTTTTTGCTGTTGATCCAAAAGAAGGCAAAAACAAAAACAGTTTGAAGCACTTCCAATTTTGCAACAAACTAGGAAAATAATTCCCTCTTGACCCCAGAATGGCAGTCAGATTTATCCTTGGATCAAGAAGCATTTACCCTACATTGAAAAATGATATCCTTGAATATTCTGTTTTTGCAAGTATGCATCTAGTTGCTATTCAAACATCTGTACGGACTCTGATAAAATCACTTCTTAACCCCTTAATGACACAACTTCTGGAATAAAAGGGAATCATGACGGAATATATCCGTCGTCTGTCATTAAGGGGTTAAGGCAGATAATGCCATATCCATATTGTTCTTACGGTAAAAAAAAACATATCCTTCGCCTTAGACTAAATCTTTCTTGTATGTTTGTTTCCTTTTGTTTCATGATGTCACTGGAAACCACATCATATCCCGTTTCTCTGTAGGATATTCTCCCTTTTGCCACTCTTATGGTTCTTCCCTGCAGTAATGCTGATGTCTCACATTTTTATCACGTCTTATTTGAACCCTAACTAATTTACTGTGACACTTTTAAGGGAAACATGACATGTTTGTGTGATGAAAGGCTGGATCTTTGAAGCCTAAGAGGAGCACTACAGTGTTTGGGATACAAACCCGTATTTCTAATGCTATAGTGCCCCTGTCCATAGCTATACACGGGTTCCCCTTGCCTGTTTGCAATAACATTTTTAAAACTAATTGATTTACTTACCTTTTTGTAGAGAAAAGGCTACCTCGGTGCTCCCTCCCACAACATCACAGAGGTGTCACAGCCTCCTGTGCGATGGCCTAATGTGCATGTGTCTCAAGTGCTGCACGCATTCAGGCTGCCCCATATGAAACCGTTCATTCAGTGCTTTCCTCTGGTAGCTTCACAGTTTTACTCTGTCATTGCAGCCGATGTGGTTGCAGTTTCTTAAAAAAGTACAGGGTTAAAAGGACAGGGACATTGCACCCAAAATACTTTATTGAGATGAAGTGGTCTGTGTGACTATAGTGTCCCTTTAATGTCACCCTTTGTATAAGTATCAGTTTCCAATAAATAACATATTTGCAGTATCTTTGTTTTAGGCCAACACCACTGTGACTATCAGAGAAGATACCTCCTATGAGTGGAGAACCAGAGACCTGTTGATTTCAGCACACTAGGTGAAGCTTATGAAAGTACAAACACAAGACTGGGGCACAGCAAAACAATTACCATTGAATAGTAAGAATGGGATGAAGATAATGTATATGAATACAAAAAGGTAGGAAATTCATGAAAATCAATACTGATATCTATTCAACTCTGAGGCTTTCCTTTTGATCCCTTAATTAAGTAATATCAGATAATTAGCTATAGCATATTATAATGTTTCTGAATGATACTTTGTATTTAAATACAGTAAATCACACTTTGCATTTATATACATTGCACTTTGTATCCCGTATATTATGTAGATATCTCACATCACTGTATTTGCCACTATGCAGAGTTCCACACATTCCACACACTATATTTGTCACAAATGCAAGCCTTCACTGCTTCCTATCTTCCCAGGGTTAGCTCATCTCCACTGTGTCCCAGCAAGTTCTAGTGACCACTCATACTACTTCGGAGTAGTCACCATCCATAGGGGTTGCCATGGTTACTTGGCATGCGCAAAGTTTCGTGGGGTAACTGCACTGAACACTGGATAATGCTTGATTTACATTATTTCTTCGATCTGGGGCATGCTGAGTTTTTTTTTTTTCCACTGCTGATACGCTTTGGTTCATTTAGCCACTTATACAGGGAGTGCAGAATTATTAGGCAAATGAGTATTTTGACCACATCATCCTCTTTATGCATGTTGTCTTACTCCAAGCTGTATAGGCTCGAAAGCCTACTACCAATTAAGCATCTTAGGTGATGTGCATCTCTGTAATGAGACTAAAGTCTAATGACATCAACACCCTATATCAGGTGTGCATAATTATTAGGCAACTTCCTTTCCTTTGGCAAAATTGGTCAAAAGAAGGACTTGACAGGCTTAGAAAAGTCAAAATAGTGAGATATCTTGCAGAGGGATGCAGCACTCTTAAAATTGCAAAGCTTCTGAAGCGTGATCATCGAACAATCAAGCGTTTCATTCAAAATAGTCAACATGGTAGGAAGATGTGTGTGGAAAAACCAAGGCGCAAAATAACTGCCCATGAACTGAGAAAAGTCAAGCGTGCAGCTGCCAAGATGCCACTTGCCACCAGTTTGGCCATATTTCAGAGCTGCAACATCACTGGAGTGCCCAAAAGCACAAGGTGTGCAATACTCAGAGACATGGCCAAGGTAAGAAAGGCTGAAAGACGACCACCACTGAACAAGACACACAAGCTGAAACGTCAAGACTAGGCCAAGAAATATCTCAAGACTTTTCTAAGGTTTTATCGACTGATGAAATGAGAGTGAGTCTTGATGGGCCAGATGGATGGGCCCGTGGCTGGATTGGTAAAGGGCAGAGAGCTCCAGTCCGACTCAGACACCAGCAAGGTGGATGTGGAGTACTGGTTTGGGCTGGTATCATCAAAGATGAGCTTGTGGGGACTTTTCGGGTTGAGGATGGAGTCAAGCTCAACTCCGAGTCCTACTGCCAGTTTCTGGAAGACACCTTCTTCAAGCAGTGGTACAGGAAGAAGTCTGCATCCTTCAAGAAAAACATGATTTTCATGCAGGACAATGCTCCATCACACGCGTCCAAGTACTCCACAGCGTGGCTGTCAAGAAAGGGTATAAAAGAAGAAAATCTAATGACATGGCCTCCTTGTTCACCTGATCTGAACCCCATTGAGAACCTGTGGTCCATCATCAAATGTGAGATTTACAAGGAGGGAAAACAGTACACCTCTCTGAACAGTGTCTGGGAGGCTGTGGTTGCTTCTGCACGCAATGTTGATGGTGAACAGATCAAAACACTGACAGAATCCATGGATGGCAGGCTTTTGAGTGTCCTTGCAAAGAAAGGTGGCTATATTGGTCACTGATTTGTTTTTGTTTTGTTTTTGAATGTCAGAAATGTGTATTTGTGAATGTTGAGTTGTTATATTGGTTTCACTGGTAAAAATAAATAATTTAAATGGGTATATATTTGTTTTTTGTTAAGTTGCCTAATAATTATGCACAGTAATAGTCACCTGCACACACAGATATCCCCCTAAAATAGCTAAAACTAAAAACAAACTAAAAACTACTTCCAAAAATATTCAGCTTTGATATTAATGAGTTTTTTGGGATCATTGAGAACATGGTTGTTGTTCAATAATAAAATTAATCCTCAAAAATACAACTTGCCTAATAATTCTGCACTCCCTGTATATGATCGCAGATTGCGCTATCTGGATTAGGATTACACACAGTATAGTTCATGCCACACTAACCCCAGAATGTGAGACATAGGTACTCGTAATAACATTCGTATTACTATTTTTTTGTTGAAACTGACTTCAATATCTTCTTTTACTGTCATTGATTTCAATACTGATTTTCATCAATTTCCTACAGTTTTTCATATTGTTTTTATGATTTGTTTATATTATCAGTACTGACATGGGGCCATGTGACCTCTTTACTATGGATCATTGTTATACATTCTGTGTGTCCAATTCCTGCTACTATGCTATTATTTTATTTAGTATTAATTTAGCTGCAACATAAGCATGATTTTTTAAAACTTTGTGCATATACGGTATCTTACTTGAGATGTTAAGTAAGACTCGACTTGACCACTAATTATGATAAATTAATGAATAATTATTTACCTATTTGTTGTTTCTTTACCATGGCTGCTGCACACACCTACGTTTTGGAGGAGTTTTCAGTTTTGGCTCCAAATTTTCGGGTATTTAAACTGCTTGATGTACTTGCATTTTCCATACATGATTAAGGCCTTTAGGCCAAAATGTTGTATTTTTTTTCTGTTTCTATCTATAATAAACCTTAATGATGCACCTTATCTGTTGAACCAGTTGATTTTCTATTTGATACTACAACTTAGAGGTTGTGGGCCTTTTATATGTAGTAGAAGTTCCTACTCATATTACTCTAAAGTGCCACACCATTTTGTTTTTTCAACTACCATTGAAGTCAATATTCCTTCTAATTTCATTGGTGCCAGAGGTGGTTATATCTTACTTTAATCTACGCAACTATTTTATTAAAGGATACCCCAACCAAAAACACATTTTAATAAAGTACTGTTTTTTTTGGTTGAGGACCATGCTGGGATGTCCTCCTTGAAAAAGCAAAACAAAAGAAAGTTCTCCCTGCATCCGATCTTCCCGCCATGGCATCACTCCCCCTCACTGCAGGAATTTCCCAGAGGATGGGGCTCATACCACTACTGGATATCTATTGTGCTGAATATCTCAGAGGACATCCAGAATACTATATATGCTGACAGATTTCTATATAGACAGACTCTATATAGACAGCCCAGACGTTTTCTCCTGGCCTTGCCAATTATACTGGTAAAAGTGGAGCTACATTAATGGCAGATACCTCTGTATGAACAGCTTTTCAAATGGAAACGCTGTGCATATAGACTCCGTGCACCATGCCAACTTAAAATCACTGAGATGGTCCTACTCTAGTACTTGGAGTTACCCTTTAATTTCCCCACCATCATAGTGCTCATCCTACCATGTTTTGTTTTAACGTCATTGCGGCCTTCCAAAGTATGGGGTTTTCGATGGCCCATGCAAGTTGTGAAACATATTTTTAGCTTCGTCCCAAAGATGCTCTCAGTACATTTTCTTTAACTTTACATGGCAAGACTTGGTGCAATGCCTCCTGCAGTTGAAAGATTTACTTGTCGTGTCCCGTCTAAAGGATGTTGGCAACAGAGAATCAGATTTTGGCGTCCTGTACTTGTTTATATGTAATTGATGATGTTTCTTGCAGTGAAACAGACATTACCCAAATGGAGACTCCAGTGATAATGAAACAAAGAAGTGAAACTCAAACTCCAAAATTATGGATATATAGCCATATTTTGGACTTAAAGGGACACTTTAGTCACCAGAACAACTACAGGCATTTTCTTGTAAACACTGCCTTTTCCGAGAAATTTCAGTCAATCCAATGCTTTCCCTGGGGCTGGAAATAAGGTAAGTTTTATTACCTTTTAAGGGGATTAAGGAAGGGGGAGGGCAAGCCACAACTTGGGTTACAATACATAACAATTTACTGTTTAGAGAATAAACCCCTTGTCTGCATGTAACATCTTTTATGAAAATATATCTTGTAGGGTATAATTTATCTTCTGCGTATGTTTTAAAGATAGTTAACGATATAAAAATAAATTTACCCTGAAGCTGCAAATCCTTTAGCTCTTATTTATGCCTTCCATTGAGCGAAATCAGGAGAGTATCATATTCCTTTCTTAGCTTGTCAGTGTTTCTATGCAGCTACATGAAATAGCCAATTAGTGAAGTATAAACATGTGTAATTGTGGCATCTCGACTGTCTTGGGTTCCCAACCCACCTTTTTTAGTGTTCCTCAGAATAAAGTACTGAGACAACAGACAGAGAATAAGACAAATAGCTAGGCAAATAAAGCATTGTACAGGTGGGCAGGCAGACAGGCAGGAAGATAATGACAGATACATGGATATTCCATAACCCTGAATCCCAATATAGATATACTTTCTAGTGACCTGAATCAATTTATGAGAATATTATAACTGTAATACTGTAAATAAACAATAATGAAATAAAAAGTGAAATGCAAACTTTAGACTAAAACAGCCAAGCTGTTACTATTGCTGAGTTTAATATTTAAAAAAAAGAAAAAAGCTTTTTTTTCTTCTTAGATTTGCAGTTTGGTTTTCTACTCACTACAATGAAGAAATCCCTTTGTTTACAACTGCCCTGGGTGCATAGATTTCATTAAAACCCCATGGGATTAATTCTATAAACAGAGATAAATTTATCACTGCCAAATGTACCCTACGTTTCTCTATAAGAAGCGCTGGATTGAACAGAGGCCATCAGTAATGGTAATCTCACCTTAAGAGTTATTTATAACTTTGCTCTGGTCATAGTCTCCAGTCCTAGTTTCTCTCTATCTGAGAATTGTACCAAAGCAAATAAATGAGTATTTTACGTCAATACCTATCTAAAACCACTTTCTATAACATTTTCTATAACACTAATGTGTAATTGATTGTGATGTTTGTGAGATACATTTTGCATGATGCTTAGCTAGCCTTTAGGGGTTCCACTATCAGCCGTTTCTGCTCTAGATTTCTGCTGTTTACATTATAATATTATTAAGTTTTTATGGCGTTGGATCATTTCGTGTTTAGATTAAGCCACACTTAGCATCAGCATGAATACCTAACAATTCATTTCATTATAGATGCCTAGAGGCAAATAGACTATTTGTTGACAACATGGTATACAAGCAAAATTCTTTCAAAAAGTAGCCAAGAGGAGGGGGGGGGGGGGGGAATGATTTTTCCAGCTATGCTTCTTTGAATTAAACTTAGTGTTTAGTCAATCAACCCCAATGAGTCCCTGCTATTCTCACACTCTGTCAGCTATGCATTGATACAATGCCTGCATGTTACAATTGGCTTTCAACGGTTTGATCTTTTCCACCTGCCAATGTATGATCTTCTAAACTGAAACGGTAGCCCACAGTGTTAGATCCAAGTCGCTGCGTGCGGCATGCTTCCTGGCTGTACTGCCAGCCAAGCCAAGGGCTGCGTGTTTGCAGATACAAGCTTTTTGCTTTGTATCTCCAGATCTCAAGCAGTGATAGGGCTCATATTATTCATGTACTTGTGGCTGGCTGGTTTGCTAATAATTCCTAAAAGTGCAGGCTCACCTAAACTGTTCATTGTTGATATTATTGCTTAATGTTAACATGAATCTGATATGAGCAAAATGTTTTGGAAACATAGGGTTATGATAACTAGTAGATATAGAGTCCTAAAAGAACCAGAATTGCATTGCATCTTTCTCATTGCCATGTATTTATTAAGATTACATTTTATACACACTCATTCATTGACACACACACACTGATTGACACTCATTGACAGACACACTGATAGTCACACACAGACTCAATGACAAAGATACTCACTGATAGACACTCACAAACACACACTGACAGACACACACATACACTCACATGCAACACTCATACAATCACTCACAGACACACACACTCACACACAGACACACATACACTCATTCACACACACATTCACTCACAGACAGTCACTCACAGACACACATGCACTCACTCACAAACACACAGACAGTCACTCAGACACACATACACCACTCACAGACACACATACACTCACAGACACATATACACTCACACACAGTCACTCACAGACACACAGACACTCACTCACAGTAACTAACAGACACACAGACAGTCACTCACAGACACACAGACACTCACAGACAGTCACTCACAGACACACATACATACACTCACACACAGACACACATACACTCACACACAGACACACATACACTCACACACATACACACACTCACACATACACATCACATACACTCACTAATTATTTTAATAAATAAACATTTTCCACACAGCCTCCCTACCTGGAGAGCTGGTGTGGATGATGAATCATTCCCTGGGGTCCAGTGGGGCTGCTGGGCGGCGTGCGCCAGTGGTGTGATCAGACGCGACAAGGGAGCTCTAATCTCCACGCTCTGCTCCCTCTCTACCTCTCTTGTAGTGTTGCCGAGTGGAGGATATCCCCTACAGGAGCTTTCATTTTCTGTACCTGGCCGGACAAACAGGGAGTGCTCTCTCAGTGAGCACCTCTGGTCAATCTGGCCGGGTACAGGAAACAGAAGCTCCTGTAATGCGCTCCGCCAATCTACACTCAGTGGTGTATACACACTGACAGTCACACACACTCAATGACAAACACACAGACTCACTGATCTGACACACACTCATTCATTGACACACACACACTGATTGACACTCATTGACAGACACACTGATAGTCACACACAGACTCAATGACAAAGATACTCACTGATTTGACACTCACAAACACACACTGACAGACACACACATACACTCACATGCAACATTCCTACAATCACTCACAGACACACACACTCACACACAGACACACATACACTCAGTGGTGTGATCAGACGCGATGAGGGAGCTCTAATCTCCACGCTCTGCTCCCTCGCGGACTGTCTACTGATGCCGCGGGAGCCGGAATTATGACGTCATATTCCGACTCCCGCGGCATCAGCAGACAGCGCGCGAGTGAGCAGAGTGTGGAGATTAGAGCTCCCTCGCCGCGTCTGATCAAACCACTGCCGCACGCCGTGCTGGGGGTCCAGAAGGTGGCCTGGCAGGAGGGAGAGCTTCCCTCCTGCCGGTCACTGAAATCTTGCGCCCACGGAGCCGGTGCACCCTAAGGTGGCCGCCTGTGCCGCCTTATGGACGCGCCGGCCCTGAGTACTAGACCACAGTAGTTGCAGTGATGTAGGCTTCCTATGGCCATCACTTCCTCGGGAATCTTTTCTATGAAGTTCCAGAAGTGGAATCTGCCTTGAGCATTCTGGGAAGTAGAGAACAAAATGCATGGCAACGGATGACATGAAAAATAGAGAACTAAATTGATATAAATGAAATTACATCCTGGCAAATGCTTAAAAGCCACTTTAAATCCTTTGTGACAATTCAAAGATGACAAACAAGGACTTGCATAGTACCATCTGTCCTCATTATCCTTAACAGGATTGCTTGTGTAGGATTTGAATGACTGACAGACCCTGATACTTTTGCCATCACATAAAACTCTTTTCTCAGGGCTGAGTACTCGCAACAAACAACATATTCTCAGCTGAACACAACAGTGACAGATCTATTATTAAACATTTATAAAAAAAGAATGCCAAGGGAAAAACGGAAATGCAGACCTACTTGGAACGTGTTAAACAAATAAATATTGCAGAAATTTCTAATGAAAGATAATGATATCACCACATGTTAAATAAATTGGGTGATATGTCTAATTATCTATTCATTTCTTACTGAATACAGCTATAGATTTTTCCATGCATGTCAATGATTGTGGCATACATTCCTATGCAGTAATCAGTGAAGAAGCTTGTTAGGGGATCTTGTATTATAGGAACAAAACATATAAGGGAAGGGTTAACAAAGCTTCACCTTGTCACACATTTGATTGAACGGGTGGGAATACAGGTTGAGAATTTTGCAAGTGACTGCAGTTATAAGAAATGTGTACAGGAGGGCAGAGACAGTGGACCTTCTCATTTTTTTCATGATATGCTTTATTTAAAAAAAAATTATACTGAAGATTTTGCAATTGGCATTACAATCCAGTTCAATCGAGGCACAACTAGGGTCAGTGGTGTATTTTGGATTCGTGCTTCCCTAGGCACAACTAAATTTGGGTACCCCTAAAATCTAAATTTGCCCCCCCCAATTCGTGTCAAGACCACTTTTTTGACTGACAGACACATGCCCTCATTAATACATGCACTGATATACACTCACTGACAGATACAGTCATTGGCACACACATACAGTCATTGACACACACTGTTTAACCAACACACACTTTCACTGACTGACACACCCACTCACTGACAGGCACACACTCTCAGATACACATAACATGACATACACACACTCACAGGCACACCCATTCTCACTGAAAGACACACACACCTTCCCTCACTCACAGACACAAACTGACAGCTACACTCACTCACAATAAGTTGGACAGCCCCAGAACACGAGGCAAACAAGGCATTTGTCTGGGAGCTTGGGGTGGCATTTTTTTGGTGCCCCCCGCCCCTGAAAGTGTGGCCCTAGGCGAATGCCTTGTTTGCCTTGTAGTAAATATATCCCTGACTAGGGTCTAGGGCAAATATTCATTAGAGGACATTTCTAGGATCCAAAGGAAACACATCAGTCTAGGTTTCTACATTTCATTCTTCAGACCTCAAAAAACACATAATTTACTGAATACAAGGGATAAGTAAATATAATATAAAAAATCATGGCATAAGACTCATTCCCTTTTAGCTGTTTTTTTTAATACTTCATTTAGAAGGTTATGGAACAATATAGAGGAGTTTGGACATAAGTGTTTTTTTCATTAGTCTTGCATCAAATCAATAATAAAAAATCAGCATGATTTTTTTGAGTGATGCTCTGTCTCGTTTCTTCCTTTTGTGTCCCTTCAAATAATAAAAACTTCAAACAAAATGGTCTGCTGTATTTGCATCCTGATTAATTTTTCATTTCACATCTGCTCTTCCTTTCTGTACAAAGAAACAATGCTTCCTTACAGTGGCTATTATATAGGTTTTCTGCTTTACCTATGCTTAATGTCCTTAAACTATGCATGGCATCTGTTGGTACAGAGCTATATAATACAATGTTAGTAAAAATACTGGACGGTTCCAAGAGAATGTTTTTGTTTTGTTCAGAAACTTGAAAATATGTACAAGAGTTGTTATTTAAAGCAATTAAGCACTTAAGATAGCTGTTACTTTGTAAACAGCAGTGTTTTTATGCTGTCCCCATTATTTGACAGTTTAATTATCTACAGCTAAATTCTTCTTTCGAATTAACGTATGGCCCATTAATTTGGTCCATTATGCACATTATGTCTGAAAAGGTATGAAGCATCTGATGATTAAAGCTTCTCTGTCAAATTAGTCCATCCAAACACGGATGGCAATGATACAGGGTGATATCTAGGAAGTACCGACTCGTCATCCCTACCTGCTCCCCTTAAGCAATCTCAATGGGATTTATGTGGTAGCTGTGTGTGACCATGTGGGGATTGGCTGAGTTGACTAAATGTGATTATGTATGTTTGCATGGTGTTGTCTGAGTGGGATTTGTGTGGGTCTTATTGAATGTGGTTGTGTGTGGAGTTGTCTAAGAGCACTCCAGCAAGTGTCGACCACATTAAACTCTCTTCTGGTCAGGTCACTCTTTGACTCATTCTCTGAATATTAGGACTGCAAGGGAGATCATAAACATTCTCTATGTGGTTATCTAATTGTTATTAAACACATTGCCAAATGAACAATCTACTGAATAAGAAAATATACTTTAACATATAATTAAAAAGTATAGTCAATCAACATAATGCAAATGTGTGCAAGTAACAAATTAATTGAACTACTTTTGGGTGCAAATAAGCTGTTTTGTATTGGGGTAGTGGATCAAAAAGGGATTATTTTGTGAATTGCTGAATTAGCTCGTTAGAGAGAGTTAGATTTAACTGAAACTGAAGGAGCACTCTGAACCCCTAATGTGCGTCAACTAAAGAAATTAGAGCTTTTATAAAGTGTCTAAGTGGCACCTTTCACGTGGTAAATTAGACAGCCTGCAGGGTGATCTTTCACATTTCTACTTGCTTGAACACAATGCTTGTCATGGAAAAACATTAGATTAAATACCTCTCGTTGAAAAGCATTGCAGGTACAGCATGGCAGAACTACATACTGCGTGCTTCTTTATGAGAGGCATCGGCATGGCCAGTAGATCAGTACTGGTGATATCCTATCAGGCAGAGTGCAGCAGTAGTGAGGGACTCTCTCGCTACTGGATTAGAGGTGACACTTTATTTGGGGGACCATAGGGGGTGGCAATAATCTGAATAGACTACAAAAAGTTTTGATGCATTTTTTTTTTTTTTTTTATTCAGAGTGTCATTACTAGCACCAAAAAAAGGGGGATGGAAAGAGGCTAGTGTCTTTTGGGGGTGAGGAAAATAAGAAGTTTGCTGTTTTCCATGATGGAACATATGTCTTCTCAATCATGTGGGCTGGTTCTTCGGTTCAGTCAAAACAAAGATTATGGATGGCTAGAGGTCAGTCACTAAATGTTGACCTTATTTACAGGTCAAGT
The DNA here is from genome assembly GCF_036172605.1 of Pelobates fuscus. Taxonomy (NCBI): domain Eukaryota; kingdom Metazoa; phylum Chordata; class Amphibia; order Anura; family Pelobatidae; genus Pelobates; species Pelobates fuscus. Next base: position 144,210,385 of record NC_086321.1, on the reverse strand, counting down.
GACAACTAAGCAATAGATGGGAAAAAAAGAGGAGCAATAAAACAACTATGCTTTCGATTCCAAGGATTCTTGTAGACAGTTCGACGTCAGGTATTGAGAGAGACAGTTTGTTGGAGTGGGAATAAGCCTGGGTCATTATTGTTTCTAGTGTGAGACTAGCACTTAGCTTCATGCTGTATCTAGCAGCTCGTGCTGCCAGGAGCACTAGAGAAAACGAAGAGCAGGAGATAGGAGATTTTCACTTGGCAAAAATGTTATCATTCATCCTAGTGTGAAACTATTATACAGTTGTTAATAGTTTTATTTTCTGTTAACTGGTCAGAGGAAAGAAAATCCTTCCTTTGGGGACTGCCTATCAATGGTCATTGATTCTAGTTTGAGACTACCTTGCCAATATGCAGTTATTAAAAGTTATTTTTGTTTTGTTTTGTTAGCTGTTTGGAGAAAAATAATTCCATTCTGACTGTGTTCAGTACAGTATGTGCTGTGCGTGTGTGAGTGTGTGAGCCCTGTGCAGTGTTTCTTAACATCAAGTACAATAACAATACATTAGTAAATCCACTAAGTACTAACTAATTTTGCAACAAAAACACATATTTTATTTCAGTAAAGTGTTAGTTTACACAATACACAATAATTTGTATACTTAATTTAATGTAATAAGAAAATGAAATTCACATTCATCAATGTCCCCTCCTAATCCGAAGATGAAATCGAGGATGTTTAGGGTAAGGGGTCATGTTTTGTAATCCACCATCAACAGTCGCACAATGGTCTCTGAAAGTCAGAACACCTCTTCTGTCACAAGGACCACTAAAACCTCTTAGATTGCTGCCTCCATCACCACCACTGCCACGACCACAACCACTATTAGTAGTATTAAAACTCAGGATAGTGGGATTAGCAGCATGTCCGTCAAGTCCAATTCAATACCCATGAAGCAATTGGACGTTTCTCAGTCTTTTCATGATGTAATAACGCCTGTTGCTACTTCCACCAGCACTGGACTACTGATCACTATAGGGGAGCTTTCCATCAGCAGCTGATGCAGACCCTTGCTCTGCAATATGTACTTCCTCAGGATTCACTTTCAGCAGAAAGATTGTGCCATTATTGCACCATCCATGTGTGCTGCTAGTGAAGAAGCAGCTGGTTAAGGTTGTAGGTCAGTGGGTGTACTTTTCCACACATTTATGGAGTGTTCTCATAGATGGCACATGGTGGCAGCTTTCGGTACCTGGGTAGGTGGCAGTAGAAGAGCTCCAACTTTACCAGTATATCAGACTGGGAGTGGATCTGTGGAGCAGCAGGCTATCAATCTAGTGGGGGATTGTCTGGGAGTGCTGGCAGGCACCAATCTGCATAATGGTTTTAGGTCACAGATAGAGCTGCTAACATAATTATTGTCTATGACAGGATGTCAGCATTCAGTGGAATTGCACTTTAGAAACGATGGAAAGAATTTAAGTAGCAGAGGGCAATCCTTAACCTATCTTCTTACCACTCCATTGGCATTGACTCCCCCTTTGGATGTGAGGATTGGACAATAATAGGGCAGCTAGTGTCAGTTCTTTCTCCTTTTAGAGACATGACAGGCAATTTGGGCCATAGTAATACCAGTTTTGAACAGGTCATTCCCTTGTTCACCCACTTCACTAACATGTATGTATGTCTTACTGGAAAACAGGGACTTAGTGGCTGGTAGCACACTCCACACCAATGTAGCAATAGTGGTCAGAAAGCTGAAAGATCTACTGAATCCTAGTCTGAGCAAATGAGTTACTAATTGACATGAACTGATTAGTTACAATGTGTGATCCTAGGATTAAGGGGGAAGTACAACAGCCTGACATAGAAGTGGGACAGACTTATTAACACAGTCCATGATTTGCAGGAAAGAGAGGCATGCATGTTGAGGAAGATGTGTACATTGAACCTACCATGTTGCCATTGTCTACTGTGCTCAGCAGCAGCTCCGGCAGCATAAACCCAAGAGAGCTATATGGAGCAGTTACATTTTGGGTTAATGCTTTTGGCAGTTCGGTGCGAGCAAGTGAAGCAGCAAGCAGCCAAAAGAGTAGTGCCATTGAAATGGACAGAGATTATATATAATCCTATTTTGCTTCCTCCTGAGTAGCTTCTGTGCTATTGGGATGAGTAGAGTGTGTGGCCTTCTCTGTGCCTGGTCGACCAGCAGCTATTGTAATGCCCACTGACCACTGTCCAAAGTGAGCAAGTGTTATTATTATTATTATTATTATTTTATTATTTATATAGCGCCAACAAATTCCGTAGCGCTGTACAATGTGTTGGAAGTGTTGGCTGTTACAGGGAGCATTATAAATCCCAGACACAAACAAATATCCCACAATTGATGGAATATAGAACCAGGGCTCGAGTCCTGCAGGAACGCGTGGGAACAGCGTTCCTGCACTTTTTTTAGTGCAGGAACGCCGTTCCCGTTTATGGTCCTGCAGGTCCTCGCATTTGCCGCCCCCAAATGTCCCCCCTGTCATGGGGGGCCCAAGAGGTGGCCTAATGGCCACCTGATGGACCTCCCCGGCCGGCTCTTGTCTCTCTCTGTCAGACGCGGCGAGGGAGCTGTGTCCTCTCTGCTCCCTCTCGCCGCGCCGTTTGCTGATGCAGGGAGCCGGAATATGACGTAATTTCCGGCTCCCGGCATCAGCAGACAGCCCGCGCGGCGAGAGGGAGCAGAGAGGACACAGCTCCCTCGCTGCGTCTGAGAGAGAGAGACAAGAGCCGGCCGCACTGAAGCCCCACTGGACCCCAGGGACAGGTCCACGCCAGCTCTCCAGGTAGGGAGGCTGGGTGGACATTTTAAAATTAAAAAAAAAAAAAATAATAATAATTTTTGTGTGTGTCTGTGAGTGTATGTGTGTGTGTGTCTGTGAGTGTATGTGTGTGTGTCTGTGAGTGTGTGTTTGTGTCTGTGAGTGTATGTGTGTGTGTGTGTGTCTGGGAGTGTGTATGTGTGTGTGTCTGTGAGTGTATGTGTGTCTGGGAGTGTGTGTGTATGTGTGTGTGTCTGTGAGTGTATGTGTGTGTGTCTGGGAGTGTGTGTGTCTGGGAGTGTGTGTGTCTGTGAGTGTGTATGTGTCTGGGTCTGGGAGTGTGTGTGTCTGGGAGTGTGTGTGTCTGTGAGTGTGTATGTGTCTGGGAGTGTATGAGAGTGTGTGTGTGAGTGTGTATGTGTCTGTGAGTGTGTGTGTGTCTGTGAGTGTGTGTCTGTGAGTGTGTGTCTGGGAGTGTGTGTGTGTGTATGTCTGGGAGTGTGTATGTGTGTGTATGTGTCTGTGAGTGTATGTGTGTATGTTTGTGTGTGTGTGTCTGTGAGTGTGTGTGTGTGTGTCTGGGAGTGTGTGTGTGTGTGTATGTCTGGGAGTGTGTATGTGTCTGTGTGTGTATGTGTCTGTGAGTGTATGTGTGTATGTTTGTGTGTGTGTGTCTGGGAGTGTGTGTGTGTCTGTGAGTGTGTGTGTGTGTGTATGTCTGGGAGTGTGTCTGTGTGTATGTGTGTGTGTCTGTGAGTGTATGTCTGTGTGTCTGTGAGTGTATGTGTGTATGTTTGTGTGTGTGTATGTGTCTGGGAGTGTGTGTGTGTCTGTGAGTGTGTGTGTGTATGTGTCTGTGAGTGTATGTGTGTGTGTCTGTGAGTGTATGTGTCTGGGAGTGTGTGTGTCTGGGAGTTTGTGTGTCTGGGAGTGTGTGTGTATGTGTCTGGGAGTGTGTGTGTATGTGTCTGGGAGTGTGTGTGTGTATGTGTCTGGGAGTGTGTATGTGTCTGGGAGTGTGTGTGTGTATGTGTCTGTGAGTGTATGTGTCTGGGAGTGTGTGTGTCTGGGAGTGTGTGTGTCTGGGAGTGTGTGTGTGTGTGTGTGTCTGGGAGTGTGTATGTGTCTGGGAGTGTGTGTGTGTATGTGTCTGTGAGTGTATGTGTCTGGGAGTGTGTGTGTCTGGGAGTTTGTGTGTCTGGGAGTGTGTATGTGTCTGGGAGTGTGTGTGTGTATGTGTCTGGGAGTGTGTGCGTGTGTGTCTGTGAGTGCGTGTGTGTGTCTGAGTGTATGTGTGTGTGTGTACCTGTGTGTCTGTGAGTCTGTGTGTGTGTCTGAGTGTATGTGTGTGTGTGTACCTGTGTGTCTGTGAGTCTGTGTGTGTGTCTGTGAGTGTGTGTGTACGTGTTTATATATGCATGCAAGTTTTGTTTTTTTCTGGTGGTGGGGTGAGGGTGGAACTCGAGTGAGTTCCCACACTTTATTCCCCAGGACTTGACCCCTGTATAGAACCTTCCTCAAGGTCAATCTCTCTAACTGCTGTAACCTTTCTCTTCAGTTTAATACTTAAGGCATCATTATCTGCTAGCTCCAACTGGAAGCTCTCCTCTCCTTTCAAAGTTGTCTCTTTAAAATAAAAAGTCATAATTAATTAAATCTCTCTGGGTGCTTTTCTGCTGCTGTTCAGCTTTTTTCAAATGTCAGCATGGATGGGGTAAGTGCGTGGTCAATTGACCACTTTTTTCCTTTTTGGATAATTCTCCTATTTTGAACTTGAACTGACTTCTGCTCCAATTTTTTTACAATTGCAAACAACAAAAGGGAAAGAATACAATCAATCTTTCTAAAAGTCTTACATCTTCCCATCTTTTTTTAATCCAGGTATATAATCTAATTTTTTCAACTTGGAATTGTCGTTGCAAAAATGACTGATATTGCATAGCCATTAAACCTGGCAGCATGGTCATATGGTGTATCTGAATTCCCATATTTGTTTGCTAAAATAGGTGATATTAAGTAGCCTTTTAAAAGTTAAAACTTTTTCTTTTTTGTCTTTGTGTGTGCGCTGTTCCGTATTCTCTAATTGTATATATTTAGTTTTTTTAATACAGCACCACTACTGAGAAATGCATGTTCCAGTTTTGCCCCTCCAATTCTCTTTGTTTTCTTTTAGGTGGTATTTACAAATAACATATGTAACTGAACATACTTTTGGGATTGTATTTTGTTATTTTGCATAATCAATATACTCATAGTCTATTCAGTCTATTCACAGTAGATTTCTGTTTATAGAAGCCATGACTTTCAGCAATCCTCATGTCATGAATCAGAGAGATTCTTGCCCCCAGTAGACAAAAAGATGCCTGTAGGTAAGTGCTGTGCTGAGCAGAAGTAAAAAGGTTAAACTCCTTGACGCTCTGATAGTGTAACCGCTAATGAGGCCTCCGCAGGTATATCATTCAGGAGGTTTATATACCTGCTCTGTGTGCTTCTTCAGTAATTGGAGACTGAGGATGTTAAACTGCCTCCCTGTGAGCGGGCTGCTCTGTGTTTTAAACAAGTGTATATCTTCCTGCCAGGAATTTTAAATTTCCCTATATCTTGCTTCATGATGCTGGAATCTGCTCTATTTATATCAATGATGAGGTTGACCTGCTCTCAGCTTTTAGACCTCGTTTTCTCTATTTTTAAGTCAATCTTTGCTAAATTACTGTAACATAAAATGTTTATTATATGATTAAAAGTATTGAAAGGTCTGTCAAGGACAGTAGAGAGAAAACACAGTGTCTGCTTTTAATGTGAAATCAATATTCAATTCTGTTACTACCCCCTATTTTGTATCAAACTACTTTGCTAACTTACAGAGCCAGCATAAAGAATATGTGGTGTGGATGACATTGGGCTGGTAATGAAATACAATGAAGGTGTATATATGGGCTTTTAAATGGTGGTTGCAAGTTCTAACTTTTCCATCGCCATATAAAAGTATTCTTGATTATCTTTTGGAAGGGAATAGAGATTGACTTAAATCACTTACACCTTTGTGAGTGCCCCATGACATTAAATCCCAGCACTTTACTTCACAACACTAGGCAGTGCCTTCAAAGAATCAAGCAGCTATTCTTGTTAGAACCATCAGGAAATTTGGCAAAGAAGTACCATTGTCAAACATGCTACAGCCATCTACCTTCTGCCTGGCATCAATTTTAATACAACAGGATATATCCGCATTGAATACTTGCATCATTATTGATGTAACACCAAGTGATTGTGACGAGTCACATTTTTCTTGCATACACATCTAATTCCATCACATACCTTTTGACACACATTGATGATTTATGTATTCAGAAATTTAAATCCATTCTGCCTCTACCTAGTTGCCCTGTTGTTTTTCTTGTTGACCCAAAAGCATGTACCTTTAGAGCTCTGATTGGTGGTAAGCTCTGATTGGTAAATCTATGTAAGCTGGATGTTTCTTCAATAAATTGAGTTATTTGAGTTGCCAAGAAGAAGCTTGTTTTGTCTCTTCCTTGAGGTCTCAAATGTATATTGCTATTCATTCTCCCAAATAGAGTAATTACTAGTAAGAATATTGCCAGAGGACTGGATAGATAGAATATCATATAGTAGCCATATATCAGTGTAGTATATCCAGTATTGCCAGTGGACACGCTACCATATATGAGTCCTAGCATTTAGTGGAGCAGTTTAGTTGTGCAGGTTATGTAAAGAGAAACCCACGGATTATAGTGTACCTTCAGTGCCAGAGGCTTATATATAGTTGTCATTAATGAACAACTGAAACAAAAGTGGTAAGTGGTGTCCATCATGACTGTTCTGAGACCACTTCTATTCAACATGTTTATAAATGATGTTGAAATAGGAAAAGGAATGGAAGATTCTAGTTATGAAGAAAGCTTAAAGGTACACTATAGTGACCTAAACAACTTTAGCTTAATGAAGCAGTTTTGGTGTATAGAACATGCCCCTGCAGCCTCACTGCTCAATCCTCTGCCATTTAGGAATTAAATTCCTTTGTTTATGAACCCTAGTCACACCTCCTTGCATGTGACTTGCACAGCCTTCCATAAACACTTCCTGTAAAGAGAGCCCTATTTAGGCTTTCTTTATTGCAAGTTGAAAGATTTTCTTATCTCCTGCTATGTTAATAGCTTGCTAGAACCTGCAAGAGCCTCCTGTATGTGATTAAAGTTCAATTTAGAGATTGAGATACAATTATTTAAGGTAAATTACATCTGTTTGAAAGTGAAACCTGTTTTGTTTTTCATGCAGGCTCTGTCAGTCATAGCCAGGGGAGGTGTGGCTAGGGCTGCATAAACAGAAACAAAGTGATTTAACTCCTAAATGACAGTGAATTGAGCAGTGAAATTGAAGGGGAATTATCTATACACTAAAAATGCTTTATTTAGCTAAAGTAATTTAGGTGACTATAGTGTTCCTTTAACAAATTAAAAATGTTTGGTTTAGAAAAACGAGGACATATGATAGCAATATACAAATGTATTTTGGGTCAATACAAACCATTGATTGGATATCTATTCATAACCAGGACTCTTCATGGGACACACTTTTCAATTTAGACTGGAAGAAAGACGTTTTAGTCTAAGGGAAAGGAAACTGTGTTTTACAGTAAGAACAAAATGGTTGTAAAATTATATGCCTGAAGATGTTTTATCACAGTCTGTACAGATGTTTTAGCAGCAACTGGATAAATGTTTGCAAAAACGAATTATTCAGGTATACCATTTGTAATAGGGGGGTGACTGCGTCTTGATCCAAGGAGAGATCTGCTTGCCATTCTGGCATTGAGAACAAATTTTTCATAGAATGTTGCAAAATTGGAAATGGAAAGTGTTTCAAACTGAGTTTTTTGTCTTATTTTGGACCAACAGCTAAAAGAAATGCTAAACTTGAGGGATGCAAGTCTCCTGTTAGCCTATATATGAACATATATGTGCTGCAAATATATAGAATATCTGTGCAGCATGTCTTTAGAATGTATATTCCATGTAAGTATAGCCAACTAAGGTGTTATCTGCTAAACAACTAAAAGAAAAGCCAATTAAGAAAAGCCAATTCCTTAATGTTGGTCTTTTAAATGTTTAGTAAATAGCATATTATACCCAACGAGTTCCTTCCCAACTAGGGCTGCTCTGCTCTAAGGTCCATTAGTGTGCGCAAGTTCTTTGTATCTAATATAAGAGGGACCATACTCAATGTCTTGTTTGAGCTTTGGCCGCTATGGTAGGGTCCTTTCCAGCCGCGGTAAGCTGGCTAGGGAAAGATAGAGCAGCCACACAGATACACAAACTGACACATACACACATACTTGCACATACACACACTGGCACACACACACACACACACACACAAACGGACACACACATAGATAGATAACTAAATAACTAAATAAATAAATACATGTCATACTTTTAATGTTTGTAACCACTCTCCTGTTAACATAATTTTTGTATGCAGGTCGGTAGCTTGCTTGGGATCCTACTGATGCTGGCTGAGGCATGTGGGCCTCGATCCTTGTTCCTCCCCAATCCTGTATTTCCTCCTCTGCCTCCTGCGTGGCTCCCTCTGAAAGTGGCAGAATGTGACCAGCATACTACAGGGTGATGCTGGTAAAGGGAAACAGGGCCCACCCGGGCTCCTGTTAAGCAATACCCACGATGTTCCCCCTGAGCGTGTGGTAGTTCTGCTGCTGTGTCCCACAGACATGAATAGAGGAATTGCTATTCAGTAAGTAGAGTAACCTCATACTCTGCATGGGAGCTAATGTTTGTGGAGACCGTATTTCCACCATGAATGTGATATTTTCTGATGACTTAGTAAAATTGTTGCTCCAACACACTGATATAGAATGCGTACGAATCCCTTCCACATCTTACATAAAAACACTGCTGCATGTGGATGTGCATGGCTATTGTTCCTAACATGTAACATTATCCTTGCACTATATATATCCTCCAGCTACTACTTTCTTACATATCCATCTCAGCACCTCTACAAAGTAACAATCTTTTTGTATTGCTGCCCGTTTATTTTTCTTTATAGTTTGTTGTTTTTACTTACACTGTGCGGCAAAGGAAGCATTTATTAGAAGTGTTCAGTCACTGGTTTTCCCCGAGCGACAGAAAAATAGATTTTGTTTGTTCCTTTTTATGGCAGCTCGCTTGCTTATAACACCATTGAGAAGTAAATACACAGCAGGAGAGTTCAGATTCATTGAAGGGGACCCTAAATAAATATCTGTCTGTCTATTAAATATAGATTTATACATCTTCATTTTTAGAAATTTCTATTAACGATTTAGCCAATTTTCTAGTAAGGAAACAAAAAACTATTGAATACACGATTGGCTGATTGAGAAAATTAATAACATATTGCAGAGGATCCATTATATTTCATTATTCCATTGCATTCCAGTAAGAGCAATTTAATTGGAGTAATTCAACAATAAATCTGGCCTAACGTCTTATTATTAATTGTATTGAAGAACGATCACAGTTTGCCTTCATGCCAAGTCTAGAAGTGATACCAATCAGCAGAGTTGCTAGGTAACCAGGTGCATAAAAATGTCTATAAAAAAGCAACCCTAAATTAGGCATTTTTTATAGGCACTCTTTAGTCAATTCATGATCTTGTAACCCAAATCAACTACCACGGGCAGAATCATGCTATTATTTATTAAGCTCATGATTCATTTACAAGCAGACAAATATCTCATAACTTAAAAACACTACGTCCACGTTTTCATTCTGAAATTGTGAACTCAGCATCCTTCCACTGGACACTTCTCATTTTTATAGTTACAAAGTTACATAGCCAGGGGCATAACTGGAAACATCAGGGCTCCAGTGCAAGAATCTGTTAAGCCCCCCACTATAGAACAGAGGTAGTCAATAGACAAATCCTCAGCTGTTGTGCAAATCACATGGTGCTTTGCCTGTTGTGGATCTACTATTTAATATTTTTCCATTTGCAACCTTTTAGTAATCTTAGAATTGGGTCTAAACACAATACTAAGTTACTAAATACTAAAAGATTGCTATATGTCAATAAATTGCTCTTGATTAATTAATTATTGCTTCACTAATGGGACATGATCACTGTCATAATACTATGCCCTATTTTAGTACTAGACAGGTACTGTGTTATAGAGTCCAGTGATATGCTGGAAATTCCTGTCACAAAAGTAATCTTTTCGGAAGAAAGAGGAATACCAGAGGCTGGCCAGTATGGCTACAATGCTAATATATAGTGCTAGGAAATTTTTTGATTTTCTGTCTCTTTGCATCCAGGCTTTATATCCTCTATGAAATGATAACAGATGGCAGAGCTTGGGGTCTCTCCCGGAGAATGATAAGATAAAATGATGTGAAGCTTCTACCTGGAGCGAAATGATGGAGACAGAAGAATAAACAGTGTTGTAGTTTTAGTGAAAAATGTGGTGGTACGAAATGTCACTACATATCACTCAGGCAAACACTGCACCTTTATTCAATAATACAAATAGAGATGGACGCTAGAAAACTAAGACTAGGTTAGAGACGTTGGTTATTAAGATATTGAGGAATCGTGTACTCTTTTCTACATCTACAATTTTCCATCTGATTATATAATAGTTAATTAGCTTGTACATAGCAGAAACATGATTGGAATGAATTATGTTACGGTATGTTATTTATTATTATAAATATTAAGGCCTTTCCGTTTGGATTAATTTAGCCCATGCAATCATTTCAGGAAAAAACGATTCAGACAAATGAAAATGGAGCAAAAACGTGCATATTAATGGACTATAATTAAATAAATAATCAGCTACTTCTCCATTTCCTCCTCCTTTTTCTAGCACCACAGAGGGTTGATTGCCCAAAATTCAGACAAAATGCATTTCATTTAAAACCAAATCAACAAATGTACTAGTTAAAAGGGCAGGATTTAACCTCTCATATTCATGCAACTATATTCTGCTATGCAAACAAACTAAAATAATTTCAGAAAATGCTGTAAAGTCACAGGGTTTGGAGCTGTTTCAGACAGTTCTGGACACACTGTGAACAGATGGAAAATGATCAGCCCATACCGACATGTCCATTATATTAATTGTGATTGCTGAGTATATTTTATAAAAAGATATAAAAGGTTCATGAAATATTTAATTCAGCATTAGCAGCAGATTCAGTCATTTAAAAACACTACAGTCCAGGGGGGCGTGGCCAACTTTTGAGCCGAGAGGACACATGGAGTAAGAGCTCCTGGTCCCATCTGACTACCACAGCGTCAAACAGCAGGAATTTTACCTACATTTTGACCAGAACTAAAAGAATACCACAGCTACTTACTGCCCCAGCATCACCCAGTCAATACAAATTAAGTCAACGGACCCAATCGGGCAATTTAAAAAAGAGCGCCAAAAGACCTTACAAGATGGCAACGACCAACAGGCACCATCTCCGGCCTCTGAAAGTCTTCCAGACTCTGATATCCCATCGTCCCGATACTCGGATGAGCCGTCGATGGAACGGAGGTTACACTCCATGCTTCAGAACCTAAGGCATACACTCCAACAGGACTTCAAGGCCCCAATGGCCGATAAGCGAAAAGACATTGACAATATTGGAGACAAAACCCACCAATTGGAACAGAGGACGGAAGAATTATGCTCGGCGCATAACGAGGTGGTGGAAACAATACAGATCCTGGTGGCAGAGCAAAAGCTCTTTAAACACAAAATGGTTAATATGGAGGACAGGGCTAGGCGGAATAATGAGATTCCGCGGGATCAGCGACAAGGTATCCAACGAAGACCTGTCCAAGTACATTACAACTCGTTGCAACGTGATAACACCAGGCCTGGAGGACTCCACCTGGATGAATGATCACGTTCACCGCCTGCCTCAACCACCATGCTTTACAGCCGACACACAGATAAGAACCATTCGGCCCATCTAGTCTGCCCAATTTGTTTTAAAATACATTAATTAGTCCCTGGGCTTATCTTATAGTTAGGATACCCTTATCCCGATCCCACACATGCTTAAACTCCTTTACTGTGTTAACCTCTGCCACTTCAGCTGGAAGGCTATTCAATGTATCCACTACCCTCTCAGTAAAGTAATATTTCCTGATATTATTTTTAAACCTTTGTCCCTCTAATTTAAGACTATGTCCTCTTGTTGTGGTAGTTTTTCTTCTTTTAAATATAGTCTCCTCCTTTACTGTGTTGATTCCCTTTATGTATTTAAATGTTTCTATCATATCCCCCCTGTCTCGTCTTTCCTCCAAACTATACATGTTAAGTTCCTTTAACCTTTCCTTTCAAGTTTTATCCTGCATGTCATCCTGGAGCCAGAAGACGGAACCAAATTGCTGACAGAATTTACTGAAACAGATGGAGCCCCGTGATCAACATAGACCCTTTGTTCAAAGAGTTCCAGGAGAATGTCAGATGGTATCCTCACCCAGGAAGACCAAATAATTGGTCTGCTTTGAAGTTATGTGCCTCCCACGACCGGTAATGGGCCATAGGCCACTGTGTGTGATGGACCACTAATTATGGGAAATTATCACTTACGGGAGAACTCTTGAGTAAATAAGCTAACGTACAGTTAGCATACAGTTATGCCTGTTCAATCTGGTTAATGTTACAACTAATATTTTGTTTCAGTATGTAGTTATAACGGGCTTAAGAATATATAGGGCACCCAATGGTGGGGGGAGTTGAGGCCATAATTAATGCCATATAATGTGACACAGCACAGTACCACAACTCCATCCGTATATTAATTGTATAGCCCAGGGAGAATACGAGGCTGTTGAGAATAGCCAGATTAGTGAGCTGATGGGACCATAACAGGTTGAGTTTGCCACTGTTATCTTGGTAGACATGTTCGCATTGTGCCCAAGTCCAAACAATATGTTGAGCATGATATATCTAGGAAACTTGAGTTCCGTTCGTATACGTGAGTTTAAACTAGCTATGTAGAAAAAAAAGAAATTAAAAAAATTTAGTTACTACAGGGGAGGATGTCCAACCTCTCACTGCCACTTTCAGGGGTAAAATTCCACAGCTATGTAGGATAAGTCAGGGAACCTATTTTGGTACAACCCCCTCAGGATGCATGATTGTATATACTTTATTTTGTTTTTCTTTTCTGTTTATATGTTTTACCTTATTTCAATGTGCATGCATGTGTCCCACAATAGCTACACACCATGCTTAAGGGATCGGTGCTGCTGTCTAGTAGAAAGAAAAGTCTCACTACTGTTTACTTGGGTTCAAAGCTCCCAACAAATGGAATGTACACGAGCTCAGTTGAACAGAGTGGGTGACCATACTCGACCACATAAGGTATATAACTGTCAACTCTGGTAATCTATGGCTCCTGAACAAAAATCCTTTTCCTTAATGTAAAGGGTTTGAATAGCCCACACAAAAGATGGTTGGCCATCCAGAAATGCATAAATCCAGGGCTGCTATAAATTGCCTTCGGGAAATGCATTTAAGCAAACGCAACCCCCCGACATTTTGCTCTAAGAAATATCCCCAAGTTCTCCATGCCCTTTCCCCGAACAAAACAAAGAGAGTGTCTATCTTGTTTCACAGAGATTGGGAATTCCAAATCGAGAATGAATATAAAGATCCCCAGGGCAGACTTTTCATCCCAATTGGCTCCCTTAATGGTTTACAGGTCACGGAAGCATCACTGTATGCTCCTAACAACTCTCAACAGACGTTCCTAAGCAAAGCTCTTAAAAAGATTACCAAGCGCAAAAAAGGCAACACCTTCATATGCGGCAACTTCACTTGCACCTTAGACCCAACACTAGACACTTAAAGATTACACAACAAGACTTCCATGACCCTAACTACTGCACACACACGAACTGTATGACACTTGGCGCAGCCTGTATCCTTCTGCCAGGGAATATTCATTCTTCTCAAATGTCTATAAAACATATTCCTGTATAGACATGTTCCTAATAGATAAGTATACTCTCACCCATCAGATGTTTCAGTCGGACTTAGGACCTGGTCTGACCATGTACCTCTGATAATCACGCTTCGAACACCATACCCGACAAGGGGAAGAGGTAAATGGAGAACAAATAAATCCCTATTAGAAAGCACTAACTGCCTCCTTAACCTAGGTCTGGCCATAACTAACTTTTTTAAAGAAAACGAATACCCGGAATCCTAAATAGACTTAAAATGGTCTGCCCACAAGGCAGTAATACGGAGACTCCTGATCCAGACGGGAACAACATCCAAGTGTAAAGCCTGTGAGACCAAAGCGCAACTAATCTGGGACTTGACAGAACTGGACACTAAAAATAAAGCACAACCATTGAAAAAACTATCTAAGCAAATCTCTCAGATTACCGCCCAATTACACTCGTTAGCACTACACGATACGGAACGCCGCATGAGGTCCCTCAAACAACTATGCTACTCCTTTGGTAATAGGGCGGGCAAATTACTTGCGAATAGGTTATGAGCAAGATACCTCCAGACCAAGATCCCCTACATCTCCTCTAGCACGGGCGACAAATTGTATAACCCGCATGATATTGTTGAGGAATTGGCAAAATATTATGCCAATCTCTACAACCAGAAACATGACCCTGATACACACCGACCCTCAGACACCGAAAAACAAAACACATCTACCCTTTATCTCTCAACAGCAATCCCTAGACCTGGATGCCCCATTCACTGAAAATTAAATACAAAATGCTATTAGATCACTCCCGAAACATAAGGCCCCAGTCCCAGATGGCTTTTCCAATTACTATTACATTAAACTAGAATGCTATCTCACGCCACACATAACCAAATTCTATAACTACATTAAAACTTCAGGGACAGTTCCTCTTGAAATGCTGGAGGCACACGTGGTGACGTTACCCAAGCCCAATAAACCACCTACTATAAGCTCGAACCTTAGACCGATATCCTTGCTAAGCGTGGACATAAAACTGTATGCGAAACTGTTAGCTCTACGTATCAAACCACTACTGACGAGCTTGGTTTCCGCGGAAAAAGCAGGGTTGGTCCCAGGCAGACAAGTGGAAGATAACACCAGGCACTTCATTAACCTTATCGACTGGGCTAAAACTAGTTCACAAGCACGGCTAATTCTTGCGCTCGACGCTGAGAAAGCATTTGATCGCCTGAATTGGAAATACATGGAGCAGACCCTAGCAAGACTGGTGTTTTCTGTCAACTTTATCAGGAGTGTCCTGGTTTTATACTCTACTCCCACCGTAAGAGTCTTTAATTCAGGCTTTCTGTCATCTGCCTTTGATATTACTAATGGATTGTGTCAGGATTGCCCACTGTCCCCTTTGATTTTTACTTTATGTCTTGACCCCTTAATTCGCCACATCAAAAAGACCTCCACCATAAAAGGCCAGGGAACAGAAGTTAGCATTATTTGCTGACTACATGTTATTAATTTTAAAAGGATAAAAATAGAAACAATAGTGCAATATGCCAATGTATAATAGTACAGTAGTGCAATAATTTAAAAAGCCAGTAGGAGGACCAACTCACACTTTCCAGAGCTGCTAAGAGCTCTGCTGAATAGCGCCTGGACGGTATGATCCCTGTCTAAGGATATGGTGGTGGTATCTGGTATTCAAGGCTCCACAGATGTATATACAATGGAAGCACAAAGAAAATCGAATAGTGTATTATGTATATATAAATGAGTAAAAAGCAAAGGGTAAATACCCTACTTACAATTTCCAGAGCACTAAACCTGCTCTGGTGGTGAGTGCTTGTGGTGGTATAATCCCCACCAAGGGATATAAGCAGGATTCAAGGTGCACAGGAATGAGAGGTAGATCAAGAGCTGGAAACAAACTGCAATTTTATTATTATTATTAAAATAAAAAATCTTTGAATATAAAATCTCCAGTAAAAAGTCAAAGTCCAAAATGTAAAGTCCAGACTTCTTGATCCACTTAACGCGTTTCGCACAAATGGGGGCTTCTTCAGAAGTGTAGATAATGAGTGATAATGAGGGATAACTAGGGATAACTCATTATCTACACTTCTGAAGAAGCCCCCATTTGGGCGAAACGCGTTAAGTGGATCAAGAAGTCTGGACTTTACATTTTGGACTTTGAATTTTTACTGGAGATTTTATATTCAAAGATTTTTTATTTTAATAATAATAATAAAATTGCAGTTTGTTTCCAGCTCTTGATCTACCTCTCATTCCTGTGCACCTTGGATCCTACTTATATCCCTTGGTGGGGATTATACCACCACAAGTACTCACCACCAGAGCAGGTTTAGTGCTCTGGAAATTGTAAGTAGGGTATTTACCCTTTGCTTTTTGCTCATTTATATATACATAATACACTATTGGATTTTCTTTGTGCTTCCATTGTATATACGTCTGTGGAGCCTTGGATACCAGATACCACCACCATATCCTTAGACGGGGATCATACCGTCCAGGCGCTATTCAGCAGAGCTCTTAGCAGCTCTGGAAAGTGTGAGTAGGTCCTCCTACTGGCTTTTTTAATTAGTGCACTACTGTACTATTATACATTGGCATATTGCACTATTGTTTCTATTTTTATCCTTTTAAGGTTTATATCTACTACCTCAATACTGGGACCACTTGTATGTATGTACATTTTTGTTTAAATTATCTCCTACTATCGTGTGGCGCGGTTTACCACTTTGTTTTTGCACTTTCTGGTTAATAGCAGGTATTGGGAAGTCCTGCTGGTTTACTGCTGCCGTTCACCCATACATTTTAGAGAGCGCCTATATCTGTGTCTTTTCTATGTTATTAATTTTAACTGACCCACACAACTCAATCCCAAACAACCTAACTAATCTATTACAGACTTACAGGTAAATCTCATATTATAAAAATAATGCATCAACAACCCAGGCCTTATCAATAGGACTATCCTCAATGACCCAATCAATACTGCATAACAAACACAACTTCGACTGGCGAGAAATATCCCTTTCCTATCTTGGAATAAAACTTACCAAAACAACTCACCTACTGACATCAGAAAATCACTCCCCCCTAATGCACAAACTTGTCTCAATGCTGCACAAGTGGAGAGGTCTAGAGGTGTCACGGATGGCTTGTGTAAACACCATCAAAATGTTGATCCTACCTCACATTCTATACCCTTTTATAACTTTACCCATTTCGATTTGAAAAAACATCACAAAAAACTACAAACAACTATAAATGCTCATATTTGGAAAAGGAAACCCCCACAAATTGCTTATCGCTTACTGTGGTTGCCTAGACTCAAAGGTGGTCTTGATGTGGAATTATTAAAAATTATTATTGTACTTGTATTGAATTATTGTACTAACTCCATTTTAACTTTATACTGTGACTTCTTCCTCCATTTTGTCCTCCTAACCTGACTTCTTCAATCCTCCATTTTGTCCTCATGACTTAACTTGTTCATTTTAAAACTACATTACGTGACTGAACTTCTCAACCCAATTAGTACAGTAGACAAAGACTGTGTTTTCCTGCAAGGACAAGTACCAGGAGGTGCTGGCTACTCCTTAAGACTTGTCGGCTACTCCTTAGGACTTGTAAGATAGTATAGTTTGAAGGCCACGAGAACACAGTAGTAATGAAATGTTCTATTCATAAGAGACCTTGCACCTGGACATGAAGCCTGATATCATTGACCGTGTAAAATGACGCTCAGGACCCCCTCATCCCCACCCGTGTCCAGAATAATCCCACCTCTGATGGGTGGGCACGGGACTAACCTCTTAATTTTACGAACCAATAGGTAAGACACTAACCCCGTCACTTAACAATTAATCCAATTGATGATGTTTATTTGCTGATATTCTAATAATCAATGATGACGCAAAATGCCTCTTAAAAGGGCCTGCGCGCCCGCTTTTACTGCACTTGCCAATAAACTTTCTCGAAGTTATTTTAACCTGAACCTTGTGTGTCAGACTTAATTACTTCAGCGTATATACGCAATTTAATTTTATTGATTTGGACAGGAACAGATAGACATTTGAACATTTTGGTTTACTTTCAAAAAGTACCATAACAACTTGGCGCCCAACGTGGGGCATCGGGCTATGTCCGGCCGGTGAGCCGTCCTAAGGAAGACAAGGGTGGACGGAGGAATCCGGGGGGAAGGAAAGGAGATTGATCACCTCCAGGTACACGGTAGAGACTTCTGCAGAGCCACCGGTATGTTCCGGCCCCTTTGATTGACCCGTCCACGTGTCTGTGACTGCTTCCCGGGAGGACATCAAAGACAGGTAATATCTTGCCCGGTGTCTCGTTACTCACTTGTTTACCTGCATTTTAGTCTATCTGTTGCCTGGGTGTGTTTGAATTGTGTTTGAATTGTTTGCTTGTTTCCCCATTTTGAGATAAAGGGGGGGTGGACCTGCAGGGGATTTGCCTGGGGTTCTGTCTTGCTTGTTTTCCCCTTTTTGGGATAAAGGGGGGTGGACCTGAGGGGATTTGCCTGGGTCTTCAGTGTGTCTGTCTATCTGTTTGTATTTTACCCCTTTTGGGATAAAGGGGGGTGGACCTGTGGATTCGTTCCTGGGGGTCTTCTGTTGCCTGTTTTACCTCTTTTAGGAACCACGGTGCTGTGGTTGTAAGGAAAAAGGGGGGTTGACCTGTGGATGTGTTCCTGGGGGTCTTCTGTTGCCTGTTTACTTCTTTTAGGAGCCTCGTGGCTGTGGCTGTAAGGAAAAAGAAGTTGGTGGAACTGTGGGATCTGTGTAGAATCATATTTTCCTGTGATCCAATGGTGTGTCACTTTGATAGCCTAGCTAGCTTCACTGTGCACTTTCGGACCATCCAGCTCTAGTTGAGTTGGGGACGTCCTGGCCCGGACCCTTCGGCTCTAGTTGAGCTGAAGATCCACTGGTTATTTAATTGTGGTAGGAGACTAAGCCTTGTGGCAGGGGACTCAGTTTCCGGGGGGGATTCAGGCAGGTATTGCTTGTTTTCCGCATCACGCGGTAGTGAGACTTATAAGTGGGTTTTATAGGGGCACTACGGGAGTGAGGATAGAGGTGGCCACATTCTTGTGGACTGCTGTAACGAGGGAGGCTGGAAAGGATTTCGGACCGGTGTTAGCTGTTATCCTTGGCCGCTGGTAGTGAGACTTGAGGAAGTCATTCTCCGAGCGGGGACACTACGAGGTTGAGAAAGGTGACTTTGGAGTAAGCACATGTAGAAGGAAAGGGATTATTGTTGATTTTATTTTGAGCTGTAATGCATGCACTGTATTTCAATTGTATTGTTGTCTTGTCTGTTTAATTAGGAGTCTCATGAACTCCTGTGTCTGTCTCTAAGGATTTTTCCTTGCCTTTCATCTTTTCTAAACTTCCTATATTATTATACTATCCACTCCCATTTCTCTTGAAAGAGAAGTGATTGGTCACACACTTCTCACCTCGCTCCAATCCGTGTCTACCACCCCGGGTAGGCGGATTCAGTGACTGGTCTACGTTTTGGGAAGACGCACCTGAGAAAGTCCCACGGTTCTCGGGTGGCAGTCGAGCATTGTAGACGTTCCTGTTCAGTTTTTCCTTCTCTCTCCCTATATCTAGGACGCTGGTATAGGGGTAAAGGGATTATGGGACAGGATTTAAGCAAGCCCAGTAAGGGCTGGTTAGCATGTGATTTAGTTGAAGACAGAGAGGGTGAGGAAATGGTTAAAGGTGTTGAAAAGATTGCGAAAGTATGTAGAATTGCTGTACCGACATGTGGAAGATTGCAACCAGAAAGTTGGCGTAGGTTACTGACAGAAAAGAAAGGCAAGCTTACAGATAATGGTTTATTAAAGACTGCTGAAGCATGGTATAGAGTAGCGAAGGCTATTCAGTTAGAAGGTTGGGTTGAGGAAGAGATTAATCACAAAGGTGTGAAATTGTTTGTGTATCATCAGAATTGTGTTGCTGGGGTCTACCCTCAGCCAGCGCCCCAAAGTGGCGCCCAGGGGACATCTATCCCCAAGGTTCAGTCAGCAGTAGGTGATAGCCAGCTGACTATGTTCCCTACTCCCAACCCTCTTAACACCCATCCCATCACCTCCCCTGTCTGCCCGGTCCTGAATTCTGATGGATCTTTCTTTTCCCCTTCCCCGTCTTTAACATTCCCATCATCCTCATCCATCCCTACACTACCTGCAGTACCTCCCCCTGACATTTCATCTGCCATTCCTTCCCTACACTCCCTCTCCATTAATGATCCCCTCCCCTCTTCATCCGCCCAGCTAACCACCTCTTCCACCCTCACCCCGGCTCCTCCCTCTACGCCCACCCTTACCAATCCCTCTCCGTCCCCTCCCATCTCCGCCCCAGTCCAATACCCCACCTCCTTTCCCTCCCCAGCCTGGCCCTACCCCTTCCCATATCCCATGGCCCTGCCCTATCCCGGATATCCACTACCCCTTCCCCAAGCCACTCCCCAGGTTCCGGTTATGCCCAGTCCGGCACAGGTTGCTCCGGGTGTGCTCACATCTAACATGGCCGCCACTTCTTCCCTTAACCCTAATGTAGTACCTTTTCCGGCCACCAATATGGCGGCCCCCAGTTCGGCCCTGATGCCGGTAATCCCCGGTGACTACCTATCCCCAGGTTATGACTCGCTAGCCACCCCTGCATCTGGGGCTCGTTCCCAACCACCGATCCTTTCACCTCATGCGGGCCCTGCACCGCGCAAAAGAGCCAATATCATAGACTTCGATGATGACGAGATGGACAGGGTGTCCCATGTCTCATCGGAGCTTGCCGCGGGAGCCCCAACTCATCGTTCTATCGATGACCCCTTTGGCCACAAGGGTCGGGGAGAACAGGCCCCTCCTAAATATGTTGCTTTCAATCCCACTCAAGCTAGTGCTCTAATGAAATCACTCCCTGACCCAGAAAAACAGCCTATGCCCTTCTACCGAGGGATAGTTCAAATTCAAAAGACTTATTCCGCCGCATGGCGTGATCTACTGAGCATTTGTGCTATAAAAGCAGGGGATGCATATTGGCCAAGTATGGCCCGACACCTCAGTACAGATCTGCTCAGCAGTGATGTTGATTACCCCTCTGGAGTAACTTTTTGCACCCAATTAAGAGAATGGGCTAAGGACAAACTTGCGGATCAGGCTGCTGGCCTTACTGATGTTATTCAAGATAAAGGAGAATCAGTGGAAAGGTTTCATGCAAGACTGTATCAAATGTTCACAGATTTGGGGTTTGATCTTATTGACAAGATTCATTCACAAATGCTGTCAGGTGCGTTTGTCCAAGGTGTTAAAGACTCTATACGCAAGGGAATCATTGCTGCACGTCCTGAATATAAGGTTGTTCCCCTGGATACCCTGCTTTTAGTTGCTAGAGGGTTGGAATCTGTTCAGACCCCAAGAAGATCCAATCCAGCTCCCCTCATGGTGACTCGCGCTACCCCCGTCACCTCTGGCACCAAGAGAATCAGGTTAGAGGATGTAACTTGTTTCAATTGTGGGGCTCAGGGACACTACAGAGGTGACTGTCCGGAACCTAAAAAGGAACCAGGGGCACCCAAGAAGTTCTCTAAGCCTGCCCCAGGCCCCAAGACCGAGACAAAGGTTCCAATTGTTGAAGAACCAGATGATTAGGAAACTGGCAAGCCTGTGTCTGTAACCCCTGTAATGGCAGTGTCTACAGGGGATAAAGGGGGGCCACTCGCCACAGTGACTTTGCCTATTGAAGGCCACCCTACCACATTCCTTGTTGACACAGGTGCAGCCCGTAGTGTTCTGCGAGAACAAGACCTGCCAGACCCATCTTTTCTGTCAAATATCGATGTCTCTTGTGTTGGAGTGGATGGCCAGCCGAGACATAGCCCTCTAACAACTCCGCTACGAGTTGGTTCTAGCCTGCTCGCTCGCTTTGTAGTATCCTCCACATGCCCCATTAACCTGCTAGGTGCTGATGTTCTCTCACGCCTGCAAGCATCCATTACCTTTACCCCGGATGGGCAGGTAGAAATGTTTACACCTCTGTCTGTATCAGACACTTCAGCCCTATGCTCCTTGCCTCTGATGCTGCATTTAGAAAAGCCCCGTGAGGAAGCAGCAGAATTAAGATCTCACTTCCCAGAGGAGTTAAAAACACAGGTGCCCGCTAAGTTATGGTCCTCAGGTCCAGAGGACATAGGTCACCTAAATGTTCCCCCTGTGGTGGTGAAACTCATTTCAGGAGCTAAGCTACCAAGAAAACCACAATACCCCTTAAAACCAGCACAGTCTGCTGCCATTTCTATCCACATCAAGGCACTCTTAGAGAAGGGTGCCCTGGTCAAATGTAAATCTGAATGCAACACCCCATTATTTCCTGTAAAAAAGAAAACTCCAAAAGGTGAGCCAGAGAAGTACAGGATGGTCCAGGATCTCCGTGCTGTTAATGAAGCTACCGTCCTGGATACCCCTCTTGTACCAAATCCTCATACTCTGCTCTCTGGAGTCCCACCATCTGCAAAATTCTTCACAGTCATTGACCTGGCCAATGCCTTTTTCAGTGTCCCGCTGGACCCTTCCTGTCAATACCTTTTTGCTTTCACTCATGAGATGCAACAATATACCTGGACTGTCATGCCCCAAGGGGCACAAAATTCTCCAAGTCAATTTGCAAAGGCCATGGGTACCATCCTTGATCCATGGCAAGCCGAGCACCCAGAAGTTGTTCTGCTCCAGTATGTGGATGATTTGTTACTCTGTGGAGATGATATACCCACTACTGAAAATTGCTCACTTAGTCTCCTTTGCTATTTGGCAGAACAAGGATGCAAAGCTTCGCTTATCAAGCTACAATTCTGCCAACCTTCAGTAATTTTCCTTGGACATTGCCTATCTCCAGGTACCAGACATCTTACTCGGGACCGGGTAAGAGCTGTGCTGGATATTCCGCCTCCAAGGACTTCTAAGTCTCTTCATGCCTTCCTGGGCCTCATTTCCTACTGCAGAGCATGGATCCCAGAAGCCTCTCTGCTCATGCAACCTCTCTATGATGCTCTTAAGTCTGACCCATTCTGTCTGGCCGCTGAAGCTCTGGACAATTTCAATGCTCTCAAACGGGCCATTGCTTCTGCTCCTGCCTTGGGCCTACCTGACTATTCCAAACCTTTCAAATTATTCGTCTCTGAAAGACAAGGCCATGCAACAGGAGTTCTCACCCAAACTAATGACTTAAGAGGTCGCCAGCGGCCTATTGGATATTTCTCATGTCAACTGGACGTTGTGGCCAGAGGGACTCCTTCCTGTCTCAGGGCCGTTTTTGCTGCGAGGGAACTCATAGAAAGAACCTCAGACCTGGTCCTTGGCCACCCTCTGGTTGTTTTGGCCCCTCATGACATCTCTGCTATTGTCAACCAAGTCCAGCTTAAGCACGTGTCTCCAGCCAGACACCTGCGCCTACAGTGTCATCTTCTCTTGCCTGACAACATTTCCATCCAAAGATGTCAAGTGCTTAATCCGTCCACTCTTCTTCCACTCCCTGAGGGGGGTATCTATTATGGATTTATCACAGATGAAACCTACATCTACCTGCTCTGTGGATGTATCAAGAAAGTCATGCATCCACATTTGTCATTTCATGAAGATGAGACACCTCTTTGTGAAGGCCCGGATTACGCCTTCTGCACCATGTGGTACAAGCCGAACATTACTCCTGAACCTTGCTATGAAGATGAGCTTTACCACTGGACCGATGTAAAGCTCACTGCACAAGACTTCTATTGTGACTCTGAAGGCAATAGCATGGTCTTGATCCAGCTACCTCAACAACTTAACTACCTTTACCGTCATTGGGATACTGCTATCCCACATATTCCTGTTACCAAGTTGAAGACAAGGTCATGGAATGATCTTGGGCCCATGGCAAAACTATGGGCCACCATGAATGAAGAACAGCTACAGGAAAATGGTATTGCCAAATACCCAACAACTGACCTTCTAGAAGCATGGCCACGCCATTTCCTGGAAAAGGAATTTCAAGACCTGGTCATAAAGAATGATTATGACCCAGAAACACCTCATGACTGTTTTGAACAGATGAAAATGGAAACAGTGCACTTACCAACTGTGCATGAGAATCCATTACCAGATCCGGATCTTACCCTGTTTGTGGACGGATCAAGATATGCCGATGAAGGAGGAACATATCACACAGGATATGCCGTAACCACAACAGATGAAGTTATCAAATCATCATCCTTACCGCCAGCAATGTCTGCGCAAGAAGCTGAATTACAGGCTCTGACTTCAGCATGCAAAATTTCCGAGGGAAAACGTGCCAACATCTATACAGATTCAAGATATGCTCTGGGTGTGGCACATGACTTCGGCCTAATTTGGAAGACAAGAGGATTTCTTACCACCGCCGGTACACCAGTCAAACACAGCACTGCAATCAAGGAGCTAATGGATGCCCTCCTACTCCCCAAAGAAGTGGCCGTTTTGAAAGTCAAGGCCCATGGGAAATTGGATACAGATGAAGCAAAGGGCAACCATTTGGCTGATCAAGCTGCTAAGCTAGCGGCCAGGGATCTGCAGGAAGTGGATGAAGAAGTGTCCGGACAAGAAGAAGAAGAAGTCCCTATTTTTGCTCTGCAAACTCTTCCTACTGATTTGCGAATTTTACAAGAACAGCAAGCTGCAGTCACTCCTGAGGAAATCCAGAAATGGAAAAAGAAAGGAGCTGTCCAAAGGGACGGAATATATTACAACAACTTCAAATTTTGTCTTCCCAGAAATTTGTACCCAGCAGTGGTCCAATGGGCACATGGGCCTGCACACCTGTCAAAAGAACTGATGGCCGCCCTCATACAGAAGTATTATGAAGCACCTGGAATCACAACATTGATCAGCAACTTCTGCAAAGCCTGTGTCATTTGTGCAAAATGCAATCCAGGAAAACCAGTTAAGGTGCCTGCAAAACACCTGGCAAAGCCCATGTACCCCTTCCAGCGAATTCAAATTGACCACATCCAAATGCCCAAGAGTGGGCCCCATGAATATGCACTAGTTATAGTGGACATGTTCTCAGGATGGCCAGAGGCATACCCAGTGGCCAATATCACTGCAAAAACAACCGCAAGACGCCTACTTACCGAGATAGTATGTAGGTTCGGACTTCCAGAAGTCATTGAAAGTGACCAAGGCCCAGCCTTTACAGCAACAGTGACTAAAGAAATTTGGACTGCTCTAGGGGTGACTCTAGCCTTCCACACCCCTTACCACCCACAAAGTAGTGGTAAAGTGGAGCGCATGAATGGCACTCTAAAAACCAGAATGTTAAAAATGTCACAAGAAACAAAGATGCCCTGGCCAGAAAGCCTGCCAATAGCTTTATTTAGCGTTAGGCACACACCTAGAGGGAAGCATTCACTGTCCCCATATGAGGTTCTATTTGGGACAGCACCCAGGCTAGGTTGTTATTATCCGCAGCAGTTGCAACTCCAATCAGATGTTTTAGTAAACTATGTAACTGAACTTGCAAGTGTCCTAAACAAAATACATGCCCAAGTTTTCTCTTCAATTCCAGATCCCGAATTGGATACAGGTTCCCATAACCTACTTCCCGGAGATTGGGTCCTGGTCAAGAAGTTTGTGCGGAAAAACACCCTAGAACCGAGATTTGACGGTCCATTCCAAGTTCTCCTGATTACCGCAACCTCCGTCAAAGTGGCCGGTAGGCCAAACTGGATCCACGCTTCCCACTGCAAGAAATCTCCTGCCCCAGAGGAAGCGAATATCGCACAAACATGTATCTCTGGTACATCTTCTCCTTAATTAGCCTTATGAAGGCCCAGCAAGTAGCCATTACCAAAGATATTAGTGGGTACACCTTCTGGTATAATTCATCATGCACCCAGGTGGCTACTTATACCTTCGACTACTGTGATATTGTAGAATGCCCATTTCCCACACCACAAATCCAGAGCATCTATAGAGATATCCCTCATTCGAAAGACCCATATGTTTGTGTAGTTGACAAGCAATGGGGGCACAATTGTGACCATTGGGGGGCGGCGGGATGGAATGCCGGGCCTGCCTGGGGTTACAAACCAAAAAGTGCCGTAGCTAAAGTAGATGATCATGGTAGATCGCTTCTCCAGAGAATGACTTTAAGAAAGCCTGGGGGGAGCACACCAATGAAATTAATCCTTAACATTGAGCATCCAAGTCCAACAGATGCAGACCAGTATGTGATGGGAATGTATTGGAAAAGAGGTTCCTACCAGAAATTAGGGCATTTCTACCTCAAAGATATGTGCAACTCTTCTGAGTGGCAAGGGGCCACCCATATGGTCCCTAATCCATTAAAACCTCATATCCAGACCTTTCAGGACATGATGGCCATTGCTAACCCCACCTTTGAAGATACCATGGCCGCTGAAACAGGTTTTAATGATGTAAATTTATGGTTAGAATGGATGAAATATAATGCTAATAAGCATAATAGAACTGCATGTTATGTGTGTGGCGGTGCCCGGCCTCACCTGGGTACCGTACCTTTAATCCTACCCGTAGATATAGAAGAATGTGTTTTAAGCCTTTTTGCCTATCACTATAATTTTAACAGGTCCATATGCATTGCATGGACAAAGGAGTATCCTCTTCTAGCCAAAGATGTCAAACCCCCTGATGGTATTACCGTATATAAAGGTAATTACACTTGCTATGCCATGTACGATGGTATTGGTAAATTTGTAGGTAACTTTTCCAAAGGTTATTGTGCTACATACAGAACTGTCCCTGTACGCTTGCTGCAACATCACACTAGGTCACTAGGAGACATTTACTGGTTGTGTGGGGATTTACAGCTAAGATCCAGAATGGACACGGAATGGTGGGGGGAGTGTACTTTGACTAAGGCCATTATGCCTATACACATTATCTCTGACACACACCTCAACACCCATGAGTC
This sequence comes from Pelobates fuscus, assembly GCF_036172605.1. Lineage (NCBI taxonomy): Eukaryota > Metazoa > Chordata > Amphibia > Anura > Pelobatidae > Pelobates > Pelobates fuscus. Next base: position 144,183,604 of record NC_086321.1, on the reverse strand, counting down.
CAGCCACACTAAGGTTAAACGTGACGCCCCAGTGAAAGGAAGTTTTGATCCTCATGTGTATATTGATGCCATTGGAGTGCCCAGGGGGGGTGCCCAATGAGTTTAAAGCAAGGGATGAAGTTGCTGCAGGATTTGAATCAATTTTTACCATAGTTACCGCAAACAAGAATTTAAATTGGATAAATTACATTTATTATAACCAACAGCGTTTTGTTAATTACACCAGAGACGCCCTCCAGGGGTTGGCCGAACAGTTGCAGGCCACATCCCAAATGACTTTCCAGAATAGAATGGCCCTAGATATGATCTTAGCCGAAAAAGGAGGGGTTTGTAAAATTTTGCCCGACACCATGACATGTTGTACCTACATCCCAGAAAACACAGGCCCTAATGGTAAAGTCACACTAGCCATAGAAAAATTAAATGACCTGTCTAAAGAGTTAAAAAGGAATTCTGGGATAAAAGATCCCTGGGAAAGATGGTTTGGTTGGATGACAGGATGGCAAAAGGCTTTAATGCAGATTGGTATGGCTATACTAATTTTTCTTTTTATTTTTGCTCTTCTCTTTTGTTGTGTCCTCCCATGTCTGAGAAAATCCCTCATGAAGACTGTTGACCAAGCAGCACCCACTTTGACCCATCTCGAAGTTGATGACCAAGAATTCCAAAACATCAACTCACCCTGTCTGCCGCTGCAAATTATCCCTTTTGTTGATAAAGTGCAGGAATTCTAGGAAGGGACTAGATTAGGGACAGCATCTGTCAGTGAATGGTAAAGGCCCCGTGTGGAGAAGTGGTGGGTTAGCTGCCATGGGATACCCGTGGGTGTGAAGTGTTCGAGAGCCATACTGATGGATGAGTTAGCCTATTAGGGTCAGTTCTAGGGACAGACTTGCACTCTGCAGTAACACCTAGCTAGCGGCCACGGGGTTTCTGTGCCTTTGGGTTAACACGTCTTCTGATACTAACATAATAAAGTTTTATCTCTTAGAATCTAACATTTCATAGGGGGGACTGATGTGGAATTATTAAAAATTATTATTGTACTTGTATTGAATTATTGTACTAACTCCATTTTAACTTTATACTGTGACTTCTTCCTCCATTTTGTCCTCCTAACCTGACTTCTTCAATCCTCCATTTTGTCCTCATGACTTAACTTGTTCATTTTAAAACTACATTACGTGACTGAACTTCTCAACCCAATTAGTACAGTAGACAAAGACTGTGTTTTCCTGCAAGGACAAGTACCAGGAGGTGCTGGCTACTCCTTAAGACTTGTCGGCTACTCCTTAGGACTTGTAAGATAGTATAGTTTGAAGGCCACGAGAACACAGTAGTAATGAAATGTTCTATTCATAAGAGACCTTGCACCTGGACATGAAGCCTGATATCATTGACCGTGTAAAATGACGCTCAGGACCCCCTCATCCCCACCCGTGTCCAGAATAATCCCACCTCTGATGGGTGGGCACGGGACTAACCTCTTAATTTTACGAACCAATAGGTAAGACACTAACCCCGTCACTTAACAATTAATCCAATTGATGATGTTTATTTGCTGATATTCTAATAATCAATGATGACGCAAAATGCCTCTTAAAAGGGCCTGCGCGCCCGCTTTTACTGCACTTGCCAATAAACTTTCTCGAAGTTATTTTAACCTGAACCTTGTGTGTCAGACTTAATTACTTCAGCGTATATACGCAATTTAATTTTATTGATTTGGACAGGAACAGATAGACATTTGAACATTTTGGTTTACTTTCAAAAAGTACCATAACAGTCTCGGCATCCCAGATGTGTGCAGCTACAATAAAGCAACAATACTATCCCAGGGCCTTCTCTTGCTACATACAACATCAGACCCATTGTGGTTATCGTTTGAGCAAGCATGTATGGGGTGGAAGTCCATATCTCACTTACTATAGTCCTGCACACTACCTGAAATTGCTACCTCACCATCCATTATTACTCTCTCTCCACCAAGTTCCTGCTATCATCATGGAAAAGATACATTAGTACACTTATTCACCCCATAACATTACTCGCTCTAGCCCCCATCCAGACACTGTTGACACTCTCTCCGAACCTCCCGGTAAATGTATGGGGCGAGAGAGGCATTTGCATAATAAATTACTTGTGTGACACCTAAGGCGTTAAGCCATTTCCTCTATTAGCAGCAAAATTATTAGCAGCGATTGTGATCTGAAAGCAACATATAATCATGATCCTCCGGGTGCATCGTCTGCCAGCAGTTGTACAGCCTATAGGAGTGCAGATGTTTACCAATCTGGAGAACAAGGCAGACCCATCCAAACTTGGATCCAGTGCCACACTGAAGTCTCCTAAGAATTAAGTAGGGAAATGTGTGAAGTGCACACATAAATAAATCAGCTTTGCCAACTATTAAGGAGGTATATGTTTGCAAATATGTATGTGTGACCAAGCAGTGTACCCTTCACGAACATATACCTGCGTTCCTGGTCCAACAGAGTGTCTCCATGAGTGAAAGTTAGGTTTCTATGGAACTGAATGGTCATAACCATGGATTTCCCATAGGGTTGTTGCTATCATAACCCTGAGTATAATCTTGGTTTGTTAATCCTATCTGCCTGGAATGAATATCTTGGATATAAATCAACTCTGCTCCCTGTGCCCTAAAATCTCTAAGACCATGGGATCTCTTATCAGGGACATATGGGCCTTTTGCATTAATAGACACATGTTTGAGGGGGGGGGATGGATATATGTCATTCAAAAACCAATACCTGTGATAAGAGGAGACAGGGGGCAGAGGAAGTAGAAAGAACAATGATAAACCAGTAAAGAAGAAAAAATAAATAGTGCAAACCATACTATGATGATAACACGGGTTAAGGTAAGAGTGACCAAACTAGGTTAGGGTGCTCCTGTATTATCTTTTGCACATAATTTGCAAATAATTTGACAGATTACTGCCAGATGGCCCAAAGAGACAATTGGAACCATAACCACTACAGTGCACATAAAATGCACCTTTAATGTTTTATTCAATGCTGCAAGAGATGGTTCTGTTTTAATTAATACAACTATACACTGAAATATGTTGTTCTGTATAAGATAAGACAAAATAAAAATATTTATTCATTCTAGTGTTTGTTTTAGTACAAACCTGATAATTCCAGCATTGTTTTCTAGTGTACAGGATTATGCTTGAATCACCACTTGTTATTTCCCCTAATGCATTCATTTTCCTCAAACAAGACATGCTTTAGAATATGATAATGCCATCAGATTGTTATATATTCTAATAAAAGTGTCAAACATTCATCATGTTTAAGCATTATGTTGCAAAGTATTGCATTCAAAGGCTGCATTATTTTGAATTACTAAGAATTATATTTATATCTTCTGAAATCTGTATTTTACATTTTCTCAATTTTAAAACTTTGAATGTCATCTGACTGCTCTGTGCAAAAAAAAAAAAAAAAAAAAAAGATTAGTGTGGATGTATTACAATCAGTGAAGCTTCCAATTCAAAAGCCTATGCTTCTGAACCAGAAATGGAATGACTACACATAGCTACAAATCAGTGCTTATATCCTTCCCAAATATATTCTACAATTTCCTTAGAGCTAGAATTTCTAATCAGGCACCAAGTTAAAATGCTTTTTAGATGCCTAGCTTTCGTAAAAATGACCTTGGAGGTTTTTTTACTGCAAGCAATGGAGCTAAAAAATGTAATATTTTTTTTTTAGCAAATACTTTTCCGGTTTGTCCAAGAGCTACGTTATAATCGAGGATTATTCTTTCTGTTATTATCCAATGAATTCCTTTCAGTAATTTTGGTTTTGTATTCATGCATTTTACCTGAAAAATAAATGTTTTGTTTGGTTATAGGATATGAGGATGAGCAATACATCCATGTATGAAAACCTATCGCTCTTGAACCAGCAGAATGTTTTACTTTGCATCTAATATTTAATTCATACTTATCTGCTTAACCCAATCTGGAGAAAAGAACAAATAAAATAATCATACTGATTGTTTTATTTAGCTAATAAGAGGAATTTAGTTTTCCTATCTAAAACTAGTGTGTTTGAGAGCAGTATCTACTGTAATGTCAGTCGGGAACTCATCAGGAATAAAAGAAAGAATGCAACAGAATGTATTTTCAGAAAATAATAAAATATAATAATGCAACAAATGGAAGCTTTGAAGGATGACACTCTATGATTAGTCTTACAGTCGCAGGATAGTCCAGGTATGTAGTTGGGCACTGAAGCAAAAGATCAACCTTTGGTGTAAAGATGTCACTATAAGACCTTCAGCCTTCTCCTCAAATCAGCAGCAAAGCAAAACGAAGGAGGAATCCATAAACAAAACACCCAAGTGGAGTTTTTTTCAGGGACCTCTATTTTAGGTTTGCCCTGCTCTGCGCCAGTTCTTTCTGGTATTTACACACATTATTGTAAACTCTATTCCTTCTGTTTTTAATTAGTAATAATAAAGGTAGGGATTTACTACTCCTCATTTACACTCTGTCCTTTCTCTTACTGTGCTCCGTCTCACTGAATCCCTTTATCTATTTGGGATAATCATCGAGTACTGTTTTGCTTATGCCTCTAAAATATATATAAGGGTTAGGCCCTGTTTCGTAGTGTGCAAACCACTACAATTAGTACAATATCAAGCAGTGAGACAAAACATTGGATATTCCATAAATAAAGGATTATTTGCCAGACAGGAAATTATGGTGAAACATTTTTAGCTGTGGAAGTGCATTGTGGGCTGTCCTTTCTAATTGTATACTGATTGTAAAATTAAGGTTTATATCTGGACACCACGATTGTGAACCTTATACTTCAAGGCAATATCAGTAGAGTCTCTATGTCCTGAGCAGTACTTATCTGCTCAATGTTTCTAAGTTATTCGCCCGCCCCCTTCCCCCTCCTATTTTTACTGTGTGGGGTATAGGCGCACAATGCAATTGTATTGGCAGTAATTATTTTATTTATTGTGACTTTCTAAATAATTGGTGTAATCACTGCACAATAAGTTATTCATATTTTAAAGGGACAGTGCACTTTTACCCTGTTGCCATTATTTTATTTTATCTATTGTGAGTTTCTAAAAGGATGATGTAGTCACTGCACAGGAGTGTTGTTCATTTTTAAAGGCATAGCACTGCTTAATCTTGTATTTATTGAAAATAGAGTGCTGTGTTAGGTCTGTGCACTTTATATGTTTCCTGCTATTTGGTATATCTTTTATATTTAGTTCAAGCACACTTTGTTCACTTGTGCACTGTGCCGAACTAGGAGATATGTATGAAAACAAAATGTATAACATTTCCAAGTACAAGTGCAAAACATAACAATCAAAGTGAATTAATATAAACTAAATAATATAGAAATCCTTATGGTCTTCAATCATTTGTAGATTTCTACAAGTATGTAGGAAAGAGCAAAATAAATCTTTATAGTGTAGTATATTTAATATACACATACAATTATAAACACTCACATATAAAGCGCAACATAAATAGTGCAAATAGAACATTGGCCCCAAAGGGCTCATTTCTCCAGATTAGCCACTTTCCAGATTCCGAAAGATAACTGCAATTCAAAGAAATACATTCTCAGCTAGTTAAAAAATTGTGTCTGGATGTGGCAATAATTCAGTTTCAAGGGAATAGCTCTACGTGTTTCGCCAATCTACTTTGACTTCCTCATAAGCTCTGCTGTTGTCTTCCAGTTGTCTTTATGTATAGAACTTCTAGTCAGATGTAATTATCTCCATCTGTTGGAGGTGACTGCGTGACCTCCAACACTGTAATCAACCAGAAGTGACTTTATCATTGCTGCACATGCGTATGTGTGACAAGCACAGTGGACCTCCATTCGGAATAAAAATAAACAGGAATGGGAAACGGGAATGGGGTCACTGTGAAGCTTAAGAAGCCATTCTTCTGCCCTCCAGTAGTGCACTTGCACAATCAGTACTGCTTCATAAACCTTATTAATACTTTTATTAATTAACAGGTGCACACCCCGATATAGCTCAGTCTACATGTAAACTAGCTATCGGTCAATTAACATTTATAAAGAGCTGAGGTAAAAAATGAGAGCTGGAAAAATGGGATCATTTCCTATCAATATATGCAGACATATTCATTGATAAACAAAGTATTTACATAAAAACTACAAAGTATTTAACAAATAATTACCTAATAATATCCACTATTACCAATTGCTAAAGAGTCACATTAAAACAGGATTATAACAATATAAATGTATATATACTATATAAAACAAACTCCATATGATTAAAGACCGACAGCAGCAGTTTTCATGATATCTTATTATTAAACACCCATAACAATATATCACCTTACATTTTATAATAGATATAAATAAAAAATATTCTAAGATATCATTCAAAATTTAAAATATAACTAAAAAATATAACTTAAAATTTAAATAAAAAAAACATAATAAACAACCCAACAAATAAATAATTGTATCAATAAATACATTTCTATTTGAATATTAATCTTAAAAAATCCCATAATGAATATTCCAACATATAAAACAAATATGTTATATCAACTGCAAAAGTCATGTATTATATAATATATGATATCTGGGGATAGTGCAGAAATATATGCATACAACTATTTAATATGCATTACTCTTTAAGTCTCTATCTATGGTTAACTCACATAGTTGCAAAGTTTTAAGTTTATTTACCCCCAAAATTCTCTTTGTGATAATCTTTTGTGCTTATTTTTTAATTGTATCTCCCGCCCTCCCTTCTTCCCTCCCACCCTCCCTGCCTCCCTCCAATGAACCTCAACATTCTCTATGCCCACATAATAAAAAGCCTTCTGAATACATTTCTGGCAACATTCTGCAATGTACTAGTACTATATATTTTTTTGTTAATTTGTTTTTAATGTTATATTGATGTTCTAACGTTATTTATTTTCATCTTCTACGTGTTCTTCCCACATATTGTTTCTCACAAAGACATTGTAACAAAGAGATAACATTTTTTGTTTCACAATTTATTTTGGATTTTATAAAAAAAAACTTTCACCTGTAAAAAAAGAAAAAAAACAAAAACAAAAAAAGGCATATATTTAATATAAAAGGTGTAAAAAACTAAAATCAGTAAATCCATAAAAGAAAACATATTGTAATTAAAACCCGTAATTAGGGAGGGGGTGGTGGAGCTAGGCCCCGCCATGAATGTCCACAGGTCCGCAGAGCTCTGTGCATGGGGGCTGAAACTTCTCCTACAGAGGTAATGAAGGGGAATCACTTACCAGACACACAGCCTCCAGATACTTACCACACAATGAGGAGGAAAAACAATAAGCCAAGACCAGATCATGCCAGGTTTACAGCTGATATCAGGGATTTGCTGTGGAGGCTGCATGCTGAGAGCAGGCCCAAAATGGTCGCTGATCTCGATGACTTCACAGAAGAATCTAGCTACTCACCTCTGCACAATATGGAGGAGCTGGACTATAGGGGACTACCAAAGCCAGCAAAAGAGGTGACATCCCCTCCTGTCACAACAGTCATACTTACCAGTCTTCTGGCTGATCTCATGCACTCACTCTCGGCTGAAATCTCACAGATGAGGGAGGATGTCAAGGGGTTCACTGCACACATGGTTGCTATGGAAGACACCACGGAAACACATGCCTCACAGATATCTGAGCTGCAGATCAACTTATAACATCTGCATACCTCATACCAAAATCTCTACACCTTCAACTCTCCAACCTCGCAGAAACCTCAACTCCCTCGATCTCCAGCACTTCTCCACCACACTCCAAACACTCCTTTTACCCATCTCAAATCTCAACTGCCCTAACTCTGCAACCTCACTCTACAACTCCACTCTCTCCTCTCAACTTGACATCTTGGCACCTCCTACAGTTAAACGCAGCAAGCGCCCCCAACTACAACCCTGGCACACTAAGCTGACCCGTTACCTCCAAAAATGTTCCAGAACTGCTGAACGCTGCTGGAGAAAGTCTCACTCTGCATCTGACTTTGTCCACTATAAATTTATGCTGCGCTCCTACAGCATGGCTCTTTCCTCTGCAAAAGTAAACTACTTCAAAACCCTCATAAGCACACTGTCCCATCAACCCAAACACCTGTTTCACACTTTTGATGCTCTTCTTCGCCCTGTGACTACCCCTCCTTCCACCACCTTGTCCGCCACAAACTTTGCATCTCATTTCACTGAGAAGATCTCTACAATCAGGAAAGAGATCTCTAATCTCTCTCCTTCCCCTATCATTATATCACCCAACCCCACTCCCCCTGCCACCCTATGCACATTTGCACCTGCTACAGCACAAGAGGTTTCTGCACTGCTCCTGTCCTCTCGCCCCACCACCTGCTCTCTCGATCCTATTCCCTCGCATCTCATCCGCACTTTGTCTCCCTTTCTTGCTCTTCCTCTCGCTAGCATTTTCAATCTCTCCCTTTCCTCTGGCACATTTCCCTCACCCTTCAAACATGCAACCGTAACCCCGATTCTGAAAAAGCCCAACCTTGATCCCAACTCCCCATCCAACTACCGCCCTATCTCACTACTCCCATTTGCCTCCAAGATCCTCGAGAGAGTTGTGTACGCCAGATTGACAGACTTTCTCGAATCCAACTCTCTGCTTGACCCCCTTCAGTCTGGATTCCGCGCTGGTCACTCTGTCGAAACTGCTGTGACCAAAGTATCCAACGACTTAATTGCTGCTAAATCTCACGGCCACTACTCTATCCTAATCCTCCTTGATCTTTCTGCCGCATTTGACACTGTTGATCATCAACAGCTTCTTCACATTCTTCGTAACTTTGGTCTACGGGATACTGCTCTCTCCTGGTGCTCCTCCTACCTCTCCCAGCGCTCTTTCAGTGTTTATTTCTCTGGTTCTGCCTCTTCTCACCAACCCCTCTCTGTCGGCGTCCCCCAAGGATCTGTCCTCGGCCCCCTAATGTTCTCCATCTATACTGCCTCCCTTGGTAAACTCATCAGCTCCTTTGGTTTCCAATATCATTTATATGCAGATGATACGCAAATCTACCTGTCCTCCCCTGATCTCTCTCCGCCCACCTTGACTCGTGTTTCTGACTGCCTCTCTGCTATTTCCAACTGGATGGCTGCTCACTTCCTTAAACTCAACCTGTCCAAAACAGAACTTCTAGTTTTTCCTCCCTCAAGTGCTGCTACTCCTGTTGTCTCCATCCAAGTCAACGGCGCTACTATCACCTCTACCTCGCAGGCTCGCTGCCTAGGGGTTCTTTTCGATTCTGACCTCTCTTTTATTCCCCATGTCCAATCGATAGTCAAATCCTGTCGCTTCCAACTCAAGAACATAGCGCGCATCCGCCCATATCTAACGCCAGACGCGGCTAAGATATTGGTTCATGCTGTTGTTCTCTCTCGCCTCGACTACTGCAATCCCCTTCTGACCGGTCTTACATGTTCCCAGCTTGCACCGCTGCAATCTGTAATGAATGCGGCTGCGAGGCTTATTTTCCTGTCCGGTCGCACCTCCCACGCCTCCACGCTCTGTCAGTCCCTGCATTGGCTTCCAGTTAGATATAGGGCCCAATTCAAAATTCTGGCGCTTGCTTACAAATCCCTACATAATGCTGCTCCAACATACCTATCCTCCCTCATACACAAGTATGTCCCGTCAAGACCCCTGCGCTCATCCCAAGACCTACGCCTATCCTCTGCCCGGATCCCCACCTCTGACGCTCGCCTTCAAGACTTCTCTAGGGCTGCACCTATTCTGTGGAACTCCCTTCCCTCCTCAATCAGACTTTCACCCAGCCTCCACTCCTTCAAAAAATCTTTGAAAACTCACTTCTTCGTTAAAGCGTATCAATTAAACTGTCAGCAGGCTTCTCATCCCCCACCCCATGACTCCTTTCCTGCAACTGTCAAAAATGACCTACCAAGCACTCAATAAACCCTTCTCTAACAAACTATTTAATTCCCCTACTTTAACCCGTTTGTGTCACTATACCCCACTTCCTCTAGCATGTAAGCTCATTGAGCAGGGCCCTCAACCCCCTCTGTTCCTGTACGTCCAGTGGTCTGATTATGTGTCTGTTAGTCCACCCATTGTACAGCGCTACGGAATTTGTTGGCGCTATATAAATAATAAAATAATAATAATAATAATAATCTGGCAGCACAGGAAGATAGGAGACGGTGGAAGCACCTTAAAATCAGTGGCCTGTCTAATAGCATCACCATGGCAGAAATGCCACATTTCTTGCACAGGATGTTTACAGCTCTACTACCCCCAAAACAAGCAAAGGGCATAACTCTTGATGGGATGTTCCATCTGCCCAAAAACCCAGCCAAAAACAGCATCTACCTCCAGTGATATCCTGATACAATTTCAGAATGGGCTGGATAAAACTGCTTTACTGAATGCAAGGGGGAAGACTCAATATCGATTTGAAGAGATGGATCTCACATTCTTCTCCGATCTATTCCGCACAACCTTGCAGTGGAGGATGACTCTCCGACCTCTAACATCTATTTTAACTACCAATGACCTGAAATACAGACAGGGTTCTCCTCGCTACCTCATGTCCCAGCTCCAGGAAGCAGAATACAAAGTGTCCGATGTCTCAGAAATGGCTAAGCTAGACCTTGGCCTCAACTCCCAGCCTGCAGCCACTTCAGTCTGGGACCCTGCTAAAACCGTTCTCATGTTTCGGCGACCTATGGTGCAACTAACACAGCAATTATGGGATTTTCTGTTATTTCTTTCTGATGGGAGTATGTTTTTTTCTTTCTTTCTCTGTTTGTTTTTTCTTTACAAAACCTCAACCATCACTGCTCCTTATTACAACAACCTCTCCAGCTCCAATCATTCACTCTGCAGCGTTAACCTAACTTGTGGAGCTGTCTTTCCTGATATGTTTTTCCTTTAACTGCATTCTCATTTTGAATCTACTTAACTCTCTAAAGTGTCACTTTAAACATTAGTTCCTTTGAGATGTGATTCTATTGTTTGTACACAGTTTATGCACACTTATGTACACAGTTTATGTACACTTATGTACACAGTTTATGACTGTGGAATAAATAAAGAATTAAAAAAAAAAGAACTGTAATTAATTCATAAAAGCTAAAATATCAATATCATTATTAAACCCATTTTGTCTTAATGGTTTTAGTTTACAAATCCTTTCAGTGTCTTTTTTTAGTAAAAACTAAATCAAAACACTCCTATACTCCCTCCACCCCAATGTGGTTGCACCATATGTATTCAAACGCACAGAACATTATTAAAACTAAATTCAGGGCAATTTTAGCAATGTCTATGTTTTGTACTCTTATTTTTTTGCCACCAGTGTTCCAACAACCTTTCCTGTAGAGTTGTATCTGTTTTGCCACAGTACTGAACCACACCACTACAGTGTAACAAATTACATTCCTACTCCTACTAATATGTTATTTTATATTTCTTTTAAGTCACAGCACTCTGAAATTCAATTATTTTCTGTTTTTTGGTGTTTGGTATTTACCGTTCCACCAGTACCCATTTTTATATCAGCACTTTATAAAGGTTAATTGACTGATAGCTAGTTCACACAGAGATTGGACAATATTGGGATGTGTGCCAGTTAATAAATTAAAGTATTATAAAGTTTTTGAAGTAGTACAGAGTGTGCAGTTGTGCTACTGGAGGGCGGAAGAATAGCTTCTTTAGGTTTGCAGCAACCCTATTTCCATTTGTTTTTATTTGGGATGGGGTTTTATTTGTTAAATATGCGCACGTGCAGCAATGATGAAGTCACTTTGGTTGCTTACATCACTAAAGGTGAGAGCCACATCACAGGTGATGAGAATTACATTAGAAGCCCTTTCTATAAAGACAATTGGGAAAAAAGATTAGCTGATCTCCTGAGGAAGTTGAAGAATATTAACATGTAGAGCTATTCCCTTGGAACTGAATTATTGCCACATCCAGACACCGCATATTAACCAGCTGAGGACCTTTTCCTTGGAATATTTTGAAATCTGTAAAGCAACCATACTGGAGAGAAGAGCCCTTTTGGCTCAATGTGCTCACTATTTGCACAATTTATGTTGTGCTTTATGTTTGTGGGTGGCTTTTATATATGTTTTTTAATGTATGTGAATATTTAGTATACTATGCTCCAAATTGGTTGCACAGGTATTTATTGTCATAATCTATTTAATTACATGTGTCAAGTAGTACAAATTCATGTGCAGTTTTTTTTACTAATAAAATGAACAGAACTGAAATAAGCAGTTTCTATGTCAATACATGTTGCTAGCTAACTTTTGTCCTGTAACTACCTTTATTTATCGAGATTTCTTATGTTGCTCTAGACCAGGGGTAGGCAACCTACGGCACTAGTGCCATGCACGGCACTCGAGGTGTCTTTGCACGGCACTCAAGGCTGCTAGAGCCAAATAGGCTCTGGTCTATCAGGAGTCCCAGTAAAACTTCAGATATCTGCTAATACGAAGAGGTGGTGAAGGACAATCCTCAATTTATGCATTGCAGCACGTAGAGGAAGTGATCTCAGATCTGTAATAGAGCAGCCTGCAGCTGCTGTTGCAGCTCCAGTCCTTGACCTGTACCTGGCCAGCCTGGTCCCCACTGGAACCCAGGGAAGTCACCAACACTGCTAGATATACACAGAAATGCAGAATAACCCTCCCCTCATACAAATAATACGAACAGCCCACAAACAAACATACACACAATCCGCCCAAACGTAGCCTGCTAACAATCCACATACATGCACACAAACCCACATGCAGCCTCTCACATGCAATACACCAAACAGCCCCCACACATACACACACTACCAAACACACAATGTGACATATCCATCCACACACGCAGCCCCCATACACAGCCCACATTCATAAGTATCATACACGATACCATAAACTACTAATGAACATATACAATATAATAGCTCCTATATGCACAAATACAACAATACAAAAGCAATCACAGTAAAAATAACAAAAGCAGAATACGGCAGCATACACACCTCAATTTAAAAAAAATAGGACCGGCACGCTACGGGACATCACACTCCTATATAGGCACAGTGCTGCTAAAAGGTTGCCTACCCCTGCTCTAGACAATGCCACAGTTACTTCAATTCACTCCTCAGTGTAGTGGGATTGGAGAGAAATGTGTATATAACAATGAACCAGGAGATCTCCGAACCCCTCGACCAAAAACTGTGGAAACTCGTAAATATATATATTAGCTCCTACCAGACAAACTAGTTATAAATAATAAAGTTATACATTGACTAATAATATTAAAACACATTTCAAATTTGTTTATGATTAATGCAGTCAAACACAAGATACTAATTGGAACCTTTGTACTTAACACATGGCGTGAAATAAGAAGAGTTCCTATTGGATGAACTCAGCTCGCTTTAAACAATGTTGGCTGACTCCTACCTTTTTCTCCAGCTGGCCTATAAGTGAGTTATCTGCTTCCTCCACACTTGCTGCTTGAAGTCTATTAAGATTTCAAAAGATCTAATACAAGACGACAGGCAATAGGGGGAATTTAATTTAGTGATAAAAAAAACTAATCATATCTCAATACGTTAACATGGGATAGTTATCAGGCCAGGCAGATTGTTTTCATACTTCAATACGCTCTCTGTTACAAAGCAATTAACCGTGTCTCCTTTGTGAGATCAAGAACTGAATGTACAGATCTTTCCATTCTGTGAGCATGCTTCGTGCCCCTCTGTCCCTTAGGCTGATAAGGTATTCCAATGTATGGAAGCACTAGGGCATGGTATGGTACAGAGAGATTACAGCAGTACTTATATGCATTTAGTACATTGGGAAATAGAAAAAGGTCAGCTAAAATAAGTATGTCTACATATAGTAGATATATAAACACTCACTTAAATATATACATACCTGTATATGTGTGTGTATATATATATATATATATATATATATATATATATATGTATGACTTGTGCAGGGAAAAAGTATTTCAGTTCTTCAGGACCACTTTAGCAGATTTTTTTTATTTGTCCATTCACTCCTTTCATTTTATTTTTCATTAAATCTTTTTTTTTTTCAAATGCCTTTTATTGTAGGGATTTTGCCATGTCTAGTTGAGTTTGCAGTTACTAGGTTGCTGTTTTTGTCCCACTCTAAGAGACTGGGTGTGTGGCTCTTCTCATGGTGGAAGAGGTGAGAGGGTCATAATTTACCCATGCTCACTCACTTTTTCTTAAGAAAAAGATGTGCCTGCATGGCAGGAAAAAACAGTGCCTTATTGGCTTCTCACAAATGCATCTTCAGAGGTAGAAGGCAGAGCCGCACCACAAGACTCAGTCAGGCAGGGACACTACATTGAAAGGCATTTTAAAGTAGGGGAAGAAGCAGTAGTAATTTTATTTTTGGTTACTGAACAAAGGCATGACAACTAGCACCAGCATATTTTAGAATACTTTGTTTCCGCCAAAGAGCTAAAAAAAAAAGACCTGCCATGCTGCAGGCGTTGTTCACGTGTCCAGTAAACTGCAGCCACTTGCTTTATATATTAGTGAGGGATGAAGCTGATTGCAATTTCCAAAGCACCAGCAGTAGGGTATGTGAGTGTTGGGTTCCCCATACGTAACCATGACATTAAATAATCAATCTTTTACTTAAAATCAAAATAAAAAATCACAAATTTGTAAAACAACTTAAAGAGTGTGCAAGTTAAGCTGGCAGTAGGTATCCAAGTGGAACTTTTTCTGGAAACATTTTTCTGTTTTTTTTTTTTTTTATTCAAGTGATAAGGGGCCCATCTGTACCTGTCCAGTCTGCCTCTTTTGATTATCCTTACCATCATATCTGCTCTACCTAAGGGTGGTAAAGGAATATTGGAGGTAGCACTGGTGGTAGGTGTTGACAACTGAACAGAGTTAGATATGCTGCCTGTCCTAGTACTTTATGTTCTGCTTTTTCCCACAGTAATACAGAAATGTGCTATATCTGCAGATGTTACTTCATACTGGCATTAGTGAAATGACCCTTCACTTGTTCATTAACTCAGTTCCTTGCAGCACAATTTGGACTTTGCAAGTCGACCTTCTCATAGGCATTAAAAGTGATCCCAAACGTTGCTTCTGGGCAAAATGCATTAGCCCCCACTCTTTGCTTTATGTCTGCTTAAGATGCAGGTGGGTTTGCATCTTTGGCATTAAAAACTGTCTCAGCACAGCCCTGTAAACCCTGTAGCAATTGGTTAATTAATGCTAATGTTGATTGTTTAAACAAATGTTTAAACAAACATCAGTGACAAAATGCCTACCAATCTCCTATCTCCCACACAAAGTTGTTTCAAATGTCCACAGAAGTAGCTAATAGCTAGGTAAAGCTGCAAATGAAGCTAGTCTTACACTAGAATCAATGACTCAGACTAGGCAAGAATAATTTATTTTCTTTAATAGTGAACACATCACATTCCTCAAAATAAGGATTTTATTTCACCAAACGGTTAACAAAAAGCAAATAATTTTTTTAACAACTGTATATTGGTAGCAGGGCCGGCCTTAGGCATTTAGACGCCCTGTGCGAAAAATATTCACAGCGCCCCCCCCGTCATCCATGTATGCTGTAATGTTTGTGTTGTCTGTGTATGTGATAGTAGGCGTGATGACTGTGTGTGATATGTATGGTATGTGTGATATTTGTAATGGGTGTATTAACAGTGTGTGATATGCGTGTATTGGTTGTATGTGACACACACACAGGAAGACATACACACACACACACAGGCAGACAGTCATACACACACACACAGACACACAAAGGCAGACAGTCTCACACACACACACAGACACACACAGGCAGACAGTCAGTCATACACACAGACACAGACAGTAATACACACAGACACACACAGAGGCAGACAGTAATACACACAGACACACACAGTCATACACACAGACACACACAGAGGCAGACAGTCATACACACACACACACACGCAGACAGTCATACACACAGACACACGCAGACAGTCATACACACAGGCAGACAGTCATACACACACACAGACAGTAATACACACAAACACACACACACAGGCAGACAGTCATACACACAGACACACAGAGGCAGACAGTCATACACACACACACACACACACAGACAGTAATACACACACAGAGGCAGACAGTCATACACACACACACACACACAGACAGTAATACACACACAGAGGCAGACAGTCATACACACACACACACAGACAGTAATACACACACACACAGAGGCAGTAATACACACACAGAGGCAGTAATACACACACAGAGGCAGACAGTCATACACACAGACACACAGAGGCAGACAGTCATACACACAGACACACAGAGGCAGTAATACACACAGGCAGACAGTCATACACACAGACACACAGAGGCAGACAGTCATACACACACACAGACAGTAATACACACACACACAGAGGCAGACAGTCATACACACACACAGACAGTAATACACACACACACAGGCAGACAGTCATACACACACACACACACAGGCAGTAATACACACACACAGGCAGACAGTCATACACACAGACACACAGAGGCAGACAGTCATACACACAGACACACAGAGGCAGACAGTCATATACACATACACACAGAGGCAGACAGTCACACACACACACACACACACACACACACACAGACAGTAATACACACACACAGGCAGACAGTCATACACACAGACACACAGAGGCAGACAGTCATACACACAGACAGTAATACACACAGGCAGAGAGTCATACACACACACACACACACACACACACAGACAGTAATACACACAGACACACAGAGGCAGACAGTCATATACACACACACACAGACAGTAATACACACAGGCAGACAGTCATATATACACACACACACAGACAGTAATACACACAGGCAGAGAGTCACACTCACCTGATAATCACACAGTTACCTGTGGAGTTCATTGTGGACGCAGTGCAGCTCCTGGTGACTGTTTGGTGGGGAAGCAGGGACTCCTTCCTGCTTCCCCTGCAGCAGTTTTCCGGCGCTTTTAGCTCCGCCCCCACCACACGGTAAGCTCCGCCCCCGCTGCAAATTTGTGCGGCCGCACAGCTCGCACACCCCTAAGGCCGGCCCTGATTGGTAGCCTAGTCTCTCAGAGGAATAATGAAACAATTACATCTACTGTCTACCACTCAAAGTTGTTTCCAATGCTCCTGCAAGTAGCTAGTTATACCTAGTTAGATACAGCAGCAAGCAAAACCTAGTCTCACATTAGAACAGACCTCACAACCATCCTAATTTTGGCAGTCATCCTGCTGTTCCACTTTAGGGATACCAGGTTACTGTCCCCAACAAACAGAGCATGAGAGCATCAATAAATGCTCTTGTGCTATGATCAAGGCATTAGAAACCTACAGAGGGCACTGAAACCATGCTCCTTGCATGGTCGGCACTTGACAAGTCAGCCTACTTGATTGGCAAGCAGCCTGGCGTGCATCCATTGAATTCACTGTCGATTCTGAATCAAGAACCAATCTGAATATGTCTGGGGCTGTGCGAGTTGCTTCCCCTGAGATTATAGTGCGTGGGGAATCAGGAATCGGAATATCAAGTGATAACTCTTAGACAAGTTTTTTAAACAAGTTTTTGGTGGGATATAAAAAAAGAGTTCACACATTTACAGTGTTAATAGACTACATAGTCAGGTTCAAAAACGAATCTGGATGAATAAATCTTCATAATATTTGCCTTGCAATGTTGAAAGAGGATATATACCTTACATACAGAGTACACTATATTGCTTTTGATTTTCTAATTTTTCTTACATGTGAATGCTTGACTTCCTTAAGATCTCTAAAATTTATATTTATACACATACATAATAATAGCATGGATACCAATATTATTTTTGTAGAATTGACAGTTCTTGACTATTTTTTTTAGATTTTTTTTTAACATAGATTTCATAGCATAATGTTTGAGGAATACCACTAGCCATCGAGCTTTGCATGTATCTCAGTATAAAAATATTGCATTCTTCTCCCAACTTCAGTTATGCTATACAGGCATCTGCATTATATTACCTATGTCTTTGCAATTCATATTATGTTACGTCTCATAACTCTGAGGATAAAGAGCTCTGAAAATGTAATAAAACAATGGTTTTCTTATACTGTTTGGGTCCATCGTTATTTGCATTGTGTACACATTCGTAAGGTTATTTAATTTGTTTGTACTGTATCTAGCCACAAGAGTGCACCAGAGGGAAGTAAATTCCGGGCATTCACACCTCATGCAGTTCTATCTTTCTTTCATTCTTTTTGCCATAACATGTCTAAAACCTTATTAATGAATAGCCAGGTTAAACTAAGAGCCTCTCGGGAGGTGGTTAGTGTCAGTGACAGGACAATTAATAGTTAAATTCACACACTGCAGTCTATGTTTCCCCGAGGAGAATGAATTCAAGCTAACCCTGGCTTCCCATTGCTTAATCATTCTCCGATAAGGATCGCTGGATGAATTATGGATTTGTGCTGAAAGGAACCTTATCAGCAATTTCCTCTTTTATTTGTATCCTTTGTTTCAAATAAAAAAATGACAAAGGGCATCGAGGCAAATGAAAAGAATTCAGAACAATTCAACGTCCTTTGGAAGGAATATGCCTTTCACTATATTAGGTTTCACTCTCCTGAATATGAATAGGCAAAACAGTGAAGTGAGAACAGAGTGCTATTATGGTAGTGTAAATGTGTGGCCACAAAGAGTCCTATAACCAGTTACAGAACACAATCAGATGCAGAATTTTTGAAAAGAGCCTATAGGATATTCATTAGAGTACATTCCATCTGTATAAGTCTAGTGTTAGATTATTCCCGATATCTGACTCAGCAAACTGACTTATTGCCCTTACAATCATATTTATTAGTTTTATCACTAGGCATTTGGCACATAAAGAAGTCAAAGGTCCAAGCACTTTGCTGTCATTCCTATCCGATGAAGTAATTGGAAATGTCCAAGAACAAAAGACAAAAAAAAAAAACCCAGCCCTGCCTCATCTATCATACATAGAAGGGCATCATGATGTAGCAAGGGTAACCACTTTGTAAAGCCTCATCAAACAGTATATGAACATGCTCATGGACTTGTGCAGGTGAGTACTGACCACATGTTCGTAATAAGCCTGGCATTTCAAGCAAGTCTTTCTTTATTATACGTTAGCTATAGAATTGGGCTAATTGACTCTGATGGTTATATTCCCCACTTTATAATGTTTAGCAGTGTGTGTTTGAGATCTAAGATAGGGAAGGTCCAATTAAACCATTATGTAGACCTGAGGGGCTTGGTCTGATACTCAAGAGATCTTTTTATAGTTCTTATGTCAAAAAATTGTTATAACTTACCTCACATATAACTATCCAACTCATTGGCTAAAGGGTTAAGCATTATGATGAGCTGTTTGTCTACTAACTAAGACTTTTCAAAATTACATATTTTTATTGTGTTGGCAGTATAACATAAAGTACTGACTTTTGTTTAACTAGTAAAGACTTTCAGGGTTATTTAAAAAAGTGAGAATTTAAGGTGTATTTAAAATGAATTGCCAATTGTAAGTGACACCATAGGTATCCAGACCACTTTATCTCATTAAGGTGGTCATGGTACAATGTCCCTGTACAGTTTTGGAGAAACAGTATTGTTTATATTGCAGGCTTAAGACTGCCTCTGATGGCTGCCTCCCAGACAGTCACTAAAGGTACTTCCTTGAGTTACATAAAATTTGACTCCATGAAACGACGCTGGACGCTTTGCAAGACGATGTCCAGAATCTTCAAAATCCCCATAAAAAATCATCAATCAAATGCTTTCCTATGGGGAAGGACTAATGCATGCGCAGAACTTGCCACACATATGCATTAGGTTTCAAAATCACGCTGATGTCAGAGGAGGCAAAGAATGATTCAGTGCCAAGGAACCTTGGTGCAGGAATCAGCTAAGTGTAAAAAGTGTTTTTTTTTTCAACCATTTAGAGGAATATTTTTGTATTCCTAACAATATAGTGTTCCTTTAAGGCCAGAGATGCTGAATGGAAAGCATAGCTGACTTAGAGAATGTTCCAGTTTGGCTATTTAGACCCTAAATTTGAAATTCAGGGTCTATATAGCCAAATTTTGCATTCACTCTGAATTCCCACTTTAGTAAATAACCCTGTTTGTTAATGTTTTATATGTAGTAAGGCCGGTTGGCCTGTATTTGTGGGAGGGGCTTAAGTTAACTTACTCCCCTATATAAGCTACACCTCTTACCTGACTCCTTACCGATCAAGGTCAGCGTCTGAATGCACTTCCGGTTCATCCAGTCGCCATTTTGGAAAACTTCAGTCTTCTCACGAGGTCTTCCACGCTGAAACTGTGTCTAGGAATCCAGCAGCAGGCTTTTCCGTCTGACCAGCTTCTTGCTTCTTCTATCGCCGCAGATCACGTTCTAGTGACTCACATACCGTAAGTTACCTTCCCGTTACGCCAGGCAACAGTCCCACGGCATCGCTCACGGGCACGGTCCTCACTTTACGGTCACTATTCAGATTTTCAACTGTCATATCCCACTCTCTATGCAAACCGTTTTGTGCACCTTGCGGTTCGGGTAATAAAACTACCATGCTTATTTAAAATTCCGCTCGTATATATGTTTCTACATAGTCCCAAACGAGAATATTGATTATTGGTTATTTAAATAAATCACATATACATATCTATAAAGTGGAAAAGCATTCTGTATTCCTATACACTCGTTCAAACAGACATATTGATACTCATGCACCGTTAAATCATACACTCCATACTGCAATCAATCACCATTCTAGCGGCAACACGGCACATTAAAACAACCTCAGCGTTAATATGATTTAACGGTTACTTCAATTGTCACGGGCACAGCAGGCAACTGTACCAATTAACCATGCTTCGGCGTCACCATTAAACCTTCCCACAATATCCAAAATTACTGCCTACCTGTTACCCTCACAGGCTACACCATACTAAAATCACATAAAACACTAATCTATTGTCAGTTAGTTATGGCAAGCTCATGCGGTTGCCAGATAACCCACCACCATATATATTTCCATACAGCCGCACATGGTACACACATATAATTGTCCGGGGTGTATATTTCCATACAGCCACACATGGTACACATATACTTGTCCTGGTTTTACGGTTAAACACATGACTGGGCTAAGTAATGTGTTATTAAACTTATTTTTCATCTGGAATATTGCCTACGTTTAAAAGGTACCTCTGCGCATTTATCACATACATCAAAAAATACGGCCATAACATACCAAAAACATATACATCCATTATATGTTTAACTTTGTCTAAATAGCACTCAACACGCGCTACACGGACATTTTTTTCATACATATTTCAAACCATACATGGGTTAATTACCTGTCTCAATACACATGGCAACGGCTGCTCTACACTGCCACCTACAGGCCAACATACATTGACATTTAACATCATCCCCATGGACCTCTATATACATATATATATATATATATATATATATATATATATATATATATGGTACATATGTTACCTACACGACCACCTACAGACCACTTCATCATATGTTTCAATACGGGGCTTTACAAACACTGACCCCTAAACTAATATACCAAACAAACAACACGATCAATCCACACGATAAAATTACGGACACATATATATATATATATATATATATATATTTGATAAATAGCCAATCGTTACATTTAAAATACCACATAACATATTCGTCGCATACATAGTACAAATCACCTATTTAACTTAATTACCTCCCCACACACAAATAGCAAATCCCCTAACTGGGAAACCTTAAATCAAATATACGTACATTTCATATAAAACTAAACTTAAATCCATGCCACACTACTACGTTCAACGTACTACAAAACACTAACTCAGCCACCTGCAACCTAGCAAGCACATAACGTGCGGATATCTTACAAACATCATCACCACTGACCTCTACGGGTCAAATATACAAACATTATTAAGAAATTGATCATGCCAATTGTATTTATTTTCATACGGTTTCCATCTATTTAGTTACAGGTATCTACTGCCACCTATACGGATTGTCTAGTTCTTAAATTATACTTCCAGGTACGTACAACTGCTCACAGTATATCCAAATATGATTCCCCAAAAATATAGATAAGTACTGGCAGACAGGGTCATAGGGGCCAATAGCTGGTATTTCTCCTTCTCTGCACCATGCTTCGGAATAGCGGTCCTGCAAGGCCAACAATGCGCCTCATACTCGGAGGCACACATCCCTCGAGCCACTCGTGAGCTAGTCAACTCGCATATAACATAGAGAGGGCCTCACCAGTCACTCCCTTTCCTTTTTCTGAATAATGTCACCGAGAGGCCAACATCCTGCCACTACGATTGGTGGCCACAAAAATCCCATCGAGCCAACACATAGATAGAGCCTCTCAAGCCACTTGGCACTAGCAGGGCCTCACCAGTCACAAACTCGAGCATAATCATTTCGCCTTACGGCATAGCTAGCAAGCCAGTACTAAAACACCCGGTTCATATAATAATTTTACCTTTTATTTTAGTTAAACAATGTCTCATGCAAGTGGTGAGGAGTTATCACTTCCTAGTACCCCAGCTAGGGGCGAGACACCTTCACACAGGGGAGATATGGCCAGTCCAGCGTCAATCAGATCCTGGACAATACCACGCATTACCACCGAGTTAAGGAGACAGCAAATTCCCTACCCTGCTACAGCAAGGAAAGCGGAGTTATTTAAACTCCTAAACACGACAACCAACAACACGGAAGCAGGGGAAGGCCCCAGCACCACCAATTCAGGGGACATCCAGGCTGTGCTGGCCTCACTCATGAGCTTCATGGGCAAGGTCAACCACAGACTGGCTAATCTCGAGGCGGTGACCACAGCCCTCACCAAGGCAGGCCTTCCCGACAACGTTCAACCCGCACCAATCGAACCACGGCCTACGGGTAACGTTAACTCGTCAGATGCCCAGGACGTTGATCCTGCACACACTACCCCAGCCCACATCAAAAAAGACATCCTGGAGGGCAAAGATGTCAATCTAGCATCCTTACTAATTGCCTCCCAGGATGTGGTTGAAAATAAGACTTATATGTATGATGAGGTATCTGTGGTGGTCAGAGATCCAAAGACTCCAGCTTAAACCGTAAACTGACCATCCCGGATTTTGTCTTAGCTTTTGGTATATTTAGAGATGTTATGTGTGAAGTGTACCCTAATAGAAGAGAGGAATTCGACCGTTACATGCACAAGCTGGTGGACCTTGGGAACAAATATGGTGGGCCGGCTTTTTATGACTACCATAGGTCATTCTCCACCAAAGTGTCGGGCGCTCTCTCCCAGTATGGTACCCGTATCAACTGGAGCAGACTAGACACGGAAATATTCTGTAGACACTTCACAGGGCTCGAAACACCGGCTCGAAACTCCTGCTCTTCTACTACACACACCTCAAATTTTTGTTCTAGCACGGCAGACGATCACAGTCAAGCACCCAGCACTAGCTACGCAGGTAGAACAGGAAAGAACTCCAGAGACAATCTTGGTGGTCCTATCATTTTCTTTGGCAAATCACAGATTTGCAATAATTTCAACGGTGGCACATGTAGTTTTAGTGCATGTAGATTGTTGCATATTTGTTCACAATGTTTCAGGGCACATGCTAAATCCATGTGTCCTAAAAAAAATACCCTAAACCATACCGAACATCTGTTAACATTGATGTTCTCACAGCGCTACTAGCCAATCACCCCTCCAGACATCTTGTAGAGTTCCTCATCACGGGATTCTCAGAGGGGTTCCACACAGGCATCATACATATGCCCACTGGCCAACTAGAATGCCCAAATTTACAGTCGGCAAACCAGAATCCAACAGCAGTAAATACACTCATAGCACAAGAATTGGCAGAAGGGTTTTTGTTTGGACCATTTGCAACCCCACCATTTACATCATGGCGTACAAACCCCATCGGGATTGTCACAGGGAAAACTTCCCTTAAACAAAGACTCATTATTGATCTTTCAGCCCCTCATACCTCCTCTACCCCAAGTCTCAACTCCCTCATTCCCTCCGAAGAATTGTCTCTACAATACGCCACCATTGATCACGCCATTACAGCCATCACACAAACGGGGGTTGGAGCTTGGTTAAGTAAGACAGACATTACAAACGCCTTCAAATTACTACCAATCCACCCTACACTCTGGCACTTACATGGCATAAAATGGGCAGACAAATACTATTTCTTCTCCCGCTTGACCTTTGGGTCAAAAAGTAGCCCAAATTTTTTTGACACTTTTGCTGAATCATTTTGCTGGTTACTACTAAACATTTCAAGATGCCCCATAGTCATCCATTACCTTGATGACTTTCTGATGATAGAGGGGAACTCACTTCCCCCCAGAAGTCTCAAAGACGCCATTAGTCTATTCGACCACTTGGGTGTCCCAGTATCCCTCAAGAAAACAGAAGGTCCAGACACCATCATTACATTCCTGGGCATTCAACTCGACTCAGCATCCATGCAAGCAAGCTTACCACACGATAAAATTTACAACATTCTCAACAGCATAAATCACTACATTTTCCTGGGTACTTGCAACCGCAAGGAAATCCAGTCCCTCATAGGTTCCTTAAACTTCGCCATGCGCATCATCCCTCAAGGACGGGCTTTCATATCCAGACTACTTTGTCTTTTTCCCCACTTCCAACACGAGAACCATAGACTATCCATGGATCTACAAGCCACAGCAGACCTACAAATGTGGAAGAGGTTATTGACCAGCTGGAATGGTAAAAGCTTGTTCCTCCCCGCATTATCAGACATGTCGCCAACCATATGGTCAGACACAGCATCCAACAAGGGTTTTGCAGCCATCTTTGGTAACAAATGGCTTTGGGGTAAGTGGCCTGAAGAAGTCCTTTTTTACAACCTCAGCTCTTTTTGAGATTTACCCCATTGTAGCGGCTGCTGTGGCATGGGGACATCAATGGTCAGGCTTGTCTGTTCGATGCCACCCAGATAATCAAGCCACATGTCACATAATCAACAAAGGCCTTTTATCATCCCTTATAATCATGAGGTTTCTTAGAAAACTCACGTGGTTGGCAGCATGTCATAACTTCTACTTGGTTTGCTTCCATGTACCAGGTATTAGTAATGTAGCAGCTGGCAGCCTGTCTCGTTTCAATTTTCAGGATTTTTGACAAGCACACCCGTCAGCCGCTCAATAAACTTTTTTAGTAATTATCCGACCTTTTAGATTCCAGACCTTTCCACTCTACCGCCAATTCAGTCATTAAAACAGCTATGTACACAGCCTTCTACGGGTTCCTCAGGCCAAGGGAATTCACCACTATCACAACCACTCAAAGGGATAGATGCCTGCTACACAAGCACCTACAAAAACATAGTGACCACTACATACTCTCATTACCCCAGTCAAAGACAAGCCAACATGCACCTCCAGTGGAGATCACATATTACCCTACACAAAACAAATGGTGTCCAGTAGCGGCCTTAGACGCCTATCTTCTTAACACCACAGCACTACCATCCCAACCTTTATTCAAACTGCAACATGCAGTACTCACCACCATGGCATTCATGAGATATATACAATCCCTGCTAACAATGCTGGGTCTCAAACCTTCTCACTACTCTGGTCACTCGTTTCGCATAGGAGCAGCCTCCATCGCATCCAGCGTCAATGTACCAGTACACGTCATCAAGTCATTGGGACGTTGGAAGTCATCCGCCTATACCACATATATACCCAAACCAACACAAGAATTAAGAAACGCATTTAAAGCCATATCTGGATAATTGTATATATTGTTGTGTGGTGGAATCTCAGTAAAAATAAATTTACTAGGACAAGATTGCCACATGGTATGTGCACTTGCATATGTTGATGTATCGGTCGGTTGTTTGCACGTAGCTAAGATACAATCAACAGAGTACTGAGCAAGTGTAGGAATACAGGATATACGAGTATTTCCCCTCCTCCATTGTGCTGGGCAAGCCATGTGGTCAAACAGGAATTTAGTCTCTATTCGGTTGATAGATAAGAGTATGTGTAGGTTGAACTGATTATGGGAGGAGCTACATGCCTATATAAGGGACTGTCAGGATCGGGACAGGGATCCAACACGCAGAGTACAAACAGGTACAGGATACGTATACCGGACCTTAGAATGGCCGGACTAACGTACGGAGAATATAGAGAATGGTCAGAGACAAGCCGAGGTCGAGGGAACGAGAGGACAGGTAAGCGAGGAACAAGCCGGGTCAAGGATAACAGAGGTAAACAGAGTAAGTCAAACAAGCCGGGTCGGAACCAAAGGGATAACTGAAAATACCAGAGCACTGTGTGACTAGGCAAGCTAGAACCACGACAGGGCAATGAGCAAATGAGAGAAGCACTGTTAAATACCCTGGCTCAGAAGGGTAGACACGCCTCCGACGAGTCCTGATTAGTCTCCAAACAATTGAGTGACAGGTCGTTCCGGGTTGGCGTCATGACGTCGACTTCCGGACGTCATGCTACAAAAGGAAGTGACTCCCTCGCGGCCGGCGTTTATGTGACCGGGTGGACCGCGAGGAACAGGGGAAACAGACCGTCCGGATGGATAGACATCTAAGTCTCTACCTCTCCCAGAGGTAGAGACTTCAGGTACCCTGACAGTACCCCCCCTCTCAGATACGCCCACCGGGCGGAATGAACCGGCACGAGATGGGAAGCGGAAGTGAAACGCCCTGCGGAGACGAGGAGCATGAACATCCTCTTGAGGCACCCAACTCCTCTCCTCAGGACCATATCCCTTCCAATCGACCAGATATTGTACTCTCCCCCGGGAGATTCGAGAATCGATGATAGCGTTAACCTCATACTCCTCCTGACCCTCCACCTGAACAGGGCGAGGGGAGGAGACCGTGGAGGAAAATCTGTTACAGACTAGAGGTTTCAGCAATGAAACATGAAATGAGTTAGGGATGCGTAAGGCAGGTGGAAGAGCTAGACGATACGCAACTGGGTTAATTCGAGTCAGCACCCTGTAAGGTCCAATATAACGAGGAGCGAACTTCATGGAAGGCACTTTTAAACGAATGTTTCTTGTACTCAACCATACTCTATCACCTGGAACAAACACCGGAGCCGCCCTTCTACGTTTATCAGCGTGTTTCTTAACCAGCATAGAATTGTGCAGAAGAATTTGTCGAGTCTGATCCCACAACTTCCTCAAATTGGCAACATGAACATCAACCGACGGTAACCCTTGGGAAGGAGAAGCCGAGGGAAGAATAGATGGATGAAAGCCATAATTCATGAAGAAGGGGCTTGAATGAGTAGAATCACAAACGAGATTGTTGTGTGCAAACTCCGCCCAAGGAATCAAACCAACCCAATCGTCCTGGTGTTCAGAAACAAAACAACGTAAATATTGTTCAATCTTTTGGTTGGTGCGTTCAGCAGCTCCGTTAGACTGAGGATGATAGGCAGAAGAGAAATTCAATTTGATACCCAGTTGAGAGCAGAAGGACCTCCAAAAACGGGAAACAAATTGGGAACCTCTGTCAGACACAATTTGGGAGGGTATCCCATGTAAACGAAAAATCTCCCTTGCGAATATCTCTGCCAATTCGGGGGAAGACGGGAGTTTAGGCAGAGGAACCAAGTGAGCCATCTTGGTGAATCTGTCAACCACGGTGAGGATAACAGTCTGTTTTTTAGAGATAGGTAAATCGACAATGAAGTCCATAGCTAAACAGGACCATGGCTTCTCTGGAACCTCTAAGGGATGCAGAAATCCACATGGGAGCGTATGAGGTTGCTTAGTCTTAGTACAGACCTCACACGTACCGATTAAATCCTTAACATCCTTACGTAAAGCAGGCCACCAGAAATCTTTGGAGATTAAAGCATACGTCTTGCGAATGCCAGGATGCCCAGCTACCTTGCTGTTGTGGAAACACCGTAACACTTCCAGTTGGAGAGCAGGAGGAACGAAGTGTCTATCCCCAGGAGTCTGTTTAGGAGCTAGATGTTGTAACTTCATGATCTCAGCAAGCAACGGAGAATGAATCCTGAGATTCGTGTTAGCGATGATATTACATTTAGGAACTATCGAGGAAAGAACTGGCTCAGCTATAGTGGACGGTTCATATTGGCGAGATAAAGCATCGGCTCTAGAGTTCTTAGAACCAGGTCTATAAGTAAGCACATAATTGAAGTGAGTCAGGAATAAGGACCAATGAGCTTGCCTGGCGGATAGGCGCTTAGCCTCCCCAATATAGGACAAGTTCTTGTGGTCCGTTAGAATCGTAACAGGATGTAAGGTCCCTTCTAATAAATGTCTCCACTCCTTTAGAGCCATAATGACCGCTAACAGTTCCCTGTCACCGATGTCATATCTGCTTTCAGGACCAGATAGTTTCTTAGAGAAAAAACCACAAGGGTGTAACGGTTTGTCCACCCCTAACCTTTGTGACAGAACAGCACCTACTCCCGTCTCAGAGGCATCGACCTCGAGTAGGAACGGCAGAGTCGTATCAGGATGGACTAAAATTGGGGCAGAAGCAAAAAGTTCCTTGAGAGTCTTGAAAGCAACAAGGGCCTCAGTAGACCAGGTCTTAGTATCAGCCCCTTGTTTGGTCATATTGGTAATAGGCGCAATAATAGAAGAGTATCCCTTAATAAAGCGCCTATAATAATTAGAGAAACCAATAAACCTCTGAATCGCCTTGAGTCCCTTAGGCAATGGCCAATCTAAAATAGATTGGAGTTTGTCAGGATCCATCTTAAAGCCTTCCCCAGAAATCACGTAACCAAGAAAGTCTATCTGAGACTGGTCAAAACTGCATTTCTCCAATTTACAGTATAAGCCATGTTGCAGAAGTTTGTGCAATACCTTTCTGACTTGTCTGTGGTGGGTCTCAATGTCCCTAGAGTGTATAAGTATGTCATCCAGGTATACAATAACACAATCATGTTGAAACTCCCTAAGAACTTCATTAATCAAATCCTGAAATACTGCCGGAGCATTACAAAGACCAAATGGCATAACCGTGTATTCATAGTGACCATAACGGGTATTGAACGCTGTCATCCACTCGTGTCCATGCTGGATTCTCACCAAGTTATACGCCCCTCTGAGATCTAACTTGGTGAAAATTTTAGAGCCCTTTAAACGATCAAACAGCTCGGTAATCAAAGGAATCGGATAGGCATTTCTGATGGTTATCTTATTCAAACCTCGGTAATCAATACAAGGTCTTAGAGTACCATCCTTCTTTTTAACGAAAAAAAAACCAGCCCCGGCGGGAGAAGAGGATCTCCTAATGAATCCTTTTTCTAGATTCTCACGAATATATTCCTCTAGAACTGAGTTCTCTTGAGTGGATAGAGGATATACATTGCCCCTCGGAGGCATAGTACCAGGTAGAAGCTTAATTTTACAAACAAATGACCTGTGTGGAGGTAAGGTATCAGCATTCTTCTTGTTGAATACTGCTTTTAAGTCCTGGTAGAGAGACGGTATCTGTCTCTCTGTAGACTGAGTGGAAGTACCTGGTGTGTTTATTACAGCCAATGGAGAAACCCTGCGTAAACATCTCTCCTGGCAACCCTGACCCCATGAGAGTATCTCCCCTAACTCCCAATCGATAATAGGGTTATGTCTTTTTAACCAAGGGTACCCCAGGACTATGGGGACAGAAGGGGACAAAATGAGCATAAGTGATAACTTTTCCTCGTGTAAGATACCAACAGTTAAGTTAACGGGTATGGTCTCACGGGAGATAACAGGCTCAAGTAAAGGTCTACCATCTATGGCCTCAACGGCCAAGGGTGTATCCCTTAACTGGGATGGGATAGTGTGTTTAGTAGCAAAGGCTTGGTCGATAAAATTCTCAGCAGCTCCGGAATCTATCAAAGCCATAGTCTTTAGTACTCCCTTCTCCCAAGTTAAAGAAACTGGTAGCAGAAGCCTGTGATCTTTATAATTATGAGTAGAGGACAAAATAGAAACACCCAAGGCCTGTCCTCTAGAGAAACTTAGGTGCGAGCGTTTCCCGAGCGATTAGGACAATTCAGGCGTAATCCCTCTCTTCTCCTGTACTGTCTCTCTTCTTCTGAGAGGCGAGTATTGCCTATCTGCATAGGTTCAGGAAACAGTGAGGTAGTGGAATCAGGACTTTGAAATGCGGGAGCTAATTTAAAGGAAGGTCTAAGGTTCCTCTCTCGAGTGTTTTGTCTCTCTCTTAAACGCTCATCAATACGAGAAATGAACGAAATTAAATCCTCCAAATTTTCAGGGAGTTCTCTAGTAGCAACCTCATCAAGGATTACGTCTGATAGCCCGTTCAAAAATACATCTATATAAGCCTGCTCATTCCACTTAACTTCTGACGCCAGAGACCTGAACTCTAGTGCATAATCCACAAGTGTTCGGTTCTCCTGTCTCAGGCGCAACAGTAATCTGGCTGCATTGACCTTTCTACCAGGGGGGTCAAAAGTTCTTCTAAAGGCAGCTACAAAGGCATTATAATTATATACTAACGGGTTATCGTACTCCTATAGTGGGTTGGCCCATCTCAGAGCTTTCTCAATGAGTAAGGTGATAATAAATCCAACCTTTGCCCTATCTGTAGGATAGGAACGAGTTTGCAATTCAAAGTGGATACTAATCTGGTTTAAAAAACCACGACACTTCTCAGGTGAACCACCATAACGTACTGGTGGGGTAATGCGGGAGGAGGCACCTACAGTGGCTACCTCTAGGCCAGAACTTACAGGGGAGATAGAAGTAGTACGTGTCTTCTCTGGTAGATTATTGGCACGAGATAATAACGCCTGTAGCGCTAGGGCCATTTGATCCATTCTGTGTTCCATGGCTTCGAACCTAGGATCAGAGGGGCCAAGCTGACTGTTTGTACTTGCAGGATCCATTGGCCCTGTCGTAATGTCAGGATCGGGACAGGGATCCAACACGCAGAGTACAAACAGGTACAGGATACGTATACCGGACCTTAGAATGGCCGGACTAACGTACGGAGAATATAGAGAATGGTCAGAGACAAGCCAAGGTCGAGGGAACGAGAGGACAGGTAAGCGAGGAACAAGCCGGGTCAAGGATAACAGAGGTAAACAGAGTAAGTCAAACAAGCCGGGTCGGAACCAAAGGGATAACTGAAAATACCAGAGCACTGTGTGACTAGGCAAGCTAGAACCACGACAGGGCAATGAGCAAATGAGAGAAGCACTGTTAAATACCCTGGCTCAGAAGGGTAGACACGCCTCCGACGAGTCCTGATTAGTCTCCAAACAATTGAGTGACAGGTCGTTCCGGGTTGGCGTCATGACGTCGACTTCCGGACGTCATGCTACAAAAGGAAGTGACTCCCTCGCGGCCGGCGTTTATGTGACCGGGTGGACCGCGAGGAACAGGGGAAACAGACCGTCCGGATGGATAGACGTCTAAGTCTCTACCTCTCCCAGAGGTAGAGACTTCAGGTACCCTGACAGGGACCTACACTGTCTGATCAGGGCTCAGACTTTGCTGTTTTTTGGTGACATTAGTCCCTCTGAGTCCCGGTCGGTGAATCGAATAAAGATCTCTTCCTTCCTGAAGAAGCCTGTGTCCACTTCTCTGTGCTTGGCTTCCGTCAGTTTCTCCGGTATCATTTGGTGCAATTGGCAGGGAAGCTCATCGTTCAACGGTAGCTGAGAAGCAGAGGCGTGAGACGGTCTATCTTTGCCCACGCTCCCTACGGCTGCACCCCTGAACTTCTGCGTGGACCTCCTTTCGTCTCGGCGCCACTGGTCTGTTTTCCAGGAGATCATCGGCCTCTACGTAGTAAGTGCTGGGGTGCCCCCGTCAATGAGTGTGAACCCAGGTTCAGGAACGAGGAGGTAAGATGACCACTGTTTTAGACGGTGGACCCACTAGGGGTATTGGATACCGATTGTGCGGTAGGCCCATAAGGGGTTATTTGTGTATGGAATCTGCCCCCTCCAGTGGAGGGAAGGAGCGAAGGCCAGTTTCCGTATATTGATTGTTGGAAGCAGGCCGTAAATGACTTGCCAAAATGGATCCGGGTATGCCACGAGGAACAATGTCGCCTCATGGTGGCCAGAACTCGCTTGTCCACTAAGGCCGTAATTACGCCCATTTTGGACACGCCTCCTGAATCCGAGATCCTCATGCCGCCCCCTTACTCCTCCTCCACAGGAAGAGGAAGAGGAGGTGCTGTTGGTAACGCTACTCCCCTTGCCCCGTTGTCCCCACCTACCCCCTCCTCTAGCTCAGAGCCCAGCCCTCTTGTTTTAAACCCTCCCCTTCCGGTACCTATCTCCGTTAACCCCACCTATCCAGATTTGACGTCATATCTAGTTCCTGTTCAGGCTCCTCCTAGCCCGGCCCGGAATATTTTACTCACTGATCTCCCCCTCAGTAAAGCGTCCCCTTCCCCTTGTCTTACTACCCCTCGACCAGAACCCCTAACTGACGTTTCTAAACAAAGCCCCATACTAACCCGACACCTGACCGGTACCCTCCAACCCCAACATTATCAAATGCCTCTCCGACTGACACCAGGCCCGACACACATTAACGGTGACGGCCAGTTACAGCACGCTGATCCTGTATTCGTCTATGTTCCCTTCACTACTACTGATCTATTTAACTGGAAGACCCATAACTCCTCATACACCGATAAACCTCAAGCCATGATGGATTTGTTTACCTCCATAGTCCAGACACATAATCCCACTTGGGCTGATTGCCAGCAACTGCTTATGACATTGTTTAACAAAGAGGAAAGGACACGGATAAACCAAGCGGCAATTAAAGCGCTGGAAGAAGTGGCCCGTACACAAAATCAGGCCAACCCAGCAGCATGGGCCGCAGCACATTATCCAAATACTGATCCGGAGTGGAATGTCAATGGTGCAGATATGGCCCATTTAAAAGCATACAGGGACGCTATTATTGTTGGCTTGAAAGCCGGAGGAAAAAAGGCGATTAATATGTCTAAGACGGCTGAGGTATTGCAGAAATGTGATGAATCGCCCAGTGCCTTTTATGACCGATTATTGGAGGCATACCATTTGTATACCCCCTTTAATCCAGAGGCTCCTGAGAATTCCCGAATGGTTAACTCTGCCTTTGTCAGCCAAGCCTACGGAGATATAAAGCGCAAGCTACAGAAGTTAGAAGGGTTTGTAGGGATGTCCATAACCCAACTAATGGAAATAGCAAATAAGGTCTATATGAATAGGGAGACGGAGACTTAGAAGGAGGAAGAGCGAAAGATGCGTAGGAAAGCAGATATGATAGCAGTAGCTATCGCAGGCGTAGATAGAAGGGAAAAGGAAGTATATAGGGGAACGGATAAAGGTGAGAATAAGTGGAATGGGGAACCTTTGAGTAGGAACCAATGCGCGTAGGGAAGAAGGGCATTGGAGAAGTGAGTGTCCACGAAGGGAACAGTATGAGAGAGACAGACCTAGGGCAGGATATAGCAGTAATTATAGAGGTAGAGCGAGAGGTAGAGGAGGTCCTGGAGGAAATAGTGGGAATAATAGAGGAAGTGTTAGTGGAGATAGATATTACCCAGCAGCGCAGAGACCCCACGAGAGAGAGGATAGGGACTTTGTGGGTTTGGCTGACACAGTCATGGAAGACTATTGATACCGACCGGGCTCCATCCCCCTTGGCCGAGCGGAGCCTATGGTCGATGTAGCAATAGGGGGAAAAAGGAGTTATTTCATGATTGACACTGGTGCTGAACATTCGGTGGTGACTGACCTAGTCGCTCCTCCTTCAGGAAGAACTATCACCGTAATAGGAGCAACTGGAAGGAGTGCCGCTAAACCGGTTCTTAAAAGTCGACTCTGTACATTGGGAGGCCACATAGTGAAACACCAGTTCCTTTATATACCTGAATGTCCAGTCCAACTGCTAGGGCGTGATTTGTTGTCGAAATTACAAGCACAGATAACATTTCTACCTAACGGAAAAACATTTTTGAAGTTCAATGGACCCTCCGGTATAATGACAATATCTGTTCCGAAGGAAGAAGAGTGGCGACTTTATACAGTGTTGACCAGCCAAAACCCTAAGAGTGATGAATCCTTGTTCAATATACCAGGAGTGTGGGCAGAGAATAACCCACCAGGACTTGCTCGTAATATCCCACCAATTCGTATCGAACTAAAGCTTGGGGTTTATCCAGTAAGCCTGAGACAATCTCACATTCCACAAAAGGCCAAGAAGAACATACAATCTTATTTGGATAAGTTCATAAGGTATGGTATCCTAAAATTCTGTACTTCCCCCTGGAACACCCTATTGTTGCCTGTTCAAAAGCCCGGTACAGATGAGTATCGCCCTGTGCAGGACTTGAGAGCAGTCAATGATGCGGTAGTAAGTATACATCCAGTTGTGCCCAATCCATATAACCTGCTTGCTTTAATTCCGGGCAGGGCTACCTATTTCACTGTTTTGGATCTCAAAGATGCCTTCTTTTGCCTACGAATTGCTGCGGAAAGCCAGTGTATCTTTGCATTCCAATGGGAAAATGCTGTAACGGGCTCGAAACACCAGATGACTTGGACAAGATTGCCCCAAGGGTTTAAGAATTCACCTACCCTATTTGGACCAGCTTTAAGTCAAGACTTACTGGATTTCAAGTCCATCCCAGGAGAATGTGTACTGTTACAATACGTAGATGATTTGTTGATAGCGGCAGTTACAAGAGAGATATGTCAGCAAGCAACACATGATCTACTGCACATTCTTTGGAAGGCAGGATACAAGGTGTCCAGGAAGAAAGCCCAGTTGTGTCAGCCAACTGTCAAGTATCTGGGATTCCATATCTCTGAAGGTCAAAGGATAATGGGTCCAGAGAGAAAAGAAGCTGTATGCCAAATACCAATACCCAAGAATAGAAGACAAGTGCGAGAGTTCTTGGGGGCAGCAGGCTTCTGTAGGATATGGATTCCCAGTTATGCGATATTGGCGAAACCTCTTTATATGGCTATAAAGGTACAGAACACGATCCCTTCTTGTGTACCCCCGAACAGCAAAAGGCATTTGAAGATGTGAAGAAGGCATTGATGAGCGCCCCAGCATTAGGTCTACCTGATCATACACGCCCATTCTACCTATATGTACACGAGCAAAGAAGAATGGCTGTGGGAGTATTGACACAGTACTGGGGATCATGGCAACGACCTGTTGCATATATGTCCAAACAATTGGATGCAGTGGCCAGTGGTCCTGCACCTTGTCTAAGAGCCGTAGCTGCCGCCGCCCTGCTGGTAGCCGAAGCTGATAAGCTTACTCTGGGTCAGGAACTCTACGTGCGAGTCCCTCACGCAGTACAGACGTTGCTAGACTATAAAGGCAATCATTGGTTTAGCAATAGCCGCATGACTAAGTATCAAGCTATGTTATGTGAAAACCCGAGAGTGCATCTAGAGACTGTTAATACCTTGAATCCAGCTACCCTTTTGCCACAACCTACTGAGAGTCAACATGATTGCCTGGAGGTGATGGATGAAGTGTTTTCAAGTAGGCCGGACCTGCGTGATTTTCCCATCCAGAACCCTGATGTCCAGTACTATACGGACGGCAGTAGTTATGTGAAAGAAGGGATTCGCTATGCAGGATATGCAGTGACAACCATAGACAAGGTGATAGAAGCTCGGCCATTGTCAAAAGGAACATCGGCACAGAAGGCAGAACTAATCGCACTCACACGAGCGTTACAATTGGCTGAAGGTTTGAGGGTGAACCTGTACACGGACTCCAAGTATGCGTTTTTAACCACTCATGCCCATGGAGCCTTGTATAAAGAAAGAGGACTACTGAACTCAGAGGGTAAAGAAATCAAGTACGCCGCTGAGATATTACAACTACTGGAAGCCGTGTGGGAACCGAAAGAAGTTGGTATCATACATTGTCGAGCGCATCTGAAAGGTGATGGTGATGTAACAAAAGGAAATCGGATGGCAGATAATGCAGCCAAGCGTGCCGCTGAATCAGGAAAACAGGAGTATGTGGAACGTATAGATGCTCTCATACCGACCCCTCTGTCTCAATGAACTCCAGTTTATACAGCTCAAGAAGAAGAGTGGTTAAAGACTGAAGCTGAGAAGTACCTGGAGAACAATTGGTATCAGTTAGAAGATGGAAGAATAGTTATTCCAGCATCGCTAGCTGTAGAAATTGTCCAGAATTATCATAACGGGACACATTTCAGAAGAGATAGCATGGAAGAATCTCTTAGGAAGTCTTTCTACATACCAAGATTGTCCAACTTGACTCAAGCCATTGTACGAAGATGTGTGATATGTGCCAAGAACAAGGCAAGGTCCAGTGAAACCACCGGGAGTCCAGTATATGGGAGGACTCCCTATGTCCGATCTCCAAATAGACTATACGGTAATGCCTAAATCCAGCGGACATCGCTACCTACTAGTAGTTGTGTGTACCTACTCAGGTTGGGTAGAAGCATGTCCTACTCGTACAGAGAAAGCAGGAGAAGTTGTGCGATTCCTGTTGCGAGAAATAATACCCCGATATGGACTACCATGTTCTATAGGATCGGATAATGGTCCAGCCTTTGTTCACCAGTGCCTACAACAACTGACTCATATGCTTGGTATTAAGTGGAAGCTTCATACGGCATATAGACCTCAGAGTTCTGGGAAAGTGGAAAGGATGAACAGAACTATTAAGAACCAGTTGGCAAAGATGTGTCAAGAAACTCAACTTAAATGGAATGTTCTTTTGCCAATAGCTCTGTTACGCATTCATAGTACACCTACCAGAAGGATGGGTCTCTCACCTTTTGAAATTATGTATGGGCGTCCACCTCCTGTACTTGGTAACTTAAGGGGGGATTTAAGTCAGTTGGGAGAAGGAATTACTCGGCAGCAGGTTGTAGAGTTGGGTAAAACTATGGAGGAGGTACAGAAATGGGTACAAGATAGATTACCTGTGAATATTTATCCACCTGTCCATTGTTATCATCCAGGAGATCAAGTTTGTATAAAGGAGTGGAACAGTGTACCGTTCGGGCCAAAGTGGAGGGGTCCTTATGTTGTTCTTTTGTCTACCCTTACAGCTATAAAGGTGGCTGAAGTGACTCCGTGGATTCATCACTCCAGGGTTAAACCAGCAGCAGTAGATTCTTGGCAAGCTACACCAGATCCAGAGAATCCCTGCAAGATCCGGTTAAAGCGTGTAACTCAGTTGGAGTGACGAGGAGATATTGGGACTTCAAGAGTAAACAAAGAGATCAGCAAGTTGGTGTTTTGACGGCCATAATAAAGCCTGACCACCTACCCACGTTACATAGCCCGAGTGTCTTGAAGGACCTCTGTGAAGGGAAGAGAGGACTTGAAGGACTCCATTCCTTGCAGCCCTTACATCCTGGAAGCTGAGGTGCCATTGCACGGACAAAGAATTAGGATAAAGATGTCAGGAGAAATGCATTTGATAATGTGTATATTTGTGTTTTTAATTATTCAGGAAGGTAGAGGTACCGACACACCTGGCTGTGAGGATTGCATTAAGACTACAAAAACAGGTAATCATATTTCCAAGACCCTTATTTGGCATTCACAATATGAGTGTAAAGGATATGTATCTAAGTGTAGATACCTAGGTATAGATTATAGTGTATGCCATTTAGGAGTAGGAGAACCTAAGTGTTTTAGTCCAGAGTATCAACCCCGCACAATTTGGTTGACCATTCGGAATGGAGACTCACAGGGGACCCTAATAAATAAGACAATACTAGAAACCATACATTCTTCGGGTGTTCTGCTATTTGATGCATGTAAGGCGATATCAAGTGGTAGAAAGCTGTGGAATGTATGCGGGGATCTTAAATGGGAAAGAACGTATGGGTCTAATGATAAGTATATTTGCCCCAGTAGTAAGAACAAGTATATAGATCCAAAATGCCCAAATAAGAATTATAATTATTGTCCATATTGGTCTTGTGTAGGGTGGGCAACTTGGGGACAGACAGTAGATAAGGATATGATTGTTACTAAGTTGCCTACCAAACCATATTGTAAGTCTATGGAGTGTAACCCAGTCCATATACTTATTAATAATCCTGAACAGTTTATAGATAGGTTCGGAAACTTATTTGGGTTCCAGATATATGGGACAGGTTTGGATCCTGGGACAATATTATTTATAGGGATAGAGACCGATACTGTGGCAGCCCAGACTCATCAGGTTTTCCATTCTTTCTACGAGGAGATGAGTGTAGAGAATAAGATCCTCCATAATGCTAAGAACTTGTTTATTGTTTATTGACCATTTCTAAGTCTGCTAATGTTGGATCAAAAAGCCTCACAAATTCTTGACACTCCCAGGGAAGGGCTTCCATTACTTTAGCAATGTGTTCTGGTGAGCCCAAGACCAGAGGCTGCTGAGGTTGGCGTAGAAAGGTGTTAAAGTCGTCAGTTGGCATACTTCCCCACCATTTCTGGAAAGTATCTTTGTCTGTGATTGACATAGTCCTTGTCTGTCTAGAGAAGCTAGTAGGCATTTCTCTTACATTAAAATGTTAATAGCAAGGCTTGGAGGGTAGGAGTTATACCTAAACTAGATTATTCAAGACACACAAAAAAAGTATAAAGTATGGAAGCCTATAGTGTATTAAAATGCAGGCCTGAAAAAAAATTAAACATTTTTTTTTTTTATTTTTTTTTTAGGCCTGTACTATGATAGCCAAAACACAACAAAACTCAACCTTAAATATATGAAACACACAAAAAAAACAATAGTATGTTCAACATTGAGGCCTATGCTGGTAGTGTATTAAAATAAAATAAAATGAAGGCCTGAGAAAACACACAAAAAATACTAATCAGCATTCGAATACAAAAAGAAACCGCATGGAAGCCTACTATAGTGTGTTAAAATGCAGGGCTAGGCCTGTACTCTGATAGTGAAGGCCATAAAAACTACTAGGCCTGAACTATGGTAGTCTAAACACAACAAACTCAGATATTTGAAACACGCAAAAAGACTAATACTCTATTCAAAATTGAGGCCTGATGCCCAAGCTTGTATAAAGAATCAAATCAGCATTCAAATACAAAAAAGAAGCAGCATGCAAGCCTATTATAATGCAGGGCTAGGCCTGTACTCTGATAGCCAAAAACCCAATAAAACTCAACTCAGATATTTGAAACATATATTCAAAATTGAGGCCTGATGCCTAATCTGGTATATTAAAATGGAGGCCTGATGCCTAATCTGGTACATTAAAATGGAGGCCTGAACTAGACTCCAAACACAATCAGCCCTGGATTTCCCATGCAGAGGATAATTAAACAAAGTACTTTTTTTTTTTTTTTTCCCCAAAAAGTAAATCTGACTATCTATTAATGTGTTATTACCTCATAAATAACCTTTGTAGAAGTCTAAAATTCGTTGGTCGCCATATGTGGTGTATCACCAAATTAATATAAATATTACACAAGGTTCGTCTACATTAAAAGGTATTTATTTAGAAGGCAACAACACAATACTATAAATGTATCACAAACACACAGCCCAGACCCACGGAGCAACAACCCTTTTAAATCTATCTATCTATATAGTAATTCTCTTCCCCACAAGTTTGATCTCACCCACGGTTAGGCCTTCACCATCTAGTAATGGCTCACTGCTGCAAGTTCAACATCACATCCACCAAGGAACAAAAGGAAGCAACAGAGTATAACATGGTTCACCAAGATAGCACATGGCGTCTGCACATCTGCTTAGTAGCACAGCCAAGAAGGAACAGAGAGGAATGAGGATAGAGGGGGGAGTGGCTATCTCTTTCCTGACTTGTAAATTACCATATCAAAGTAAAGCTTATCCCCCTGTAAGAAAGATCTACATGAACTTGATCACATGACCCCTGGTCACCATGCTAGTTTGATGACAGAATGTCACCACATTCCCTCACTTTTTCTTCTCTTATGTTGAGTACATTTAAAAATAATAATATATCCCTCTTATCTATGTAAACTATGAGATCTGAAGTAGGAAAGGGGAGCAAAGGGATTAGTGTGAGTGAGATGAGTAAGGTAAAAGAAAACAGTCAAATAGGGGTTGCATCACCCCACATTCCCCCACTTTTTCTTCATCTATGTTGCTCCGTTATCTAGTTATCCCTCTAGTACAAGAGAACCTAGTGGGAGCAAAAACCTGCTATACAGGAGAAATTCAACCCACCATCCCTCCGGAATAGTTCCCTCAGCGACATAAGTTCTCCTGTACTTTCCTATGGCTGTCAATTCACATTTTATACAAATTTGTCACACAAAAAAAACAACAGAAATGTAGGTGAATGTGTGTGTGTGTGTGTGTGTTTTAAATATGTATGTATGTGCAATGTACTAGTGGCAGAGTTTGTAGAGTGTGTAGGACTGGATGTGATATTTGCGGAATTCCATATTCTTAATCCAGTTCCGACTCCTCCCAGAAGGGCTGCAAATATGTCCAGTTTTTCCTGACTCCCTGCTTTGCCTAAACCACTGCCACCGTTGTTCCGGACACCTTGGAAGAATAGAAGGATTATTAAAATGTAGACTAATCTTTTTAAACTGACTCCCTTATTTGGAGTATCTTCTGCCCGCATTGCCTGTCTCCCATCCCTACTGTGATACAGCTTATACTTATCCATCCTGTAACAAGGATCCACCACAATCTTCTGTTGACACACATCATCATCCTAATGCAGCTTTGCCTTGCTCTGTGGGAACATTAGATCTCATCATTAGAAATGTATAGCTATATGGGAGACTGGAAAACTCAGAGAAAGAATCAAAACAAAAGAAAAACAAACATACATACAGATGTAGAGAGATACAAAAATTATGAGAGTTATTGATTGCTGGAACCCCCCAATTGAACAATCTTTTCCTCCTCTCTCATCTGTTCCCTCAGTGCTTTCACATCTGCCTCCAATCTTTCAGTCTGTCTCTTTAGGTCCCAGTAGTCTCTATTCCCTTCTTTATTCCTCCAATTATCCCAGTCCCGTCTATTGGTCTGATGCTCATCCCATCTATGGTTCCTTCTCCAATTATTCTCCCAATAACTGTTCCTGTTGTTTCTCCGTTTTTCTCCCCAATTGTGATTGATTACCTTAGGCCCCTCCCATCTATTTCTCCAATTCTCTCCCATTACATTACTTCCATTAGCACTGTTCCTATTCCTATGGTCCCTCTGTGGATCTCTCCATCTTTTGTCAAAGTCCTGTTTTGGTCTCCAGTTCTCATTATCCCTCTTGTTCTGGAGTACATCCCACCTCTGGCTTCTCCATTTACCATTTATATCTCTACCAGAGTCAACCTTGAATGTTCTTATGGCTGAAACAGAGAAGGCCTGTCCTCTATTTCCTAGTTTTTGTTTATAGGCTTTTTGGGGTGTGCCTATTATGAGTGGCAGCTTTTCTACTGTTGGATTTATCTGTAGAGCCTAGAGT
The DNA here is from genome assembly GCF_036172605.1 of Pelobates fuscus. Classification (NCBI taxonomy): domain Eukaryota; kingdom Metazoa; phylum Chordata; class Amphibia; order Anura; family Pelobatidae; genus Pelobates; species Pelobates fuscus. Next base: position 144,141,915 of record NC_086321.1, on the reverse strand, counting down.
CTGGATCTCCCTCTCATTTTTGTATTTGTGATTGTTACCACTGCCAAATATACAGGACATTCCATTATGGCACAAGACCTTCAGGTACCCAAAGGGGATGATGGCAAAATTGCCCTTGCCCTTAAGGTGTAATTTTGCAATGTTTTGTAATTTTAAATAGCAAATGCATTTTAAGTATTGCATTGGCCTTAAAACGTTTACATTAAGGGAATGTGGGAATACTTTTAGAGGTATATAGATATATATGCAATTGGTACCACTATTTTTTTGCTATATTCTATTCCTTTTTCGTCCATTCTCTATGCCATGATACTCTATTTTACAATATATATTTAAAATAAATTATTTTACTAAAGAGTGATTTTACAATTAAATTTAAAAAATAAATATATTAATTGATTTAAAGGAGGGTGTTAGTTTTGCTGGTGTTTATAGATTTGCAAGTAGAATCAGTTTATATTCAGTTTGGTTGACACACATAATGAACCACAGTGAAAAATGTAAGATTTTTATTACTATTCATCTTCCCACTAAAAAAAAACCAAGACTAATTTGGAACTACATATAATGATATTTGATTCTGGCCTCACTTTTGAGCCTCACAGCCAGCCTGCTGTCAAATCCTGTTGATTCCACCTTACAAACAAAACCCAGCAATCGCCCCTTTCTTACGCGAGACGCTACTAAGGAGCTTGTCCATGCTCTCACATTGACTATTGTAACTCTCTACTAATTGGTCTTTCCAGAAGCCGTACTGCCCCACTACAGTTTGTAATGAATGCTGCCCCCAGACTGATTTTCCTCTACTGTCGCTTCCCTCACACCTCTCCCCTCTGTCAGTCCTTACATTGGCTTCCTGTATCATATAGGAGTCAATTCAAAGTACTATTAAAGCATCGAACAATTCTAGTCCCTCTTATATCTCTTCACTGATCCGTAGGTATGCCCCTTCTCTGTCTCTGCCCATGACCACCTCCTGTCTACTGCTCGCACCCATACGGCCATCTCCTGCTTGCAAGACTTCTCGCGGCAGCTCCCTTCCTTTGGAATAGCCTGCCTACCGCCATCAGACTCTCCCCTAGTCTTCAATCGTTTAAGAAGTGCCTTAAAACCCATCTCTTTAGGAAAGCTTATGGCCTCCCAGACCTGTCACATACCTGTCTCTTGCTCTCTCCTAAAGGGCAGCACTCTACTCTCTCCTCCAGCTCTGCTTCACTCCCACATTGTTTGATTTCTATGGCCTATCTTATTGTGTTTATACCCCACCTCCTATAGACTGTAAGGTCCTCTTCAACCTATCGTTCCTGTAAGTTTTTGTAATTGTCTCATTTATTGTTAAATCCCTCTGATAATATTGTAAAGTGTTACGGAAAATGCTGGCGCTATATAAATACTACTAATAATAATAATAATAATTATGCCTGTTCATAGCCCCTGAGATTCATTGCCTCTTTATATCACAAACTACATTTTTCAATAGTGGTATAGATCAGGGGTAGGCAACCTTCGACATTCCAGATATTGTGAACTACAGCTCCTCTGCTGCTTTGCCAGCATTATGGCTGTAAGAGCATTTAAGAGATGTAGTTCACAACAACTGGAGTACTAAAGGCTGCCTACCCCTGGTATAGATATTTGTAACATTATCAAGTGTATATCTACTATTCTAGTGGGTAGTATGTCTTCTATCTGGTATGTTTACCAAGGAATTATAAATCAACTGCATGCATATGCAGTCTCAATAATATTTAATGATATATCCCATGAATGAAGCTACATGGCAACAGGGACTGGAAGCCATTTGGGCCTCTGGGCAAAATTAGGTCCTGGGCCCTTTGAAAGCCAATATATATGTATGTGATTAATTTTAAATATAACTTTCATAATGTTGTGTATTACTTTTGATGCATATGATTATCCCACTCACCCTGTTTACACCCACAGACCCACATTTCTCTCTCCCACTCACCCTGTTTACACCCACAGACCCACATTTCTCTCTTCCACCTCACCCTATTTACACCTACAGACCCACATATCTATGTCCCACCTCACCCTATTTACACCCACAGACCCACATATCTATGTCCTTTGTCACCCCAACCTACCTTTTGTGTCTGTATCCTCTTGGCTGGCTGCATGCATTCAGCTCTCCCTCTCTGCTGCTCCTCTTGTAGCTGTGTTAAGACCGCTCTGCATGTGTGGAATGAGAGCAGAGGATGTGATGTCACATCCTTTCCCCTCCTCTCGCTCCTCACAGAGTGCCAGCACTGCACAGCATGGCGCTGGGAGAGTGAAGAACCCTGAGAGGGGGGACACGTGTGCTGCCAGGTCTCACACTGCGGAGGGAAGAGTTGGGAGGTGATATTGTGATAGTTGCAGACCCCCCACAGGCAGCGGCCCGCAACTATTGCTGGAATAAAGCACAAGAACTAATGCTGGGCCAGATGGGAGATCCAAGGCCCTGTCTATGCATCCGGGCATCTGAACTTCAAATCCCTAAACTCTCGCTGGACTTACGGTAATACAGTATTACTCAACATTCTATGTCTAGAAAAAGCTTCCTGTTGCACATTCTGAGATGCATGGACTTAAACATAAGTGTCTTTATTACATTTTTATTTCCCTTTTATTGCTAAATGGAGAACCTTTAAACGGGAACTGGAGATCTTATCATAATCTAATGGGAATTATACTATTTTATTCAATGTATGTTTTAGTAATACGTTGTACAAATCCAGTAAGGTAACAACAGAATTAATTCTTCATGGGAATAGGATAGGTAGAAGTAGAAATTACATTTTTGCTCTTATAAAAATTGCAGCATATCCTGCAATAAACTACAAGTGACAAGAGACTAAATTAACATAAAATCAATTAATATTATTGGCACTGTAACAAAAAAAAGTTCTGAGATCTTAATTTACAACAATTCACTGGGTTTGTAAGAGATATCTCCAAAATGTTGTGTTGATGTTCATAGAATTTCCTTTTAGGAAGTTGAAGAACATATTTCCATTCTTAAGCAGTCAGGCATTATCATTTATGCTCAGCTGTATCTCACAGCCATTCATATTCTCATAGGACTGGATTAGCAGAATTAGTAATATATTATTATAAATAGAACTTTAAGAGATCAGAAGACAGGAGAGAAAACCTCAACTCTGTCACTGACTCAAAAGGTAAAAAGTGGTCACCTGGACTGGGTGGAGAGGGGATAACCCTCGGGAAGACTTGAAATATAAAGAGAGAATCTCCTTAGGTTGTCTAGCTAAAGAACAGCCATATGGAGAGGTTCCCAGTCCAATTCCGTAAGTATAGTAAGGAAAAATAATAAATAACTTTATTAAATAGAATTAGTATATAAAAGCACAAATCTAAGTAGATAGAGAATTACCCATCATCAGGACATAGAGAACGTGGCTACTCATTAGCCACGTTCTCTATGTCCTGATGATGGGTAATTCTCTATCTACTTAGATTTGTGCTTTTATATACTAATTCTATTTAATAAAGTTATTTATTATTTTTCCTTACTATACTTACGGAATTGGACTGGGAACCTCTCCATATGGCTGTTCTTTAGCTAGACAACCTAAGGAGATTCTCTCTTTATATTTCTAGTAATATATTATGCTGTTGTGGAATTTAATGTCCATGCTTGATAAGGGAAATATATTCCACAATTGTTTGATTGGCAGTGGTGATGTCTCTATAGACAATGTTATTCCACCAATGTACAGCTTTAGTGGTTGTCAGTATTGTCCACATCATATTTGGTTTTCCTATCACCCAAGGGAAGACAAAGGGATTTGTTTGTTTGCGTTTTAGTTTTAGATGGGAATGTTAACGCAAACTCTTACCCTTTCAGGTAATGCTGAAAAACTCCACCTTAACGCAAGGATTAACGCATCAGATTCTTGGAAAAAAACAACTGTAACAATGACCCTTGCTTGGCTTTGAATAAAACTCACTGCTCCCTAGAGTTGTTCATCATCAAAACTACACAGTGTCATATATTGCAGTATATCTGATAAAGTTGTAAGCACAATGGGTTCTTGGAAAAGGTCCATAAACAGCATCAGTCACGTCTCAGATGTGCTCCTAATGGTTACTTTGGAGTAGATAATAAGCAGGTAGAATAATGAGAAAAAGACTGGGGTCAAGTGTTATAGATAGTTGAAAAGTCAAGGCAAGTCAAGGGTACCAGAAGATAGAATAAACGTAGACCAGCTAAATCAGTAGACCAACATAAACAAACAATATAACACACTATTGGGAACACAGAGAGACACAGAAGGGCAATGAGCTTAGGCATCTGTAGGGTTAATATACCTAATATTGCAAGTGAAAGAGGCCGTGGGTAATGTGCACTCCTCTTTTATGGAAAAGTTAAGATATTTAATTTCATTATTTCACCTAAGACCAATATATATATGTGTGATTCCTACTGTCAGGGGAAACTCCAGGTATATATGTTCTGGCTTGCTTTAGATTAGTGTATTGCTCCAACATGGTAGTGCAGGTACTATATGCAATTGCCACATTTAAATTCAACTCTACACTAATAATGATGTGTCAGGAGAGAAGCTGGTGATACAGAAACACTGTGATTCTGTCTTCTGAGTACCCCTGCCAGCATTTCACTTGGGAGATAAGCATATAGCATTTGCTTCTCTAGAGTGTAACGTGCATTAATCCAAAGTCTCATGGTTTATTTTACTTTTTTATGATGTCTCCAGAACCTTTCGATGTTATTATTTCCCCATAATACACGAATTCCAATCACGTAATCTTACTTGCTGTAAGTAAAGGAGTAAAACTGTATCATAATCTTACCGTAAATGACAATTATGTAAATAACCTTTCTCACTCTTATTGCCTTAGGTAGGTTAAATCAAAGTTTTATAGCTTCTTCCTGGGAGACATATTGATGCATCTTCTGATTTAAAAAAAATATCCCTCCAGTTATTACCATCTTCCTTTATTGCCTGAAATGCTGAAATATTCACTTAATCTCAGCAAAATCTCATTTGTTCCTAAATGATGTTGAACTCCAGGAACAAGCTGAAAGACTTCGCTATCAGATATAAAGTGCATATTCTGGTTAACGAACATATAGACCCATTAGAAGCTAAGCAGCAATAGCTCCAACTGAGCTATGCAAACTAAAAGACTTGCATATTGATATAAATGCATATTAAAATAGTCAGGCAATAAATGTGTGATTCCATAAAGTGTAAATGCCAAGATATTTTTAAATGTTTTACTAGCATGGCAAAAAGAGGTGTTTTTTGCCTCTTAGAATTTCCCAGAATACTTTCTCGTTAGCATGTTCATTCCCAGTTCAGCCCTGTGACTTGCTATAGTTCCCTATGAATATGATTTACTGTTATTTATTTAGTTACTGTGTCAGACATATTATTATCCTTACAACATTATGCATCTGGAAATCTTTCACTCCTACTGGGTTAGCTGATATGACCAATTCAAAGTACTTAGTTTGTAACATTTCTTTTTTAATACGAAGGTGCAATACCTAAGCACCGAAACGCGCGTCGGGCGTTTTTGTTTCTATTTCTTTGTTCTCACATGGACACTTGACACTATGGGTGTGGAGCACTTTGAAGATGCTCTAATTTTATACTATTGATTTTCCCTTTCCTATACTATATCTGTCTAGTTCGTTTTACAGGGAGAGAGGCTTTATAAAGTTATTGTCAGTACACTTGTAACTGACCCCTTATCTTACTTATACTTCTCTCTCCCTGTTTTCTATCTACTTCCCTACCTGTATTATCAGGACTCCTGGTGTATATATATATATCTCTTACCCAGGATCTCTAGCCCCTATCTGGAGTCTCTATATTAGGACTCCACAAGGGGGTAGGTTTGGGACCTATACACTTTTGCCTGGAGTTTTGGTAGATACTCCTAAGGTTCCAACCCTGCATCTAGCAGAGGTTTGTGTGGTTATAGGGACACTAGGGGAAGGATACTTTGGATGAAGGCATTCCTAATAACACTTTATTTTTTTTTTATATACTATTTACATCCTGGATCCCTCTAAGCTTATTTAGCAGTGTAGTTGTTCCCTAGTTGTTCCCTATACCAAGTATTGTGGTAGAGAAGGGATTTGGTATTTTGTATATACTTTATTTATTTATTTTCTTGATTCCTAGCCTTACCCCTTTTTTGGGGGTTATTGAGCCATCCACAATAGTTCTATATATGGCTATTTCTATATCCAGGTGATGCACGGGGTCTCGGGTTTTGTTCTATATTGAGACCCCCTAGCATCTCTTTCTTTTGTTTGTTTTGACTTATTTAGGGGTTATTTAGGGGTTAAGCCCCCGGAGACCCCTGGAGTCTCCTTGCGGTACACAGGATAGCGATTCCAGACTTACGTTTTCCCGTCGGGGTACGGTGACCTAGTCTGCTCTTGCTACCTGTTTTCGTTTTCTTCTTCAGAATTTAAATATTGCTACAGTGCGTAGTCTAAATAATAGGATAATTTTATGTTCCACATTTGTGAGCCAATAGAAGATATCCTGTTCTGTTATGTGTAGCTAAATCTACCTTTCTTTATAAAAATCATAAAGAGCTTCATATTTGTCAAAGTTCAAAAATATAATTATAACAGTCATAATCTTATTTTAGAAGAACAAATTTAATTGGGCTATTGTGACTTAATGTCAAGAGTATGATATTCAATATTTAAAAAAAATAATTTGTACATTTTAAAAATTCAAATATATTGAAAATGTACAGTAATAAATTTTTGCTAGTATCAAACATATGAATATAGTTTATCTTTATTATACATAATTCTTGTTTTTGACTTCCAACCCAGAAGAACATCTTATTTTATTGCTCAACTCTGCAGAACTAAGTGGAAAATATGTGTAGCAGGCATGGCTCTAATGTCATATCTTCGACCATCATCAGATTTTCTCCATGGATCTTAAGTTTCTAAAGACAAACTCCTGGGAAGCTATGCTTTTCACTGACCTACCAAAGCCATAAAGCGCAAGGAGAAAAAAATTATTAGTTACACTGCATGCCAATTGTAGCTATAGAAATAGAGCCTCGAGTCATGAAACAGAGAAACCTACCTGCGGAATTACTCTTTGATATTATCTGACATACACGTACAGAAAACTCAATGTTATGTCTTTGAAATCGCATCCAGTTGGATAATATAAGGAAAAACATCCCCCAGCTATGAGATATGTGATGGCACATAAAAGAAAAAAGAAAATCAGATGTTGAGCTAGACATCAAGTTTCAGGACAACATTCTTTGAATAGGATTCAATACACACAAGGCCAAGGATGATTGAGAAAGGTTTCTTCCATTACGAAAATATTTATCTTCTTAAAGCACTGGCAGCTTATTGGCAAAACAAACACAGCTCATCATCTTGTGAGTGATGAGATGTGAATGCTTACCAATGTACCGAAGAGAATATGCTGTTCTTTTATTTAAAGGGACTCAGTCATACATAATATGACAAAATCTCATTTTAGAGTTCTGTTAATCCTGAAAACATTCATTAGAAAGGCTGTTCCTACTGAACTTTCACTAGACTATTTTTTGATTCTTCCATACTGCTGTTTTCATTGTTCATATTCAATGTCAATGTTGGCATTTGCCACTAGACATGGTAGGCATTTGCCTATAGGTACCTGCAGTTTAAGATATTTTCATTTTACTCTATATTAACTTGAGACCATGCAGGAAACACTATTGTTATCTTTTGCTTGTCAGTCTTAAAGGGGCACTATAGTCACCAGAACAACTACAGCTTATTGAATTTTTTCTGGTGAGTAGAATCATTACCTTCAGGCTTTTTGCTGTAAACACTGTCTTTTCAGAGAAAAAGCAGTGTTTACATTACAGCCTAGTGATAACTTCACTGGCCACTTCTTAGATGGCTGCTAGAGATCCTTCCTGGGTCATGGCTGCCTAAAATGCATCCAAACATTCAGTATCTCCTCCCTCTTCATAGAGACACTGAACTTTCCTCATAGAGATTCATTGATTCAATTCATCTTTATGAGGAAATGCTGATTGGCCAGGACTGTGTTTGAACTATGCTGGCTCTGCCCCTGATCTGCCTCTTTGTCAGTCTCAGCCAATCCTATGGGAAGCATTGTGATTGGATCAGGCTACAACTTCTGATTATGTCAGCAGACAGCTTGTTTTTCTGAGGCAAACAGCATGCATAGTTACAGCGTCAGGCTTGAATACAGTAAGATTTTGCTATATTTATGGAGGCATGAGGGGTCCAGGGGGGCTAGATGGTGGTTGTAACACTATAGGGTCAGGAATACATGTTTGTGTTCCTGACCCTATAGTGATCCTTTAATTTCTCTAAATGTCCCTGGCCATGGTGCTGAAAATTATGGGTCGTTCATACCAAAAACCACTTTCATGTTTCAGCAGAAGATACAGTATATGCCCTGGTTACTGCAGAGTCATGATGTGTGTAGGTACAAGGGTGATGATAGATATACCATGAAGACATGTATGTGTTATTTTGACATTGGAACATTGAGTTAGCCACCATTACAAAGGAATAGACCAGTCTTTATTTACCAAATATGTGCCACTAAATGCTCCAACATCTCACATAAGCGCTTCTAAACATGGACATGTCAACATGTTTTCAAACCATAACATTCTTGACATAGGTTTTATTATCACCTGAAAAACGATTTGTTCTTAAAACAGGTTGGCTAAATAAAGACATGCACTCTGTCTACTGTAGATCTACTCAATAGTCTTTTAATCCATGATACATTTATCCAATTGATCATTTCCTAAGTAATATTAGGTTATTTCAGTACCAGTTAATTTGCAGAAATTAATGCTATATAAATGATATGTTGATTTAGAGCTATTTGAGGAATGACAGCTTGGAACTTGTCTGATAAAAAAAAAACTGTTGCTGGTTATGGCTTGATTTAGAAACATGTTGAGGAACTGAGCCTCAAAAAATGGAACTGGAGAGTTATAGTCTTGTTTGAACCATATAGAAGAGGGCAGTAACCTAAATTGTTTAAGCAGGGTAAACATTTTAAGTTTGATGCTACTAGACAGCTCTAAAAGGTTTTGTTTTTTTGTCACGGCAAGCTTTGACGGGCCATTACACACTCACCGGGGATGCCGAATCTGAGTTTTCACTCACAAGTGGGAATTTTAAGCCCTGGATTAAGGAATAATTTCAATATTTTTTAATTTTGTTTTATTATTATAGTGTTTCTTTAATTGTTAAATACATTTAATAGGTTGCATTATGACAGGGGTAACTCCAGTTAGAAATCATAATAAAGTATCTTGATCTGAGTAGGGTACAAGTTCTACATTTCTAGGTGAAAGGTTAAAATGTTTATACTCGTAGCCTGGTAGCACAAAATAAATAAATAAAGAAATACTCATTCATTTAGAAGAGATTAACAACACAGGAGATTAACATTAGCACGGATCAGCTCTGACAATCTGACTTCTCTAGTTATTTGTTGAAGAAAAGAAGATACATTCACATGGCAATCAATTTTATTGGAACAAATGCTTGCTTTCAGTGCTGAGAGTGCTCATACAGACTCACAGTTACAAACCAGAGCAGCCCCAGTGGAGCTGAGCATCAAAAGAGCCAGGGGGCTTATTTAAATTCATGAGCTGCTGACCTAACTACACTTGTGACGCCTCTTCAGCCATCCATTATGTATTGATTTTGAATAGATTTTATTCTGATCTCTTCTCTCTAGCTGTTCTATCAGAACGATTGTCAACTGATGAAATATTTGAAAACATCTGGGGAAGCAAAGTACGGGGAAATAAAAAACCCAAATAGCTCTTCTTTGTGTTGTTACTGTGGCTTTCGGTGTTCCAGTGTTCTTTGTTTAGTAAAGTACAGAATATGTTAATTGCAATTCTATCTCATTTTCAACTACAATACACGTGTGTCTGCATTGTTAAGAGTCAGATTGACTGGGGTATAATTAATCAGCAGTAGAGGGAATAAAATATACCAATCCATTAAGGTATCAAGAAACCTCTGAGCAACCTTCCTTACATTTTCTACTTATACAGGGCTTCATTGGGGCTATAAACCACGCACTGTCACAGAGCATAAATCTTTATTTAATTATGAATGCACTCATTGTGCATGATATATATGACTTTTTACTACCATCCCTGAGTTGTATTAGTACAATGGCGTCAGGTATAGATTGGGATGCTCTAAATGAAGAATTCAGGCAAAACTAGCATTATAGACACAAGAGATACATTGAAAGAAGAGAAGACGGTATTTTAAGATGTATGTCTTTCAGAATTATTTCTGTGCTCCCTCTAATGTTGTATGTAGTATCCTCAGCTAAATACTAGAGCATGCAGGAGAATACCGGACAGTGTACGTAGAATATGCTGATATAGAAAAGATCCTCTACACCACAAGGCAAAATAACCACCATGGCTCAACACATACTGTTATTTTTGTCATGTTCCACAAGAATGTTTCGGTATTTCCACAGGAGCTGACAATAGCTGCATTAAGTTCTCTGCTTATTGCTAGGCCAATATATTATCCTAGGTTCAATCACAATATAATATATGGATAAAAGCAAGGGTCTATACATCAACTTCATACAAACAGGAATTGGCTTCTGAATGGTCTCATATGGACTAGATCAGGGATAGGCACCCTTCAGCATTCCAGATGTTGTGGACTGCATCTCCCAAAATGCTCTTACAACCATATTGCTGGCAAAGTATCATGGGAGGGGGTGTCCTAAACATCTGGAGTGCCGAAGTTGTCTATCTCTGAATTAGATCCTCTCAGCAATACTGGCAGGAGACTGAGGGACATTCCCTGCCATTTAACATACTATGATCTATACCCGACTGAAGGAATGTTGAACAGAGAACTGTAGAAGATTGCCTTAATACACTGACTGGCCAAAAAAAGAAGTTGCCACCAAAACAAAAGGTCACACACTTTAATATTTAGTTGGACCTCTTTTAGCTTTGATTACGGCATGCATTCGCTGTGTTTCAATAAGCTTCTGCAATGTCACAAGATTTATTTCCATCCAGTGTTGCATTCATTTTTCACCAAGATCTTGTATTGATGATGGGAGAGTCGGACCACTGCAAAGCCTTCTCCAGCACATCCCAAAGATTCTCAATGGGGTTAAGGCCTGGACTCTGTGGTGGCCAATCCATGTGTGAAAATGATGTCTCATGCTCCCTGAACCACTCTTTCACAATTTGAGCCCGATGAATCCTAGCATTGTTATCTTGGAATGTGTTCTAGTCCCAGCTAGTTTCCTTTGGAGGTCACCAATATTAATGTGTACTTGTGCCTGTGGACCATAGCATTCCTGACATTTAGCACACTATCCATGTCTCTTATAAAGCAGCATGATTACATTTTACCCCCTAGGCCAAGCCACTTGCAGAGTTTCCTACTTCGCATTGAAAGTAGGAGGGTTCAAATTAAGTTGGACTTGTGTGCTCAGACGATTTAACAACCACCAGTACATTTTAAGGTTGGTAGGTCAATGTTTATGTAAAGTTACCTTGCTGAACACTAAATAGCCCCATCTCCTCTTTTTCCATCTGCTCTTCCTTCAGTCACTAACTCAGGTCATAGGTCCACGTGACCACTGGTTATAAAAATGTAATTAAAGATGCTACTGAAATAGCAAAATGAATTATAAAGGATAACATTCTTTATATTTATAAAGAATCTAAATTTTAGAATTATAAAAGCTCTCATTCATTATGTCCTTGAGGTACACTAGTAACTCAACATATTGGGCAATTTTAAGTCAAATTAAGTAACACAATTTGTAAAGACATCCATGTTATAATTAACTATCTAAATTAGGTAGTTTAAGCAAGTAACTTAGTATTCTCTGCTAAGCTCACTTGTTGACATCCATACACTCTGCTTAGATTAGACAGCGACCACAAACACAATTTAGCACATGGATTTGTCAACATTTGTTGACATTTATAAAAGAAAACAGGTTGTGCATTGGATGTGGACACTATACAACTCATAAAAGGTAAGTTGGTGTTCTGTTCCTATTTACCAACTTTCAATCTCCAGGTGAGTTTAATGTAACATATATGTTACATTTATCTGCAAGACGAGCTATTTCTACCAGTAGTAAAATAGTATTTTAATTGATTCAGTAATAAAAAAAGAAGAAAAAATTATTGTAAACTAGACTTGTGCATGGAAACAAATGGTTTGCTTGAATCAATTCAAACCAATCTGGATGGACCAAAAGGGTATAAAAAAAAAATGGGCCAATCAGCGAGCTGCAAATGATATAGATATTATAAATATTTTGCAGCATACTGATAGGTGCATTTTCCTGTTACCGTATATACTCGAGTATAAGCCGACCCGAATATAAGCCGAGGCCCCTAATTTTACCCCAAAAAACTGGGAAAACTTATTGACTCGAGTATAAGACTAGGGTGGAAAAAGCAGCAGCTACTGGTAAATTTCTAAATAAAATTAGATCCTAAAAAAAATATATTAATTGAATATTTATTTACAGTGTGTATATAATGAATGCAGTGTGTGTGTATGAATGCAGTGTGTGTGTATGAATGCAGCATGAGTGTATGAATGCAGCGTGAGTGTATGAATGCAGCGTGTGTGTATGAGTGCAGCGTGTGTATGAGTGCAGTGTGTGTATGAATGCAGTGTGTGTGTATGAATGCAGTGTGTGTATGAGTGCAGTGTGTGTGTACGAGTGCAGTGTGTGTGTACGAATGCAGTGTGTATGTGTACGAGTGCAGTGTGTGTGTACGAGTGCAGTGTGTGTGTACGAGTGCAGTGTGTATGAATGCAGTGTGTGTGTGTATGAGTGCAGTGTGTGTATGAGTGCAGTGTGTATAAATGCAGTGTGTGTATGAGTGCAGTGTGTGTATGAGTGCGGTGTGTGTATGAGTGCAGTGTGTGTAGGAGTGCAGTGTGTATGAATGCAGTGTGTGTGTATGAATGCAGTGTGTGGATGAGTGCAGTGTGTGTATGAGTGCAGTGTGTGTGTATGAATGCAGTGTGTGTATGAGTGCAGTGTGTATATGAGTGCAGTGTGTGTATGAGTGCAGTGTGTGTGTATGAGTGCAGTGTGTATGAGTGCAGTGTGTATGAGTGTGTGTGTGTGTTGCAGAGCCTTGGTGGGGGGTGGGCATTTAAAAAAAAAACATTTTTATTATTTTAATTTTTTATTATTATTTATTATTATTATTTTTTATTTAGTTTAATTATTATTATTTTTTATTATTATTTATTATTTAATTACATTTTTTAATTTTTTTATTATTACTATATATTTTTTTCGTCCCCCCTCCCTGCTTGATACATGGCAGGGAGGGGGGCTCTCCTTCCCTGGTGGTCCAGCATTGGCAGTTCAGTGGGGGGGGAGAGGGGGGCTGTCAGAGCTGTAACTTACCTGTCCTGCAGCTCCTGTCAGCTCTCTCCTCCTCCGCGCCGTCCGTTCAGCTCTTCTGTCAGCTCACACTGTAAGTCTCGCGAGAGCCGCGGTTCTCGCGAGATTTACACTGGGAGCTGACCGAGGTGCTGAACGGACGGCGCAGAGGAGGAGAGAGCTGACAGGAGCTGCAGGACAGGTAAGTTACAGCTCTGACAGCCCCCACAGCCCCCAGTCTGTATTATGGCAATGTAAATTGCCATAATACAGACTATTGACTCGAGTATAAGCCGAGTTGGGGTTTTTCAGCACAAAAAATGTGCTGAAAAACTCGGCTTATACTCGAGTATATACGATATTTGGTTCACATATCAAGAGAGAAGAAGTAACCCAATAAAGGAAAAAAGGAGAAGCAGTTAAATAAAAATCTATATTTATATGTATGTATTATGTATGTATTAAACATATAGTGTATAAATATAGATTTTCTTTACTGCTTCTCCTTTTTTCCCTATTGGTCACTTCTCACTTTATCTGTGAATAAAATCAACCTTTAGTGGCTTCCCCCTAACCATCAATCAACTTTTCTGCCCATCAGTCGGCTCTTTTTCTTTGCTGTCATGGAGTGAACTCAGAATCACCAAACAAACATTGTCTATCCATTGTCCATTGCTGTTGTTTTGTGATATCTCCTAATGGAGTTTCTGAGTTATGTAATTTGGATGAACCTCTGATCTCCCAAAATTTGGACAAACTGCAATTTGTTTGAAACTCAATGCAAACATCTACTGGTAACCTACCAATACAGACACCTCATTTACACGTTAAAAAAACTATGCCTTAACTTTGCATGACTTTTATGAACAGAGTACAATAAAATAATTTGAAGTGTAGTGTGCTGCCGTTACGGTACACATGCACTTACTGGTGAAGCTCAAAAAAGGTGGGTGGAATTATTTGTGGAATTGTTCTTCTAGCACATAATACAAACACCATTTTTCTACTCAAAGACCCAGGTCACAGCTTATAACCTCACTAGAAAAATGCCATTCGACATACTTCTTAATGAATACAATGCTCAGAGTCATCGCTTACAGATCTGACCAACAGAAGTCACGTTGCTAAATATGACAGTGACACCTGTAAACCTCTTATCTTCAAACCCTAACCTCTTCCTCATCTTGGCTCAGCTCAACCCGCTCCCTTGTTTTAAGCATACAGCTTCCTTTGTTACAAGCTTCATTAAACATGGAGATCGATACCCTGCATAATACAACCTCAGAGATAATGAAAACAAATGAAAGTTGCAATGCTAAGGTGATCGAGGGGTCAGGTTTTGTCTGGGAAAAACCCCCACGGGAAATTAATACTAGGTTTATATGATTCTGTATTCAGCTATTTTACAGTGATTAACTTAGCAGCCGAGACTGGAGCGATTGGAAGATTTTGTTATTGTTCAGCCATATGCGCGCTTAGCTTTCATCATTGCATTTTAAAGCCATCACATGAAATTTCTTGCTTGATTTATCCTTTCCTACTGTAAATATGGCTTTATAGCTAACAATTGCAAACTTTATGTGTTTTTTTTCTACATCCGACATCATCTCAGATATATAAGGGGACATAAAATATGTCAGCGTCTTTTTTTTTTTTTTAATAATGGGAAATAATATCAGTATGGGATAAGCAGATAAAAACAAGTATGGGAAAGCTGGTGCATGGCTAGTAGAAAAACAGCCAGTTGAGAAAAATGTTATAGAAAATTTTGCAAGGGATTCTTTCCATAATAGTATGATACAAGATTTCAGATGGGACATCTGAGATTGTTGTCCAGTAGATTGCAGGTTTAGGAACAGCTGAGATAAAGGGCAGAGTGCTCAGACCCCCAGGCCTCTGGTAGAGGACCCAAAAATGATTAATCCACATTTTTAAGTGATTTTGAGTACAATGATTGCTATTAAAAGAACTCTATAGTGACTGGAATACAAATATGTATTGCTGTCACTACAGTGTTAAAAAACATAGTTAACACAGGACTATAAAGATCATACAGTCTACAAATGGCTTTCAGGAAATCAACATCAGAGACCTAGTCGCCCACGGAAGTGGATACAACATCCAAAAATCCCTACAGTCGACCTTACCTCAGGGGAATCTGCATCCAAGAACGAATTCAACATAAAACAAACTTTTTTAGGGGCAACTGGAGGAGGAACTATGACTCGAGCCGCCTAAGAAGTCACGAAGACGACAAACTAGGAGAGGACAAGGAGGTAAGACCCATTGAAGAAATAGCCCCTATATTCAACTTATCAAATGGACAATTGAACAAAGAAGAACTAGAATAGAATACATTTGTATCTACATCAGCACCCAATCTTTTTAAGTAGAACATTGAGTTGTTCCGATTTGGAAGGAATATGCACCTAAAGGATTATTTTGCTAAAAAAATCAAGTGATACAAGTATTCATTATGATAATGAACCAAAGACGCTATGTCTACATTTGACCCTACCACCACTAATGTATCTATCAAAACTTATATATCAACAGTAACGAATGAGTCGAAAGAACATATATGACCGCACCGTACCAAATATTACAATCTAGCAAGGAAACAACAAAACATTATTGAACATTTAGCCCAAGATCCAATGATAAAGGAGGGGGAATCATTATTATGCAATACGATGAGTACGCAAAGGAACTAAAGGAACAGTTACAAAACCAATATACATATATGCGGTTGAACAAGGACCCCACTAGGGATATCCAACAAAAAATAGATGTCCTTAATATGGGTTTAACATTAGGATACATAGAACCACGATTTTATGAATGCCTATTAAAAGAGAACCCACGTACTCCCATAATATACAGAATCCCCAAGATACATAAAAATGTGTGGCCACATGGAACATGTGGCAAAATGGCTCAATACGTTGTTTAAACAGCGAATGGAAGAATTGGGCACTTGTATTAAGGATACAGCTACACTGTTGAAAAAATTATCAGCAATACAATTAGATGCCAAACCGATTGTTATTCTCATCATGTATGTAAACAGACTTTATACTGTTATGCCCCATATTCAAGGTATTGAGGCTATGCGTGAAGTCTTAAATTATACAGAGGTCCAACAATTGCATTCACGCTTGAACTATTGGAACTAGCGCTGCAAAATAATTATTTCCGATTTGAGGAAAGTTGTTTTTTACAAATGGCGGGAACATCGATGGGAGCAGCAATGACCCCCATGTATGCCAATGTATACATGTATAAATATGAAACTACGATCATCTGGTGAGAAGATCTTATTACAGGTACATTGACGACCTACTCATCCTATGGACAGGAACCATACAAGAGGCTCAGAACATGATAGATTAATTAAATTGATTGGTAAGTCCTATCAAATTTACATCAGAGATAAGCACAGAGACACTACATTTCTTGGACCTAAAGATTTCCATCAAAGATCACAGAATTAAGTACTCTTTGTACACAAAGCCAACTGACCGTAAAATAACTCAAATGAACAAACACGGGATGAACAATTTCAACAGGTGATGGAAAAAAAATTAAACCGAGGATACAAACGATGTATGTTGGAAAAAGCATTACAGGAGGCAATGAATGCCACACCTAAAAAACCTGCAAAAGTAGAAAATCGGCATAATGAGGCATCTATACAACTTACTAGAATGGTTAAGCGAAACTGGAACATGCTTGCACAAGATACCAGTGTGCCCAAGACATTTAAAAACAAACCTTTAATATGTTACAAGCGCAATAAGAACCTCCGTGATTTATTGGTCAAGACTGACCCTCTACAAAGTTATGAACAGGTATTGAGGAACCAGAGACGAGGAAGCGTCAGATGCCTTGGCTGTGTTACCTGCAGGCATATGACACCGGCATGCACCTTCAGACATCCTCATACCAGTAAGATTTTCCAAATAAACCACACTATTACATGTAAGACACCATTCATAATTTATAAGTTGACCTGTCCAGGTGGTTTATCCTAAATAGGGAAAACTGAAACAAGACTATGCATACATGGACACCATTCAAGCATCAGAACTGCTTACAGAGATGGAACTACTGATAAACCGGTAACCAAGCATTTCCTAAAAAAGGACATCCTTTGGCAACGTTAAAGTTCATTGCAATTGATCATATACCGGAACCAAGAAAGGGTGGTGATCGTGGGACAATGCTCCTTAACAGAGAAACTTATTGGATTTTTTTTTTTATTGGAAACTGTTTCCCCTAAAGCTTTAGACAAAACACTATCTTATCAACTGGACGTGACATAGGTAAAGACATGACAGATCAGCACCTGAGATTGAGTATACGTTAGGACCGAGCGGGGCTTTAGAGGCAGATTACAGTAGGACGACACGGGGCCTGACACAGGAAGACCAACTAGCGGGAGCCGGACACAGTGTTGGTCGCAGCAGCCCGACCCTCGCCCAGGACAGTGGCGAGACCCAGTAACAGGCCACTCCCCACAACCGGCAGATAACTACCCCGGGGAGGGAGCATACCTGGCTCTAGCAAGCACCATAGTAAAAGATAGCAGCCCCGGTCAATGATAACATGACAACGACTAGAGGAACTCTAGCACTCACTCTCCATAGATAGCCACGGAGGAGGAGGGGCGACATAAACCCTTCACATGCACTGACGTTGGGGCCACTCGACTTAATATGTGTAAACCTTGCTCTCTAACATAAGGGATGTGCTCGCAGCAAATGTAAATAGCAAACTGAAAGCTCGCAACATCAACACCTACTAATTTAGGCTAGTAACTATGAATGTTATGTATGAGGTTACACGGTCACAACACCGACTGCGGTACACCCAGACAGCTGGGCCCTCGCTCGACACACCCCTTCTCGGAGAAACCAGGGGAGAGACCACAGGCCATTGTAAAATACCCTCCTTTTCAAATGGGGGCCGTAGGCAAGGGCCCTATGCCCTATGGTGGGCAGACTGGTGCCCTCCCTTCCCATCCCCCCCACGCACAAGGCAGGACTGTAGAGCCAATGACCCTGATCCGGCCAACCTAGCCGATATGCCCACTGGAACCCCCCAGCCTCAACCCAGCACCACATAGGGAGGGATGAAAACACAAGAAGTAAACATCGCAATAGTAACACGCTCCCAACAAAACACATGTTGCACTTGCCAGACACGGCATTACACCACACAGGGCACAAAACCGCCCGCAGACCACGGACGCATACCACGTGTCATTGCACATTAAACAGACAGGATAGCGGTGTGGTCTAACCATGGTACAGGAACCCGAATCCTACACTACCCCCGATCACCGCGGGGGATGGGAACGGATACTGCACCCCACACCAGACTGGCGACCGGTAAGACCAGTCAAACTCTTTTCTTTCTACTCTACCTTTTCTTTTCTATTCCCTACACCCCACCCTTCCTCTCCTCTCACTCCCGTTGTGCGGCGAACCCAGCAGGTGGTGGGGACCACAAAATGATAGGAACAGTCAGCCACGATTTTGACGGTAGGCCCCAGGGAGGGGGGCTCCTGAACAGCAACAGGCACCCTACCCTTATGAAAGCATGGCCCTGACACTGACATCTATTAATACAAAGGGACTGAATGCCCCTAAAAATAGGCGCCTAATGCTCAGAGAGGTAAAGAGACAGGGATCGGACATAGCCTTTTTACAGGAAACACACATCTCCAAACGCACGACATTCCACATACGAGACCGCACGTACGCCACTTCCTACGAATCCAGATCACATCGAAAGAGTAACGGGGTGGCCATACTCATCCACAATAGATGCCCAATTCAAATACAGTCCTCAGATTCAGATTTAGAAGGGAGACACATCATCTTGTCAGGGACAATATATTCCCACCAAATCCATTTAATTAACGTATATGCCCCCAACGTACCAGATCCTCACTTCTGGGGGAACATGACCACTAAAATTAAGGCCCTCCCGCATGGCATGCTAATAGTGGGGGCGAGACTTTAATGCCGTACCGTGCCCAGCTGCAGACAGGAGCTCCCGAGTGGGCCAACATAGGTCGCAGGGCAAGGGTAGCCAAGATAGATTGATACATGACTTAATGCAGGACACTGGCCTCATAGACGTGTGGCGGGCCCAACACCCCAGGGAGGCAGACTACGCCTTCTACTCTGCACCACATGGAACGTACTCCAGGATCGACTAATTCCTAGTGAACAACACATGTATGACAAGAGTGACAGATACAAAAATAGGATCCATTACATGGTCAGACCATGCTGATATCACCCTGACCTTGGGGCACCTGTGCACGGCATCTCGCTGGAACTGGAGACTGAGCCCCAATCTGCTTAAGGACCAAGATACACAAGAGGAGCTTCGCAAGGACAAACAAAAGTATTTGCAAGAAAGCGAAATGGAGGACGTAGCTCCAAGCATAATTTGGGCAGCACATAAGCCGGTAATCAGAGGCACCTGCATCAAATTAGCAATGCGGAAGAAAGCACAAAAAACGAAGGAGTTATTGCGACTCCTGGCAGCGCTGAGGACAGTAGAACAAAGGCACAAAACGTCGCCCACCCCACAACTCCTGGAACGACTAATCTAGACTAGAAGCTCCATATCAAGACTAATGATGGATGACACCATAAAGGCACTTACATGGACAAAGAGGACGTACTTCGAACGGTTAAACAAGATGGACACATTGTTGGCCGGAACCCTCAGACCAAGACAGAACCGCACACATATTACCACAATTAGACATGCCGATGGCTCGATCAAAACTTCTCCGTCCGTCATAGCCCAGGTCTTCACCGACTTCTACACAAAGCTCTACAACCACACGCCTAGAAACCGAATCGCGCAGGAGCAAGCAACGAAACAAATGCACAACTTTCTAAAAGAGCTAGCCCTGCCAAAACTCTCGACCCAAGCGGCACAGCATCTCAACGAAGCCATCACCGGAGAAGAAGTCGATAGGGCTATAGCGGGACTCAAGGGTAATAAGGTGCCTAGCCCGGACGGCTTCGATGGGGCATACTATAAGACATTCCGCGAGGATCTTTCGCAACGAATGGAACTACTCTTTAACTACCTCATGGAAGGCGGGACTACAGAGGGCAGCATGTCACTAGCCAACATAATACTTCTACAAAAACCAGGTAAAGACCCGCTGCTTCCAAACAACTATAGACCCATTTCCTTGATTAACCACGATATCAAGATCCTGGCAAAAATCCTGGCGGACCGACTCAATCCAGTATTGAAGATGTTGATACATCCAGACCAGGTGGGATTTGTACCTGACAGACAGCTCTTCGAGAACACTAGAAGGAACATTGATCTGATCTGTCCACAAAGAGCCACCGGAGAGCCAACGCTGCTAGTATCGATAGACACGGAGAAGGCTTTTGACAGGGTCGAATGGCCCTATCTGTTTGGCCTTCCCCGAACGATACGTCACAACAATAAAAGCTATGTACGAACAGGCATCAGCCCAAGTAAAAATAGCTGGAACCGGGCACAAACCGTTTAAACTAGGGAATGGGACCAGGCAGGGCTGCCCCCTCTCCCCACTCCTGTTTGTGCTTATGTTGGAGCCACTGATGCAGGCTATGCACCAGCACCCACATATAATGGGGATAGGAGTGGGGGGGGCAGGATTTCCTTGCCTCCGCGTACGCGGACGACGTCCTGCTGACCTTGACGAGGCTGAAGGACTCCATGGTCGCCCTTAAGGAGGTCTTACAACAATTTGGAGCCTTCTCGGGTTACAAGGTGAACCTGGAAAAAAACAGCGCCCTCCCGATTGGCTTGTCCACGGAAGATATGGCGGCGCTGCAGGAAGCCCACACCATCCCTATAGTAAAAGACCACCTTAAGTACCTATGGGTACAACTACCAAGCGACCCAACCAAAATCCACCAATTGAATTACACCCCGCTTATACGGACCTTGATACAAGACATGGAAAAGTGGCATGACAAACCTATATCCTGGATCGGGCGTATACACGCAGTAAAAATGAATATATTACCCCGAATCCTATTCCTCTTCCAGGCCCTACCGGTAAAAATACTCAAATCCGACCTAGCCCACCTACAAAAAGTCATCGTCGATTTCGTATGGCAAAACCGCCGCCATAGAATCTCCAGAAACATCTTATACCGGCAAAAGCAAAGGGGAGGACTGGGTCTGCCACACCTGTATTACTACTATCTGGCAGCACAGATGGCACAAGTGGCAATGTGGCACGCGCCGCTGGAGGAGAGGAGGTGGGTGGACCTGGAATCCCTCATGACAGGAGCGGACCTGCCTCAATATCACATGTGGGTGCGCAGTGACGATAGACCTATCCTGAGAACAAGGTGCCCGGCGATTCTAAATTCCCTGAGGCTCTGGGACACATCCGCACTCAAATACAACCTAACATCCTCGTTGTCCCCCTTAACCCCCATTCTGAGAAATAGGGCCTTCCCTCCAGGATTGGCAGCAAGAGAATTTAAAAACCTAGAAAGGGCGGGGCTACAGAGAATATGCCATATGTTTGAACAAAAAAAGCTTCTAACCTTCGACCATCTCAAACAGCTAGCACACCTCACCCCAGCGGACTTCTTCAGGTATGTGCAGGTAAGGGACTACATACAACAGCCTCAAGTGCAACAGACCCCTGACTTTCTTCGAGAAAATGTGCCTCAACGAAACTACCCAAAAGGGTCTAATAACACAGATGTACTCACACATCTGCGCAGAAACAAAAGAATGGGGTACACTGACATATACTGAGGCATGGGAAAAAGTCTTAGGTGAGGAGCTGGAGGGGGTTGAATGGAGGGACATTTGGGAGGCCAACAATTCTGTATCCATTTGCGTAACATTACAGGAACAATCCTATAAAACGATGTTTAGGTGGTACACTACACAAGCCAAATTACACCAAATGCAACAAACACCTACAGACGACTGCTGGAGGGGTTGTGGCCTTAGAGGCACGTACATCCATATGTGGTGGAACTGCCCCAGGGTGCCCCTCCTGAGGCAAAAAAAAAAGAAAAAGCGTAAACCAACCTAGTCCTAATGCCAACTAATAGCACACGGTGCTGCACCGCCGCACAACCCCCCCACCCCTCCCTTTTTCTAATTTCCCTTTCTTTACTACCCTGCCCTTTAAATCCTTCTCTTTACTACACTCTCTCTCTTTCTCCCCTCTGTATTTAAAACCAGGGGGAACCCGGGCACAGACCCCCACACGCTTATGACCTAAGCAGGCCTTGGCTGGACCAAGGCTCAGCCACAGAAAGAACAGCAAGGGGGCTCCTGCCCGGACATATTTTTAAACCACAAAGCATACGATGTCATACAGTTGTAAAAACACAAATGGACATATACAGCACACAGTTACGAAGTTATCTATAGATGGATAGCACCATATCCACCACAGTCAACCGTCCCACGGGCGACTGATCTTTACAGGGATAGGAACCACAGTGGGGACAAGCGTGTTAAGTTAGTTAAGAAGGTTGCAATGTTATGCAACATAGAGGATGTGACATACACATAATCAAAAAAGTTATGGTTCTCGTTATTCGTTCAAAAAATTAAAAATAAAAACCAGGATAAGTCGCTGAAAACAAAACGTCAGGGAAGTAGACATATACAAAGTATAGTAATGACCGAACGGGAAGGCGACATGGCCGGCATCATTTGTAGTCATGGAGCATGGGAATGTAACCACTGAATATATGTATTACTCTGCTTATGTATGTAACCTGATTGAGACACACTGTTTGCATTATAACAAGACTGTCTTGGAATAAATATAGAATTAAAAAAAACCACAAAAAAAAAAAACCACTATCTTATCATTCTTTTTTTTAAATACCTGCTAGTCATTTATTTTTAACAATGTGATATATGTAGATTATGGAGCAAGCATGACACCTACTAATATTAAAAAAATGGGCTATATATATGATTAAGGTAATAATATGAGGCCAAATAGAGCCTTGCAACCTTTGGAAATAATAGTATGGTTGCACAAGATGTATGATAGCCTTCAATACATATGATGTTTCAAATGTTGTGCATTAGCTCATCATTTTAACAACAGTTTTAACAACAGTTTGTATATGTACATTGCATATAATCTTAGTCTTTTTATAACACAAATGTTAAGCACATGTTACTTATTGTGTACACTTATTCTGTTTATATAAGTTTTATGCACTTTGGAATACTTTGGACACTTTAAAAATATGTACACTTTACAATTTTATGCACTTTATAAAATAGTGCACTTTAATAATAGTATGCACTTTCTGTATTTTAAAAAATATTAGGTGCACTTCAAAAATGATTGCACTTTAAAAGAATATGCACTTTACTGTTAAGTACACTGAATGCTCTTTTATATTATATATATTTATAGGCTATCAAATCACTATGTTTACACAATATAAATCTCTTTCTTCTCTTGTTTATATAATATATAAGCTTAATTAGAAGCTAATTCACTATAGTTAATGTACTTAGTCGCTTTTTAGCTTTCAGCTTTAGAATTGGGTCACTATATAAAAGATTATAGATGCGGTAACCACGGAGAAGATTGCCGCATTGCCATGACTACGGCGCCATGTGACATCATCATGTGATTGCCGCAACATCACTGTGGGGGAGTAGCTACACGTGAGCCTGAGCGGTTTGCACATAGGGACCCCGGGAGCAACACCATTCACCTGGGATAAGTCACTTTTTCAAATTATCATTGCTATATATTCTGGCAATATTTTATTTGTATTGTATAACTTGATCCTGAGGAAAGTCTATGAGAGGACTGAAACGTCGATTTATGAATTTACACGTTTGAATAAAAGAACTCTATTGAAGACCGTGAGTGCAGCCAATATTTATGTTCTTTCTGTGATACTATATATATATATATATATATATATATATGTATATATATATATATAGAAGGCGTATGCCTGAAGTTGTAGGAGGGATTTAAGGCCTATATAAGCCGAGCAAACCCCTTGCTTACCTGTCTTCGTCGATTCCGGAAATTCCCGCCTTCTCTTCCGGTTCAAGGAGACTTCCGACGTCATTTTTTCGCGACGCGCCAAAAATACTGTCAGGAAACTGTACCGCTAATTCGTGAGTATAACACACGAACAGAGGCATTCATCGAGTTCTACTATAACTGTAAGTAACATTCAGCCATACGAACAGGCTCATTCGTCTTAAAGCATTTTCGTGCGTTTAGCAGCCGTTATGTCATAATTCATACAAACGTTGTAAACATTTCGGCTCAAACCAATGATCAGGTAATCATTCATATAAACTAATTCATTAAAAGACTGTCAACTCTAATGTCTCTAATATGAATACTGTGCGATGCTATTACAGTTTGTATGTCTTTTTGGTATTGAGTACTTTTCACAACGCATGTAGAATAACAGTGTTTTATTATAAGCAAGAGCAGACAAACGATCATAGATAGAATGTTCTGTAATTTACAATCAGAGTCTGAAATATCAATACTAACATGAAGCGCTCGACTTTCACCTGATATCAGTCACATCCAACAATCTCATTATTAATTCAAGTCAATTAATATATCTATCTGCTCACTATCTTACGCATCTTTCGTGGATTGCAGAACGTTTTGCACACTTATTAGGTTAAGGTCTCTGAAAACATATGAACAGGACCTTTTACCAGTCTGTATATACTTCAGTTAATTACTGATACTGATTTATCAGGCAGGTCTTGCAAATACCTCTCTTCAAATCTGCTACAAGTACTGTTACATTGTCTTCGTATTATAGGTTTGATACAACCACATCCTTCTGCCGAAATATTGACACTGTTTGATCAGACTGTATAGCAAGCGCTATTTTATTCAGCCACTGTGGCTACTAGGTGAAGGTCTCTGAAAACACATGTACAGGACCTTTTACCAGATTGAATATACTTAAGTTTATTATCGTTACCAATTTATCAGAAATGTATATACTTTAGTTCATCACCCTATGTATGGATACGAATTTATTAGACTGCAGATACCTTTGTTTATCATTTTGTATACGTATCTCTATAGCTAGCGCCAATTACCTAGCTATTGCGGTTTGCAAAACTTTCCTTGCATATACCACTAGGGGAAAGGTCTCTGGATCTTTTGAACAGGACCTTTCTTACCCCTGTATTCCATCATTGCATTTACAGGGTCTTCCTATATATTGTTCCATTGACATACACTTATCAGATTGTTTGTTTATATACCTTAGTTTATTATTATTTGAGCATTACCCTTGCTGTGGATACCTATACTAGATTTTACCACTACTATTAAAGGTATATGTTAATGCATCTAGGGCACTCGGCTTCATGCGCACACGCTCTGCGCACATCATTCATATATCGTATATAGCATTCACATATTAACAGATCAACACGCCATAACATTTTGGTACACTGCACACAGTTGTTCATTCATACAGTACGAAACACAGCATTTACATACAGCCTGCTGCATCCACACACTACATTTCTAGAATTTATATGCACTCAAACACTTCACGCATTCAAACAATTCACGTGATAAAAACTACAAACACTGACACAAATATTTGTTCAACAATGTGGCAGTCTTTCTTGGAAGTAAGCTTAATACCATGCTGATACCTTACAATCTGTATCACCCTATAATAACCCATGTAATATCATGTCTGTTACTGTCATTCTTATGCTCTCACTACACGTAGCGATCCCATGATAGGGATAATGGTACTGGTGGTTTCTCAAACTATTCTAAACTAGTAACGGTATTCTACTCAGATCAACATTTCTCCAACCACAGTACAAGCTCACTGACGATCCGTGTGTATTCACTCACACTAACCATAAACTGCGGGACAGCCATCATGGTTCATTCCGGGCTGTGTGCCACTACCAGAGTACGCCCACACAATGTCGAGGCACCCCTGGGGTTCCACCCCCCCCCCCCCATTACCAACATTGCATAAAATCACCTAAGCGGCTTTGTTCTCAATGCACATTCTATGTATATGCACTACGCTAAAAAAAAAAAAATGACCATCTGGTCCCAACACGCTCACAGGGCACTCCAGTTACGGTCAGCCTTACAATTCTACTTCATTATCCCTCATGTTTCATCCCGTGGTATGTCCTCTCTCTCACTAACTAACCTTCCCTATTAAGCAGCAATGGCTGGCTGTTAGGTTCCTAGGTGTCCACTAGTTATCATTCCCCCTGGCTTCTTCGCCTTAGGTTAGTGGTCCCGCGAGGCCAACACCCATCCTCATACTCGGAGGTATGACGCCCCTCGGGCCAAATCATAGTTAGTCGCCTCGCATTGTGGCATAGAGAGGGCCTCACCTGTCACTCCCAGTCTATCTTATGTTAACTGTCACCGAGAGGCCGACACCCCGCCACAACGCTCAGTGGCCACGCTATCCCCTCGCGCCAACTCATAGATAGAGCCTCTCAAGCCACTTGGCAATTAGCAGGGCCTCACCTGTCACCAACCTAGAGTAATTGTTTCGCCGCATTGGGGCACTAGCTAGTCAGCCAGCACACACGCGCACACACACACACACGTAGCACTTTGGGGGGGCCGCACCTGCAGATCCCGTTATGCAAACCAACTATGTTTCAGTACCGATGATCTGACCAGGTATCTAAGCGGATTATTTACCGCCTCGTTATAGCTCTAGTTTCGAAGGTGAGTCTATATACCCTTCCAGTAATACAAACAGTATGTCAGTACTATCATACTTGGATATTCCATTCTTTCAATACGTTAATCACTTACGAGCTAAGGGTCTACTACATAATTAATTTAGCAGTATAAGGATGAAAAAAAAAAAAAAAAATCCCCTTGCATCAGACTGTCGTCAATACGCTTCTGTACATATAGTGACTGCTTCCAGATTTATTCATAACAAATATACTGTTATTAACTGGCAGCCCGTTAGGGGCATTTCGGTACATTAAATTCTAAATTACCATACGTTGACTCATACTGTCGATTAATTATCACGTCTACGTAAATTATATAAGGCAATGCAGGTAAAAGCATTAGCATTCTAATAAGACAGGGTGGACCAGAGTTCCCACTTGTTTCATGTCGGTCATCAAGGCATCATTTAGCCTTCATTGCGAACAAACAAATTCAATTCAAATCCCTGACTGCTAGTAGAGACTTGTCTCGGCTCGCCTGACGTTCACAACGTTCTACATGCACATTCAATCATTTGGGTACGCTATTTTACGCTGTGTTATCCTCATGGAATGGTAGGTCATTATTCATTCCCCCCATCTCCGACGATTCCCCAGTTATCTGGACAGACATTGCAGCTTCAGTCGGGTACGCGGCATTATTTGGGGACAAATGGGTATATGACAGTTGGTCACCTGAAACAGATTCACTAGAGAACTTCGACAAAACCTCAGCATTATTCGAAATCTTCCCCATAGTGGCAGCAGCACACACTTGGGGAGGAAATTGGAGGGGTAAAGCAGTTAGGTGTTATTCTGCTATCTTAGCGGCCTATGATATAGTTAACAAAGGCCGCTCTCAGTCCCTGTCTGTTATGTATCTCATATGAAGCTCACATGGTTGGCAGCAAAATTACAGTTCTACATTTGTTGTATGCATGTTCCAGGAATTTTCAATAACGCAGCTGACGTTTTGTCACGTTCTAATTTGCAGGAATTTTTCGGTCTGCGCCCTACAACGAACAAGCAACCCAAAACTCCCCCGCAGTTCAAATAACCAATCATGCTTTAAACCAATTGTTAGCTCACAGAAGAATTCTTGCTCAGGCAGGTTTATTTTATATAGTAGGGCATTTGACATGTTCAAAATATTTGTTCGCGATTTTTAACATAATAAATAATTTCTGTAGAAACCATGGTTGCAGTTACAACTTTTTGCCACTTCTCATTAAAACTAGCATACAATACCATCAAACCATACTGGACAGGGATACAGCACTTCATGCTTACTCTCTACCCGAACGAGACTCCCTTCTTATCCACATACCCCATTAAATACATTCTAAGCACTCACTACATAACAGTTCATGCTATACATACGTTCATTATTACCTGGACTTGGCCTTAATCCAAATTCCTTCTCGGGTCATTCATTCCGGATCGGGGCCGCCACTGCGGCATCAAGTAGTCAAGTGCAAACACATATCATAGAGAGAATGGGACGCTGGAAATCTTCGGTATACAACCGGTACGTTCCAAACCCAGAGAAAAATCAGACTCGCTTTCTACAATACGTCTAAATAATGTTGTTATTGTGGTAATAAATAAAACGTTACATACTTTTTGGCCCTCTTTTTGCAGGCCTAACCTCTCGTCAGTTTCGGCACACCTCAAGCGACTATTATTTATCAAAATTACACTCACTTTAAATGTGCGCCCCTTTCATAATCCCGTACACAAATAGAAGGCGTATGCCTGAAGTTGTGGGAGGGATTTAAGGCCTATATAAACCCATCAAACCCCTTGCTTACCTGTCTTCGTCGATTCCGGAAATTCCCCTCCCACCACAACCTCTTTTCATATCATTATATCCAGGTGGGCCCTCTTTTTGCAGGCCTAACCTCTCGTCGGTTTCGGCACACCTCAACCGACTATTATTTATCAAAAATACACTCACTTTAACCCCTTAAGGACCAAACTTCTGGAATAAAAGGGAAGTATGACATGTCACACACGTCATGTGTCCTTAAGGGGTTAAATGTGCGCCCCTTTCATAATCCCGTACACAAATATATATATATATATATATGAAATAGCAATTGGTGCAACCTATATTGTATTTATGTATTACTAGATTAAACATTCATTCTCTACCACCTCCATAGTGGTCTGCTTCTCTCCTTCTATGCAAGTACCATTTCATCCTCAACATCAGTACATGTGTCATTTAGTCAAACCCATTATCCACTTAGCATCTGTTGTGCTCTAATCACACCTAGCTGCTCCACCACTTTTTCCTGATATAACATTAACCCACAATTAGGTAATTGCCAATGATAATATTGCACATTAAGCACCTTAGCTCACATAATTTACACATCCAATGTTTTATGTCTACTCTGTAAGCTGTCACTGAGGGCCATCTCAGATGCCTCTTAGTGGAACTTATAGCACAGAGTGCTGTAGGGTCTCCAACACTGATATAGGTGACCCAGTCAATAGATTTGTGCATTTGTTCTCTAACAAACTACTGCTTGTCAGAATGTTGGCAGAGTTCGGACGTATATCTGAACTACTCATGAAATGGGCGGACATTATTGTTTGATTTGTGGTTCAGAGTTTTGTTTCTGGCCTAAAAAACAAGTGATGTTCTTGGCACCAAAAAGGGAAACATGGGCTATAAATGTGGGCTATATATCCTGTCCAATGAAGAGGTGGACAAGCCAACTATTTTTAAGTGCAGGATTATTTTAGACTTCATCTATTAAGGAAGACAACAACAGGAGGGAGGGCTGTTCCAAAATATAAATAAGTGGTGAAAATATATATTATCCAAGATAAAACAAATGATAATACAGGCAATATAAAACAATAGATTAGTACAAAAAAGTCTATAGGTAAGCACCCCTGAGATAGGGGAATATGGAGATAAGGAGATGGGTCAAGTGGTAAGTGCTAAATCAGGCAATGGGTTCATGTTGAGAAGCTATGGTATTGTTCACAATATGTTGTTGAAGTCCATACAAAAACAAAACAAAAGCAGAGATAGATTCCAATGGTACAGTATAGCACATCAGCCAAAGTGGTTATAGTGCAGTAACAATGGATCACTCACATTTGGTTGAGCTATAGCCAGCTCTAGCATGTAGGGCGTTTGGTGGTACAATCCCCACTTAAAGGATATGATGTTGTGTCCTCAATCAAAGAAGTGTGAGCAACCCAAAATTAGAAGACTTCAGGTACAAACGATAGTGCTTTCTGTAGGTAAATTGTATGCTTAAAAGTAGAATAAAAAATATTACTCACAAAGGTAGAGCAGACCAACTGCTCTGTGAATAAGGCACTGGTGGTATAATCCCCACCTAGGATTCTTTGGATTAAATATGATGTAGAACATAATAAAAATATAATAAAAATTTTTTTTTTAAATGTATGCCAGGAGGTATATATAGTGAAAATAAGATAATTGGCACAGTATACTTGTAAAGTAACCAACAAATCCTTTATTTAAATAAAATACAAAGTAAGGCTTTATTAAATGGAAGAAGGAGAAATACATCCTGGCTAACTGGGGTAGCATCATTAGCTAGTGTCCAACACTAAAACACAAGATAGTAACATAATAAATACATAAAAAAGACATTTGCAATAGTTGTACATAGAATTAAGAACTTCCAAAAATGTTGTAAACTGCAGGGCTTTTGCACAAGCCTAAAATGCATATCTATTGCATGCTACTTCTGTCAAGACGAAAAATAAAGAATTAAAAAAAAAAGAATTAAGAACTTCAACGTTCCTATTCGTGGCCATACGAATGCAGCCATTCCAGGCATACTACAGCCCCCAGAATGCATTTGAGCGGTCATTGTATACCTATATAAACCCCAGTTAGCCAGGATGTATATCTCCTTCTTCCATTAGATAAAAAAACGTAGGTGAAACGCGTTATGGATGATATTCCTTTGTATTTTATTTAAATAAAGGATTTGTTTGACTACTGCAGCTAGTTCAAGCATTAAACCAGTGGATGTATCACCATAGGTTACCCCCTAGTACTTGTAGCCCCCAAGATGCAACTGAGCTCAGTAAAGTTTAGTTTGTGGGTACCATGAGAGACACTCATTACTGAAGAGATATAGCAGAGTACTGAAGTAGTGTCCAGAAGGCTGCAGGTGAAGCAGTGGCAGATCCAGAAAGGGGGGAGGGGGAATGGGGACAAAATAGTGCTGCTGCCATACATCATCAGGGACCCAGTCGGGTGCTGCAGCCCTTTGGCAGACGGGAACCCTTTAATGTTGCATGAAGTGCTGGGGGGAAGTAACTGTTACTTTCTCCCAGCTTACAGACTGTGCAGGCTGAAAGGACACAGATGAAGCAACCGAGAGAGGAGGGAGGGTGGAGAGAGAGCTCTGCAGCTTTTGCTTTAGACTCCCATCATCATCAGCCAGCCCCAGGAATTCACCTCTCTGCAAACAAAAGGTATGGAAAGGTATGGAAACAGGGGGTGCTTAACAAATGTGAATTAAATTTGTGTGTTTGCCATTATGTATGTTTGGGTGTGTGTCAGTGTGTATCTGTGTGTGTGTGTGTGTGTATCTGTGAGTGTCGGTGTATGTGTGTACATATGAGTGTCAGTGTGTATCTGTAAGTATGTATGTGTATCTATATGTGTGTATCAGTTTGTGTATCTGTATGTGTCAGTGTGTATGTGTGTGTGTGTGTGTGTGCCAGTGTGTGTGTGCCAGTGTGCATGTGTAGGTATGAGTGTGTGTCTCTGTGTGCCAGTGAGTGTATGCATGTATCTATGTGCCAGTGAGTGTGTGCATATATCTGTATGACAGTGTGTGTATTTTATGTATCTATGTGTGTGCCAGTGTGTGCATGTGTAGGTATGAGTGTGTGTCTCTGTGTGCCAGTGAGTGTATGCATGTATCTATGTGCCAGTGAGTGTGTGCATGTATCTGTATGACAGTGTGTGTATTTATGTATCTGTGTGTGTGCCAGTGTGTGCATGTGTAGGTATGTGTATCTGTGTGTGTCAGTGTATGTGTCTGTGAAGGTTTATGTTTGAATCTGTGTGTATGTGTCAGTGTGGGTAGATGTGTGTGTCTGTGAGTTATTGTGTTTCTGTGTCCCTGTGTGTGGCGCATATGTGTATATCCTCCAATCCCCTACACTAGAGCCCCCTACACCTCCGCTATAGTCCTTTTCACCCCGCCACAGCCCACCATCATCGTCCCTTCCGAGATATGGTTCTGGATCCACCCCTGATGTGGAGGCAGTAAGGAATCTGGTGATGATGTTGCTCTTTCCCCACCAATGCAGACACATCATTTTTCTTTCTGTCTCTAAACGAACTTAACTTTGAACCAGAGGAATTGCAAAATGAGAATCTGGACAGAATAGGAAGCAGACCACTATTTTCTCCAGCTAGTTGTCAAAGTCCATCTCTGTCTCCCTTGTCAAAGTCCATCTCTGTCTGTTTTTTATTTACCTCATTCAATGGGAACAGTTGCAATGAAAGCTGCTACAACTGCCACAAGTAGCTCACCTACTGTCATTGTTACCAGGGCTGACCTTAGGCATTTAGGTGCCCTGTGTAAAAAATCTTCAAAGCTCCCCTTCCTGGTGTACACTGTGTGTATAGGGTTTTAGTGTGTGTGTAGGGGATTTATTCAATTAATAAATACACCACAACAATACAATTAACAGTAATGTGCAGAGTTCCACAACAATACAACTCCCAGTAAGCTCACGGAGTTACAGACAGTCAGACACACACACATCTACACATACACACACACACACACAGAACACACACACACAGTTACAGTCAGTAATCCATACACAGGCAGACAGTCACACTCTCACAGTCTCCTTCTCATGCAGGCATTACATTATGCCACCAATGGCTAGCAGAGCAACCAACACACAGTCAGGACAAATGTAGACTGGCCCCTGTATCTGTGAGCTGTCATGGCGGCCTGTTTGACCGCACAGCTCGCACACCTCTGGCTGAGTCTTGCAGTGTGGCCATACCTGCTACTTCGCAGATGCAGTTGATAGTTTTCTACACTGTCTGACCCTATTTTAGCATAACATTTTAAGTCTCCAGTTTCTTGGACGCTCTTGCTTCATTATCAACTTTTTTCGCAATCATTTTTGTCCATAAGCTAGTTTTGATCATCAACTAATGCATTGTTAAATGGAAAAAGTTCTCTAAAACTGATGGAATTTAAATTTTTCAATTTCAGCACTCCAATCTGCCTGACCATTTCAATACAATAGTAATAACAATGTGTAAAGAAACTGAATGCCTGTATGAGATGACATTTTAAACAATTGTTCACATAAGGGTCAAAAATCTTACAAAAAGGTAAAGAAGGGCTAAAGAAACATTACATGTATAACAAGGAAACATTTATATTTTTAGCAATAAGAAACACAACTCTGTTTTTTTTTTTAATGGGGAACTGTCACTTTCCAAGTTTTTTATGTGTTTATTTATGTCCTTATGTTTATAAAATTTTTATTTGTATTGTATTTGAGAATGGCGAAAAATAAAATAAAATGTAGACATCCACATCTTTTTACTGCAAATGCATTCCCCCAACTTAGATACTTGTCAATGCCTTTGAATGTGAGAGCGAGGCAGCATGGAGAAAGCTTTCAGAGAAGAGGAGAAATTAAATAATGTTTCTATTTATCCTTACTTATTTGCAATGTTTGACATTCCCTTTGCCTTGTCTGTACTGGACTTTGATGTTATTTACTAAAACTTTTACAAAAAAAATAAAGAAAATTGAACATCTAATGAAACAATGTTATAAATGATTTTCATTTATTCGGTGATTAAATGCCAAAGAAATGGCAATTCCCTTTTAGGTAGTTCTGGAACATTAAATACTTGCAACATTATTATTATATATGTAATAATTCACAACCATTCAGCCATAGCTGATCAAGGGTCTCATACAGGGTATATGTTTACAAAATCACCAAAGCTATAGATACCAACATGATCTGGCTTATTCTTCATAAGGAGAAACAAACATTTGATCTCCTCTGCCCAATATTTTAAAAAATTGGAACCCCTGGGTGGACAATCTAGCTAATCCTAGTTTCATTCTGAGCCTACTATTCTAAGAAGGTTGGGAATTGTTGACCCGATACAAGGGTTACTCAAGACATAGAGTGTCTGTCCTGTTTTGCAGTTTTTTTGTGTGTTTTTTTCAGTTTCACCCCTCTTCCTCTTTAGCTAATGTTTAATTCTTTTCCACGTGTTTGACAATGTTATGTGTGCTTTGTAAATTATCTTTTTTCTTCAGTTTTTTTTTTTTTTTAAAGAAAAAAAAAGAAGAAAAAAAACTGTTTTGTAAATAGTCTTAATTTATTTGCTCGATACGGAGTAACTATTCAGATTCAGCTAAATCTAAAATGTCAAGTGTGTGATCTAAAGTATTTTCAATTGTTGAACTGCAGAGACTTCTTTCTTTGCAGCAGACACAACATTAAGTTGGTTGTAGTGGTTCTGGTACTTAGAGTGTCTGGAGTGTTCCTTTAAACATCATATGTGAACATGTAATTATGGCTGCAAATAAGCCGG
Source organism: Pelobates fuscus (assembly GCF_036172605.1). NCBI lineage: Eukaryota > Metazoa > Chordata > Amphibia > Anura > Pelobatidae > Pelobates > Pelobates fuscus. Next base: position 144,107,085 of record NC_086321.1, on the reverse strand, counting down.
ACATTCAGTACTTGGCTGGGAACCAGATTATAATCATGACAAGTAATTTTTGGTCCTTAAAGTATTAAAGAAAAGTGCACAAGTAAAGTGAAAAGGCTGGAATGCAAACCAATTGACATAATCGTACACAGTGTCAAAAATAATTACATAATGTCAAAGAACTGGTGGTGGTACATAGTATAAAAGCATTAAAGAGTAGCTACCACATTAAACATTCCAGCAGTTAAAATCCCTATATTAATATATGCACAGGTGATGCAGTTTAATAAAGAGAATATTAGGTACATAAGCCCATGCATGAAGAGAGGGAAGGAGGAGAGGTATCTTTAAAAGTGTCTACTATTATTTCACAGTTATAGTTATGGTTATAAATGAGTGTGGTATATTGAGTGAAATATGTTATATTAGTTGGGCTTGTTAAAGATATATATATATATATATATATATATATATATATATATATATAAATTCTTTATTTAGAAGTACAGGTAGACAAATGTGTTTTAATAACTTTTGCCAATTGGCAGACAAATATCCTGTCATTAATAACATTTGACATGAGGTTTAACAGTGATGTGCATAAGGCAAAAACATTGAAACAATTGTGCTCCCAAGGCACAATATCATAATACATTTAGTAAGGTAAAGTACTCATTGTACTTATTGTCTCCCAGTTTCATTTTCAAACTACAGATATCAGTCAAAATTAAAATCTCTTCACCAAAGGAAAAAAAAAAGTGTATGTGGGTGTGGGGGTGGTGAGGGGTTGAAGGGAGGGGGGGGGGGGACCTGGAGGGATTTGGGTGCTTTTTTGGGGGGTGAGGTGAAACTCAATTTTAGGTGTTTCTATATCAAGCTGTTTCTCTTTTAATAGATATTTTCTTTCTTGGTAGTGACTGCTGGATGTTATTTTTTCATGGACCTATATTTGGCTTGCTAAAATCTAGAAAAAATAATTGAAATGAATTGTAATGAGGTTCTGATTATCATTATGTGTCTGATTATACGAAATGATTCAGCTAAAACATGAGAATTAATAAAACTCTTTTAATTAGCAATGATGTCATGGTCTTTAACAAGGAACAATCACTTGGGAGATATTTGCACATTCTAAAAGCAAAGTTAGCTATTAATTGCAGTTTTTATATTTTAAAATTAAATTAAAATTCCTGGCACAGTCTGGCATTCTATGCAAATTATATTGTAAGTGCAACAAACTGCATCATGAGAAGAAGACATTGTTGGGAAGATGACAGCACAGATTCTCTTGAAGTTCTGCAGAAGGTCATTGTCACTTACTTCCACTGCACACGTCAACTAAGTAAATGCATTAATCATGCTTACTCAGTTAGCTCCTGTAAAAGAGGCTCTTAAAAGTTGTTTTTTTGTTAGAAAAGCCTCACGTGAGAGAAACTCTATTGGTTGTGACTCATCCTACATGTCTGTAATCAACAGATTAAGGTTGAAGTTAGCAAGTGAACACAAAAAAAACCCCTCCTCTCCTCAAGCTGAATATTGCTACATTATACTCAGGTTATATATAGATTCTATATACGAGGCCATACATATAAAAAAAATCACGGAAAATTCATCCAAAATCAAAAGATGTCATTCATTTAAAATGTTTACACTTTTGGCACCTGGATCACAGCAGTGAAATTGTTAATATTTCTTAGCATACATCCCATCATTCGAATGTGCTTTGTACAAGCCTGTGCTTATTATCCAGATTCATGTTCTGTGTATGGCAGACACAATGCATTCAAATGATGCTTTTCTGCTCTGTGTCTCAGCTTCAGTGCTTTGGCTGTACACACTCACTGCGTCAAACAAATGGGTTTGGTTTATTTTCCTAAATCCCACAAGGATCTAAAGGCTCTTATTAAATCCCCCCCCCCCCCCCCCCCCCCCCGGCTCCATCAGCACGGAATCTATGCATCATAGATAATATTCATTTGGTTGTATTGTGTGGTATCTTTTCAATTTCCAAGATACACTTCCTCTCCTGTGGAGAGCAGTATATGTTGATGGAATAAATATACAGTCAACTAGATGTAGTCACAGTAGGACAATTGTAAGCTTTGGCTTATGTGTGCCTTTGCCTTTGATAGACTTGCAAATTTTTACTGATTCTCAGCCCTATGTAACCTTCACCTATGAAGCATTTTCCAAACCTGTAAACAACAAGAAAAAAGCAAAACTTCTAAATATAAATGAAATACAGAATTATTCCTGAGCATTATAGGCTTGAGGACTTCAGTCTGGAAGTGACTCCGTGACTCCATAGGCCCCCTTCATATTATTAGGTCCTGGTGAACGTTTTTATTGTAAAACTAAAATAAAGATTTTTTTTTTATCTAATAAGTCCTGGAGTGCTATCCATTTTTATACATATCAATGGATTTAAACAATTGTTTGCCCCATTGTATATTTTAATAGCAGTGTGGTTTGGAACCCATACGGAATAATCCGACTGCAGCCTGAGGCATTTTAGTCCCCTTAGTTCTTATATGTTCTCTTTACTTGGACTTTCTCACGTCCCTGTCACTGTGTGGTTCCGGCCCAGTGCTCTCCCTGCTTCTATTCCCCACAACTCATTTACAAGCCAAAGCAGCTTCTAGCTGTCAGTTCGGCCGTGTGATATTCCATTACCGCCGTTCACATTTCCCAGAAGTCTGCAGCTGATTTTTCGTGTTGACATAATTTCTGAAATCAACATAAAAAAGAAGCGCTGTTTGCTTGTACGCACTCAGAGCCTACTGAGCCTGTTCAGCGCTGATAGTGTTAAGGGGCCATATATAGATACTGTCCTGGAGAGACTGGGTGAATGGAAGAATAAAAATAATGTAATGCAGAACCTTTGACCACTGGCAGACACGGAGGGGCAGAAGAGGCAAATAAGAACAGTGTCTTACTATGTAACAATCCCTTGCTAATAAAAAAAATGATAGCAGAAAATAATAAATACAAATATACTTATCTGAGTATCTGACAGATCAAGTAAACCTGTACGATTAACAACAAGATTTAATCTCTTATAGCAGAACCTTTGATATATTCTATTGTGCATGAAGTGTAATTCATGTTGTATGTGACCTGTTTATTGACATTTTACCAATCATACTTTAGTCTTAATGTTATTCAATAAGTATTGGCATCAACCATATGCAAACTCTAACCCCTTTAAGCCCCTTCAAAATAGTAAACTTTTTAAGGCAATAATCACCTTTTCCCTTTTTGCTAATGGCGAGGGATTAGTATTGTTATTGACATTCATGGTGTTATATCAGAGAGGATTTAAAGTGATTTCAAGGTGAATTTCAAATTTAAGGCCAGAGTAGTACAACTCAAAGCATAGCTGACTTAGAGCATTTTTCAGGTCTGACTATTTTGACCTTAAATTTGAAATTCACTTTAGTGAATAAGCCTGTCAGAAAGAGAAAGTCAGCACGCGATAATTAAATTATGAAACGTGTATTTTTATTTAGTCATGCAGCAGAGGAATGTGTCCACTATAACAACTTTATTGCAAATCAGCTGCTTAGCAGGAGTGATTACATACCTATCAAGATGGAAATTAAAGGGTAGTGCATACAATGGTGAATGCTATCTTCTTTGGCTCAGATTGCTATCAGTTCTACCTGGCCACATCCAAATAGTGATATATGAGCACCATAACTGTCCTACAGTACAATCATGGTTGTTCACTAATCCACAAATTGTCAGAAAGTAACAAGGAAATTTCAAATTGAAGACTAAGCTAGAAACCAGAAAAGTTGGAGCATTATTTAAATTCTACCATTTTGACAACAATTGTCAGTTCCCTGCTTAATTTCCTACAATTTGCACATTAGGGAATAAACACTTAACCACTTAAACAGCCATATTGACATTTAGAATACAAAAGTAGCATAAAACAGAAAAAAGGGTGCGCCTAAAATCAATAAAATAATAAATATAAGTCCAGAAAACTTTACGTAAGTCCAAAATGGTACAATCCTCGTGAATGTGGAAGGCACTTGAAAATGGAGTAGGTCTTTACGGATATGTGCTTGTAGTTCAGAAGAACATATCAGAAAAAAAGGGAAAAACAGGACTCCAATGGTACAGTATGTAAATGATACACAATAATAGAATAGTGGTAATAAGTATTACTCACACTTTTCAGAGCTAAAATCCAGCTCTGATATTGAATGCGTGAAGTGGAATAATCCCCACTCAAGGATGTGTGAAGTGGCGCTGGTTGGCCGGTATGTCGGGTGAGTCAGAAGTCCAACGTTGGTACAATCCAGCCGAAAATTGTAAAAGAAAAAATATATATATTGCTCTCTGTTTTGTAGATAAAACAATAATAAGAGATAAAAATGTACTCACGATATATAGAGCAGGCTATACTGCTCGATGTAAGCGTATGGGTGGTATAATCCCCACCTATGGATTCTTTATGCTACTTTCTTAAGTGCTAAATATCAATGTAGCCAGGTACAAATAAAAAAATAGTAAAATAATAAAATATAATAAAAAGGAATATGGCAGTTGGAATATATGGTGCCAAAATAGTTCCTTTATTACAATATATGTGTATATAAAAATAGTATCTAAACGCGTTTCGCCTGAAAAGGCTTCTTCAAGTAGATAATAAAAAGGTTAAAGCACATTTTTATCTCTTATTATTGTTTTATCTACAAAACAGAGAGCACTATATATATTTTTTCTTTTACAATTTTCGGCTGGATTGTACCAATGTTGGACTTCTGACTCACCCGACATACCTGCCAACCAGCGCCACTTCACACATCCTTGAGTGGGGATTATTCCACTTCACGCATTCAATATCAGAGCTGGATTTTAGCTCTGAAAAGTGTGAGTAATACTTATTACCACTATTTTATTATTGTGTATCATTTACATACTGTACCATTGGAGTCCTGTTTTTCCCTTTTTTTTCTTATATGTTCTTCTGAACTACAAGCACATATCCGTAAAGACCTACTCCATTTTCAAGTGCCTTCCACATTCACGAGGATTGTACCATTTTGGACTTACGTAAAGTTTTGCAGAGCATCCCAAACATTCTCAATGAGTGACATGTCCGGTGAGTATGCTGGCCATGAAAGAACTGAAAGTCTTAAGCTTCCTGGAATTGTGTAAAGATCTTTGCAACATGGGGCTGTGCATTCTCATGCTGCAACATGACAGCGTGTTACAGGTCCTGCCAGTATCCAGCAACTTTGCACAGCCATTGACGAGGAGTGGACCAACATTCCACAGTGTTGCACTGCGTGAGGCAAATGGTGGTCACACCAGATACTGACTGGTTTTCGGACCCCCTCCTGCCCTCCCCAGACCACTCCAATACAGTAAAACGGCACATTTTAGAGTGGCATTTTATTGTGGCCAGCCTTTGGCACACCTGTGCAATAATCATGCTGTATAATCAGCATCTTGATATGCCACACCTGTAAATTGGATGGCTTATCTCGGCAAAGGAGAAGTGCTCACTAACACAGATTTAGACAGATTTGTGAACAATATTTGAGAGAAATAGCCCTTTTGTGTGGATAGAAAAAGTCTTAGATCTTTGAGTTCAGCTCATGAAAAATGGCGGCAAAAACAAAAGTGTTGCATTTATAATTGTGTTCAGTGTAAGTCTCATCACAAAATATAAATTGGAAAAAACACAATCACAAAACTAATGTTTAAATCTTGCAGTTTAATGAATTTGTGATAGCATGTTCTTGTCTGTATCTTCTAACTTGTAACTAGCGGCTGCCATTTTTATAGATATGCTCATGTTCTTCATAAAAGGAGGGAAATGCCGCCCTGTCTGGATTAGATTTATAGTAGTTGTTGTATATTATCAGATGGTCACGCTGCTATAAGTGACCGGCATTAACTATTATATGGTTCTGAATGTTATTAAAAAGAATCCTGATGATATGCATGACTTGAAGGTTTGAATAGCAAAGACAAAAGAAATTTTGTGTGCTTTGCACTAGTGGGTCAAATGGCTGAGAATGAGGTTTTACAGCGGTGCCTGCATTATCTTGTGCCAGGCAGGTCTTTCTTACTGCAAAGTAATTTCAGCAAAGCTTCCCAGTTCTCTGATTGCAGCTTTGGATTACTGCTTCAATCATGGCTTATCGAGGGCTTCCACAAAAGGCAACGCACCAGCAGTGTCCTCAGGGGGAAGCCAGATTTAGAAGCCAATTTCCAGAAATACGTACCCCTTCAGTAATGTCGTCTGACAAATAGGAGGGGAAATAATCTGAGATATCGCATGTGAATTTATGGTGATGGCTCTGCCAGTATTTTATAATGGATGGTAACTCAGGCTGTAGAGATTTCGCTGTTGTCCACTTTAACCCTTTCCTTGCTGAACCACAATCATACATAGAATAGTGAACATACATCTTCAGGCTGATTTTGTTGGGCTAATAATTAGTAGTATCATAACTAGAATTTAAAGTGACCCTGGAAAAGGGTTGTATTGTAATATTTGTTATTTCATCCCTATATTTATCTGCAGAAGCAAATAAAAAAAAAAAAAAGACAAAAACAAAGTACATCTCCATTATTAAAGAGTGCACATTTTTTTTAGTACACAACCTGGAGCATGCCACATAATGTCGTGGACCTTTCCCATGTTAATGCGGCAGGTGTGGTTGTAAAGTTACACATTTGGGGTTAATGCTGCAGGTGTAGGGTTTATAAAGCATGGTGTTGGATCAATACTGTAAGCTCGTTTGAGCAGGGCCCCCATCTACTTATTGTTCCTGTGTCACTGTGTAATTGTCTCATTTATTTTAATTCCCCCCCCCCCCTTTCATAATATTGTAAAGCGCTGCGGAATTATTTGACGCTATATATATACCAATAATAATAATAATAATAATAATAATATAGCAGGTGCAGAGTTGATAAATAATTCTTATAAAGACTTGGTGTTATATACTGAACCATAGAACATACAGGGGTTAGGATTAGATATAAGATGTTGTGCAGACAGGGGTTTTGGGAGAGGATTAAATTAGTAAATATAGACTCTGGTCTTTTGAGACCTGGCAATGTCCTGGCTGCTGCGATGTGTATTTATTTGAATGCCTATCACATAATTTATTTTTCTTTACTTGTATTACTGTGTGTCAGCAAAGCGCACTTGTATTGCATCTTGGCAAGATAGAGCTCACATCTAGAGATGGAAAAAAACATTGACATTGAAAGATAATCTAATAAACTAATCCAGCAGTTTTTCTACATTAAACAATAGAGTACTTAAATTAAACCGTTCTTAATTTCCTTAAAAACCTCAATACAAATAATAGTCAGCCCTCCTCCAGTAGTGTTAAAACTTCATTGGTATGGGCTCAGATACAGATTTTGAAATGTTTCTGCACTTGCCGAATCTTTGAACATGCTTTGGCAAAGGTCTAACAGGATCTGAAACATTGCTGTATCTGTTAATGCCTAAAGAAAGATGGAGTTTTAACTCACTACTGGGTCAATTATAATATTTTTTCAACTGTGGACGATAGTTGGTGTAAACCACATCTTTGTGCATCCTCCTGAGAGGCACCTTGTAACAAATAGTTTCCCAAAAAACACTATGTGCAAGTATGTACTGGCTGCTGACACTTCTTAATTAAACCCCGTCTAAGCTTTACTTGTGCTTTTCCAGTACTAAATACAAAATCAGTCTTGTTTACCACCTCTAGTACCAAAGCACAGCATCTTCATCCACATACCTGCAGTGCAAATATCAACCGATACACTGTGTTACTAATGCAGTTATTGAAACAAATTGATTTAGATTCAGGCTAAATAAGTCAGGCTAAGTAGATGTGTACCAGACATCACAAAGAATGTTCCCCCAGCTCTCAACTCAAATGCATGTCATGAGAATTGTTCCTTCCAATAAACAATTCCAAATATCCCTTAAAGTCATACTATTTCTTAAAGAATACATCTCAAGGTAATTCAAAAGGCATATTTTGAAACTTAGCCTGAAATCATTTTTCCGTTAGCTTGTACGAAGTGTAGTGGTAATAAGCATTTTCTCTGCCTTTTTGACACACAGTGAGTTTGTACTGTATATTTTGCTAACATTATGTGTGCTACGGGTCTATAATACTTCCTATCTTGCTCAGCTATGTTGTCTGAGCACAGCAATACCCCCATATGTACCTTTGCCAGGTATATGTGGACATTGAAGGGGCACATTTGAGACACAAGCGTTTAAGTTTTTTCAAACTTTAAATTTTTACTCTGTGTCCTTACCCCACTTTGGAGTTTTTTTAGTAGGTTAATTATTCCAGCTACCCCATAAAGGCATACAATTTCTTAAAAAAGACACCCCAGGGTATTTCAAAAGATATATTTTGACAGCACCCCAAAAAGCCCTTTTTAGGGCTAGAACATCAGTCTGCTTTTTTTTTTTTTTTTTGTGATGTAATTGCAGTTGCCTGCCTGCCAGCTTCTGTTTCAGGCTCACAGTGGATACTGTGCCCACTTGCCCAGTGCCACCACTCATATCTGGTGTCACAATACCTTAAGCTTGCATTTAAAAACAAAAACATTTTTTTCACTGTAATAGATTGAATAGCAGTTAGTTGTCTGCAAGCGTCTGGGTGTCAGGCCTTCAGCGTGAACTCTGCTAACCTCTGCCAGTGTACTTTGCCACTCATATCTGGTGTCACTATAGCGTGCCTTTAAAAAGAAAAAAAGTTTTTCACTGTAAGCTAATAGCAGTCAGTGTCCTTAAAGCGGGTGTCAGGCCTTCAGCGTGTGCTCTGCCAACCTCTGCAAGTGCACTTTGCCACTCATATCTGGTGTCACTATAGCGTGCCTTTAAAAATAATTTTTTTTTCACTGTTATAGATTGAATAGCAGTTAGTTGTCTTCAAGCGGGTGTGTCAGGCCTACAGCGTGTACTCTGCCAACCTCTGCCATTGCACAGTGCCACTCATATCTGGTCGCACAGTAGCTTGCACGCATAGTACCACTAATCCAAATAAAAATGACAGGCAGAGGCAGGCCACCCCGCAGGGGCCACCGTGGTCGTGGTGCTGTGATTCCCTTTTGCCCTAGAATAATGCCCAGTTTTCAGAGGCCACGTACCCTGAACTTGAAAAGTTCTGAGGACATAGTTGACTGGCTAGCACAGGACACCCAATCTTCTACAGCTTCCGCTCGGAACCTTGACGCACAATCCTCCTCCAGCTTAGCTTCGGGCACCTCTCAAGATACCACTCACCCGCCTGCCGCCACCACCAACACTAGCACCACAGCCTCTTCACTTGGTATGTCAGAGGAGTTATTTACACATCCGTTTGAAGAAATGAGTGATGTGCAACCATTAGTGGCAGAGGATGTAGATAACAGGGATATATCTCAGGCAGGCAGCATTACACACATGGACGTACGGTGTGATGATGATGATGTTGTACCCGCTGCTGCTTCCTTTGCTGAGTTGTCAGATACAAGTGAAGCTGTTGATGATGACGATGCGTCCATGGATGTCACGTGGGTGCCCGCTCGGCAAGAAGAAGAACAGGGCGAAAGTTCAGATGGGGAGACAGAGAGGAGGAGACGAGTTGGAAGCAGGGGGAGGTCGTCGCAAGGAGCTAGTGGCACAGTCAGACAGCATGCATTGGCACCCGGGGTCAGCCCGACAGCACGCCAATCAACGCATGCTGTGTCCACCACTAGAATGCCGTCATTGCAGAGCTCAGCAGTGTGGCATTTTTTTTGTGTGTCTGCCTCTGACAACAGCGATGCCATTTGCAACCTGTGCCAAAAGAAACTGAGTCGTGGGAAGTCAAACACCCACCTAGGTACAACTGCTTTGCGTAGGCACATGATCGCACATCACAAACGCCTATGGGATCAACACATGAGTACAAGCAGCACACAAACTCAAAGCCGCCATCCTCCTCCTGGTCCAGCATCTTCAGCCATGTCAACCACTGCTGTCCTCCTTGCCCCCTCTCAAACATCCGCCACTCCGTCTCTCGCCTTGAGCAGTTCCCGCTCATCTGCCCACAGTCAGGTGTCTGTCAAGGACATGTTTGAGCGTAAGAAGCCAATGTCACCAAGTCACCCCCTTGCCCAGCGTCTGACAGCTGGCTTGTCTCAACTATTAGCCCGCCAGCTTTTACCATACAAGCTGGTGGAGTCTGAGGCGTTCAAAAAATTTGTAGCTATTGGGACACCGCAGTGGAAGGTACCCGGACGAAATTTCTTTTCACAAAAGGCAATCCCCAACCTGTACTCGATTGTGCAAAAGGAAGTAATGGCATGTCTGGCACACAGTTTTGGGGCAAGGGTCCATCTGACCACTGATACCTGGTCTGCAAAGCATGGTCAGGGCAGGTATATCACCTACACTGCGCATTGGGTAAACCTGCTGACGGCTGCCAAGCATGGAATGCGTGGCTCTGCAGAGGAGTTGGTGACACCGCCATGACTTGCAGGCAGGCCTGCTGCCACCTCCTCTACTCCTCCTACTCCATCCTCTTCCATAACCTCCTCGGCTGAGTCCTCTTCTGCTGCTGCGTCTTGCTCCACATCAACGGCACCCCCCCAGCTCCCCAGGTAGTATTCCACATCCCGGATACGGCAGTGTCACGCCGTCTTGGGTTTGACTTGCTTGAAAGCAGAGAGTCACACCGGACAAGCACTCCTGTCCGCCCTGAACGCACAGGTGGAAAAGTGGCTGACTCCGCAGCAACTGGATATCAGCAAAGTGGTTTGTGACAACGGAACAAATTTGTTGGCGGCATTGAAGTTGGGCAAGTTGACACATGTGCCGTGCATGGCACATGTGTGTAATCTGATCAGACAACGCTTTGTGCATAAGTACGCAGGCTTACAGGACGTCCTGAAGCAGGCCAGGAAGGTGTGTGGCCATTTCAGGCGTTCCTACACGGCCATGGCGCACTTTGCAGAAATCCAGCGGCGAAACAACATGCCAGTGAGGCGCTTGATTTGCGACAGCCCGACACATTGGAATTCAACACTCCTAATGTTCGACCGCCTGCTCCAACAAGAAAAAGCCGTTAATGAATATTTGTATGACCAGAGTTCTAGGACAGCCTCTGGGTAGCTGGGAACTTTTTTGCCACGTTACTGGACGCTCATGCGCAATGCCTGTAGGCTCATGCGTCCTTTTGAGGAGGTGACAAACCTAGTCAGTCGAACCGAAGGCACCATCAGCAACATCATACCATTTGTTTTCTTCCTGGAGCGTGCCCTGTGAAGAGTGCTGGATCAGGCCGTAGATCAGCGTGAAGAGGAAGAGTTGTGGTCACCATCACCACCAGAAACAGCCTTATCAGCATCGCTTGCTGGACCTGCGGCAACGCTGGAAGAGGATTGTGAGGAAGAGGAGTCAGAGGAGGAATGTGGCTTTGAGGAGGAGGAGGAAGACCAACCACAACAGGCATCCCAGGGTGCTTGTTGTCACCTATCTGGTACCCGTGGTGTTGTACGTGGCTGGGGGGAAGAACATACCTTCATTGAGATCACTGAGGAGGAGGAACGGGAAATGAGTAGCTCGGCATCCAACCTTGTGCAAATGGGGTCTTTCATGCTGTCGTGCCTGTTGAGGGACCCTCGTATAAAAAGGCTGAAGTTGAACAACCTGTACTGGGTGTCCACGCTACTAGACCCCCGGTATAAGCAGAAGGTGGCGGAAATGTTACCAAATTACAACGTGTCGGAAAGGATGCAGCATTTGCAAAATAAATTAAAAAGTATGCTTTACACAGCGTATAAGGGTGATGTCACAGCACAACGGGAATCTAACATGGGAAGAGGTGAAAGTCATCCTCCTCCTCCCACGACCACGCCGGCAAGGTCAGGATGCTTTAAAGACGTGTTGTTGATGGAGGACAAGTCCTACGCATCGCCACAGCCCTTCGGGATCCACCCTCAGAGAACGACTCGACTGACAGGTAGCAGACTACCTCGCCTTAACTGCAGATATCGACACTCTGAGGAGCGATGAACCCCTTGACTACTGGGTGTGCAGGCTTGACCTGTGGCCTGAGCTATCCCAATTTGCGATAGAACTTCTGGCCTGCCCCGCTTCAAGTGTCCTGTCAGAAAGGACCTTCAGTGCAGCAGGAGGTATTGTCACTGAGAAGAGAAGTCGCCTAGGTCAAAAAAGTCTAGATTACCTCACCTTTATTAAGATGAATGAGGGATGGATCCCGAAGGGACTGACAGTGGGCGATACATTCGACTAAAAAAGGCCTGATGAGATGAGCTGCCTTGGGCTAAAAATGGTCCACACGCTGCTGTATTTTAGCTCTGAATGCCGGTTGACTTGCGTGACTTATCCGCCACCAACTAGGGTTCAAGCTGCAATGTTTTAGGGCACTTTCTGCCTGGGAAACAAACGTCAATTTATATGGCCGCTGCTAGAGCAACAGAGCGGCTGCAACAATACCTAATTTTTCAGGCATGTGTACATGCCTAATTTTTCGGCCCTCTGGTGCTGCACTGTGGCTTCAAAAACCAAACCCCAAAAAAGGCACATAACAGGGATTAAACTGATAGGAGTAGTACTACTTAACACACCACTCCTATCTGGTGGCACATTAGATTGCACGCGCAGTGCCCCAAATTTGAAGTAGGAGTACCGACCAAGCATCTTTTTCCATCTCCCGGTTCCTAAAATCGATGCCATATACACGTCCCCTGATAGGGCGCCAGCTCGTTATTCTCTTGGGTGCCAGCTCGTTATTCTCTTTTTCACTTCACTAGGGACACTTCACTGCACTATGGGCACTTAGACCCACTCTTTGTCTTGCATACTGTTATTCCTAGCCAACATCTGTTATGGGAAATCAGGCAGTCATCTAAACGTTTAGATTGAGCTTTAGCTCAGAACACCCTTGAAGGTGTTTAAGGAGATTAGGGCTAGTTTAGAGGATTATTCTTAGACCTCTCTGAGTCTTTATAACACATCTACCTATCCAGCATTTCTGGAAACTAGCTAAGAGAAAGGGTGGCTGTGTGTCTGTGATACATTTAACTTTATATCACCTTATTAAACACAACTGGAGACACGACTCACACCTGTACAATGGGGAACGGCACTGTTATGGCAACATAAAAGTTCCTCAAGCTCCTACTACCAGGAGGTCAATTATAAACTAATCTCCATGTGGTATAGAACACCGGTCGCACTACAGAGGATTTTCCCAGAGGCATCCCCAATGTGCTGGAGATGTCAGGAGGCAAGAGGCACTATGCTACACCTATGGTGGATAATTGGAGTGTAGCCAACAGACACACACCAGGCTCTTATTCGAATCCGATAATGGGAAAAGCGCCACCATACTATGATAACACACTCCACTGATACACCAGCCACATCATATATCGCTCGCATTGTACATTGCCTTAAAGTTACACATGTTCCACACTACACGACTATGTCAATTGTTCGAAACTGTTGGATATTGTATGTCATGATTTGCCACACTGTTCTACCTGGAGGCCTGCAAGCCTCATTCTTTTTGTCTCATCTCTCTATTGAATCTATGTAAATAAAAACAGATTTACAAAAAAAAAACTTCATATCACCTTATTGACACTTGATCACTCCGGTCTCCATACTCTCTGCCTATACCCATCTATTTAGAGGGAATTTCCTTGCCCCTGTCAATATTATATAATAGGTAATAGTATTACCATTATTACACAATTAGGTCTCTGAGGACAGGTGTCAATCCATATCTGCCAAGTGACCCTATGTAGGGGGAACAGTCCCTATTCTGCTCTGTGTCAGTGTGTATCAGGAATCCTTAGGATAGGTGTCAATCCATACCTGCCAAGTGACCCTATGTAGGGTGAACAGTCCCTATTCTGCTCTGTGTCAGTGTGTATCAGGGTCCCAGAGAACAGGTGTCAATCCATATCTGCCAAGTGACCTTATGTAGGGGGAACAGTCCATATTCTGCTCTGTGTCAGTGTGTATCAGGGATCCTTAGGATAGGTGTCAATCCATACCTGCCAAGTGACCCTATGTAGGGGGAACAGTCCCTATTCTGCTCTGTGCCAGTGTGTATCAGGGGCTCTGAGGACAGGTGTCAATCCATATATGCCAAGTGACCCTATTTAGGGGGAACAGTCTCTATTCTGCTCTGTGTCAGTGTGTATCATGAACTCTGAGGATAGGTGTTGTGACGAAGTGCCCTTCGCCACTTTGTCCTGGAGAGGCCTGCTTGCCTGCCTCCTCCCCTGCAACTATGGTCCTGGACTATATTGCACTGTAAACCCTGTATTCAGGCATATGGACTTGTATTAGACTGTCTTTTTCCCTTTATCTATGCTGTAGGTTTGGACTGCTAATCTAACCTAACAGCCAGGGGATTTAGGCGAATATATTGCATGAGAATGCCATTACTGGAGAATACAGCCGTTCGTATGATTTCATGCGAATTCTTTGTGCTCTGAATAGGTGGCCGCCATTTCGGGACTTTTCCACGTGTTCGCGGCCATCTTGCGTGCGAACAGCGGTGTTTGCCTGTGAACGCATGGAACTGAAATCGGAAGCACAAACAGGCGAATACCGCTAAGACCTCCAGACATCCAGAACTACGCACGGAAACTACCGAACGACCGGCCGTTCGGTAGTTATACTTAACTTAGTATGGGGATTCTAGCGACCACAAAGATGCGAATGGATGGCAGGAATTTCGTCTATTTTACCATGCGAACGGAGACCAACCGCAAGGCCAAAACTCATGGAACTATTTTCGGCTAGTTGGTCTGTGCGGTCGGTCAAAACTTTGGAGCCCTGTATCTCCCGAACCATCCATCCGAATGGGCTGATTTTTGGACAGACTGTTCCCCTGAACAAGGGCTATTTGGGGATACCAGATTTAAAGCTGTACCCCCTGTTTTTGGGGTACATCCAGAACTTGGGTAAAATAATGTATGTTTTAATTGGGTTATGTGTTTATCTGAGGGGAGGAGACGTGGGGGTGTTACCATGCATGTGATTGGTCAATTTCATCCTCCCCCTGGGAGTGTCCTGTATGTACCTGATCCTAATAAAAAGCAGGCTGGGTGTTCCAGTCCTCAGACCTCTTCTGACCCTCAATACGTAGCCGTGTCTCGTTATTGGAGGGAACTGCTATATCACACTGGGGATTGCTATGCGCTGCATATTCCCCTGAGCTCTTAATCACTTAGCTCTTTTAAGAGCTTGTTCCTGTTACGCTCTCCTGGAGGAGAGGCCTTCCCCACACGGTCCTGGAGGACAGAAGCCGATCCAGGGTGGAAGGAAGACGGCGCGGCTCCAGTTAAGCTACGGCGGTTGTGGAGCCTGCGGTGGTTGTGGTGTCGTCTGCAGTGCTTGGAGTCCTCTGAGAGCGCTAGGAGCATCCATCAACGGAGGGTACTCGGTCGGAGTACACGGAGCTCCGTTACATTGGTGGCAGCGGTGGGATGGCGTCCTAGTGCGAGGAGAAGCAGCTCAGAGACACTGGTAACGTTTGGAGTTACAATTGAGGGCAACGCTAGCCATTGGGCAGCGCCCCTGGCTACAACAGGATGGCTTCCCTAGTGCGAGGAACAGCATCCTGGGAACACCCAGCAAAACTGGACTATTGGTATAGTCACGTACAGTTTGACGCTATGCTGAAGCGGCGGTTGGCTGTCTACGGGTCCCTTCTAACCGAGGAAATGATACCAAGAATGAGGAGAGAACTGGCGGAGTATCTGCAGATGGAAGCAGAATATCGGGCAGTGAGGGCAAAGTATTCCGTCCCTGCGCCCCAACAACAGCGTGAGTTACAGGGGGCCGAAGGGGCCGTCCTTCCCCCCCAGCAGCCGTGTGTCCTACAGAGAGCAGAGACAGTTGGTCCCTCTCTACAGCAACAGGACCATGGTAAGGGAGTGGAGACAGGCGGTCTCCCTCTCCAGCGGCAGTGTGTACCCCAGGGGGCCGAAGGTGCCGTTCTTCCCCCCCAGCAGCCGGGTGTCCTACAGAGAGCAGAGACAGTTGGTCCCTCTCTACAGCAACAGGACCATGGTAAGGGAGTGGAGACAGGCGGTCTCCCTCTCCAGCGGCAGTGTGTACCCCAGGGGGCCGAAGGTGCCGTCCTTCCCCCCCAGCAGCAGTATGTCCTACAGAGAGCAGAGACAGTTGGTCCCTCTCTACAGCAACAGGACCATGGTAAGGGAGCGGAGACAGGCGGTCTCCCTCTCCAGCGGCAGTGCGTACCCCAGGGGGCCGAAGGTGCCGTTCTTCCCCCCCAGCAGCAGTGTGTCCTACAGAGAGCAGAGACAGTTGGTCCCTCTCTACAGCAACAGGACCATGGTAAGGGAGTGGAGACAGGCGGTCTCCCTCTCCAGCGGCAGCCTGTGTTTCCAGGAAAGGAGCACAGCACCCCCTCTCCCCAGCGGCAGCTTCCCCCAACAAGGGGAGACACCAATCCTCCAGACGGCGCAGATGGGACCGTGGTCTCTGTGCCTGACCTACAGGGATGCTGGACAGCCTTTCCAGATCCCCAACTACCCTCACCGGGACACCCAGAGGAGGGGGTAAGTACAAATTCCCCTCCCCAGCTAACTCCTAGCGTGGCACCAGGGTTAACGGAGGCGATGCTAACCCCTCCTGACGTCCGTGTTCCCTTGACTACTGAGCCGGACTATGGTCTCAGTACCCCAGCGGAAGAGCTGGCAGCTGGACAGAGCGCAGTCGGCCTCTGCCCTACCTTTGTCCCTGGTCCAGAGCCTGATGTCCTGCAGGCTACCCCAGCAGAAGAGCTGGCATCTGGGCAGAGTGCAGTTGGCCTCTGCCCTTCAAGTACCCTCGGCATGTGGCCTCATTACCACAGCCAAATACCCAGGTGCAGTGACTGTGTGTTGTGGGTGGGCTGTTCCTGTACTTTGATGTTGTGGGGGGGCTACTCGGACATCTGTTTATTGTGGGTTGGTGGATCGACTAACGGAGGCACTGACCGACAGAAGGTCAGGTGCCTGGTTAGTCTTCCCCCCAAAGGGGAGATGTGTGACGAAGTGCCCTTCGCCACTTTGTCCTGGAGAGGCCTGCTTGCCTGCCTCCTCCCCTGCGACTATGGTCCTGGACTATATTGCACTGTAAACCCTGTATTCAGGCATATGGACTTGTATTAGACTGTCTTTTTCCCTTTATCTATGCTGTAGGTTTGGACTGCTAATCTAACCTAACAGCCAGGGGATTTAGGCGAATATATTGCATGAGAATGCCATTACTGGAGAATACAGCCGTTCGTATGATTTCATGCGAATTCTTTGTGCTCTGAATAGGTGGCCGCCATTTCGGGACTTTTCCACGTGTTCGCGGCCATCTTGCGTGCGAACAGCGGTGTTTGCCTGTGAACGCATGGAACTGAAATCGGAAGCACAAACAGGCGAATACCGCTAAGACCTCCAGACATCCAGAACTACGCACGGAAACTACCGAACGACCGGCCGTTCGGTAGTTATACTTAACTTAGTATGGGGATTCTAGCGACCACAAAGATGCGAATGGATGGCAGGAATTTCGTCTATTTTACCATGCGAACGGAGACCGACCGCAAGGCCAAAACTCATGGAACTATTTTCGGCTAGTTGGTCTGTGCGGTCGGTCAAAACTTTGGAGCCCTGTATCTCCCGAACCATCCATCCGAATGGGCTGATTTTTGGACAGACTGTTCCCCTGAACAAGGGCTATTTGGGGATACCAGATTTAAAGCTGTACCCCCTGTTTTTGGGGTACATCCAGAACTTGGGTAAAATAATGTATGTTTTAATTGGGTTATGTGTTTATCTGAGGGGAGGAGACGTGGGGGTGTTACCATGCATGTGATTGGTCAATTTCATCCTCCCCCTGGGAGTGTCCTGTATGTACCTGATCCTAATAAAAAGCAGGCTGGGTGTTCCAGTCCTCAGACCTCTTCTGACCCTCAATACGTAGCCGTGTCTCGTTATTGGAGGGAACTGCTATATCACACTGGGGATTGCTATGCGCTGCATATTCCCCTGAGCTCTTAATCACTTAGCTCTTTTAAGAGCTTGTTCCTGTTACGCTCTCCTGGAGGAGAGGCCTTCCCCACACGGTCCTGGAGGACAGAAGCCGATCCAGGGTGGAAGGAAGACGGCGCGGCTCCAGTTAAGCTACGGCGGTTGTGGAGCCTGCGGTGGTTGTGGTGTCGTCTGCAGTGCTTGGAGTCCTCTGAGAGCGCTAGGAGCATCCATCAACGGAGGGTACTCGGTCGGAGTACACGGAGCTCCGTTACATTGGTGGCAGCGGTGGGATGGCGTCCTAGTGCGAGGAGAAGCAGCTCAGAGACACTGGTAACGTTTGGAGTTACAATTGAGGGCAACGCTAGCCATTGGGCAGCGCCCCTGGCTACAACAGGATGGCTTCCCTAGTGCGAGGAACAGCATCCTGGGAACACCCAGCAAAACTGGACTATTGGTATAGTCACGTACAGTTTGACGCTATGCTGAAGCGGCGGTTGGCTGTCTACGGGTCCCTTCTAACCGAGGAAATGATACCAAGAATGAGGAGAGAACTGGCGGAGTATCTGCAGATGGAAGCAGAATATCGGGCAGTGAGGGCAAAGTATTCCGTCCCTGCGCCCCAACAACAGCGTGAGTTACAGGGGGCCGAAGGGGCCGTCCTTCCCCCCCAGCAGCCGTGTGTCCTACAGAGAGCAGAGACAGTTGGTCCCTCTCTACAGCAACAGGACCATGGTAAGGGAGTGGAGACAGGCGGTCTCCCTCTCCAGCGGCAGTGTGTACCCCAGGGGGCCGAAGGTGCCGTTCTTCCCCCCCAGCAGCCGGGTGTCCTACAGAGAGCAGAGACAGTTGGTCCCTCTCTACAGCAACAGGACCATGGTAAGGGAGTGGAGACAGGCGGTCTCCCTCTCCAGCGGCAGTGTGTACCCCAGGGGGCCGAAGGTGCCGTCCTTCCCCCCCAGCAGCAGTATGTCCTACAGAGAGCAGAGACAGTTGGTCCCTCTCTACAGCAACAGGACCATGGTAAGGGAGCGGAGACAGGCGGTCTCCCTCTCCAGCGGCAGTGCGTACCCCAGGGGGCCGAAGGTGCCGTTCTTCCCCCCCAGCAGCAGTGTGTCCTACAGAGAGCAGAGACAGTTGGTCCCTCTCTACAGCAACAGGACCATGGTAAGGGAGTGGAGACAGGCGGTCTCCCTCTCCAGCGGCAGCCTGTGTTTCCAGGAAAGGAGCACAGCACCCCCTCTCCCCAGCGGCAGCTTCCCCCAACAAGGGGAGACACCAATCCTCCAGACGGCGCAGATGGGACCGTGGTCTCTGTGCCTGACCTACAGGGATGCTGGACAGCCTTTCCAGATCCCCAACTACCCTCACCGGGACACCCAGAGGAGGGGGTAAGTACAAATTCCCCTCCCCAGCTAACTCCTAGCGTGGCACCAGGGTTAACGGAGGCGATGCTAACCCCTCCTGACGTCCGTGTTCCCTTGACTACTGAGCCGGACTATGGTCTCAGTACCCCAGCGGAAGAGCTGGCAGCTGGACAGAGCGCAGTCGGCCTCTGCCCTACCTTTGTCCCTGGTCCAGAGCCTGATGTCCTGCAGGCTACCCCAGCAGAAGAGCTGGCATCTGGGCAGAGTGCAGTTGGCCTCTGCCCTTCAAGTACCCTCGGCATGTGGCCTCATTACCACAGCCAAATACCCAGGTGCAGTGACTGTGTGTTGTGGGTGGGCTGTTCCTGTACTTTGATGTTGTGGGGGGGCTACTCGGACATCTGTTTATTGTGGGTTGGTGGATCGACTAACGGAGGCACTGACCGACAGAAGGTCAGGTGCCTGGTTAGTCTTCCCCCCAAAGGGGAGATGTGTGACGAAGTGCCCTTCGCCACTTTGTCCTGGAGAGGCCTGCTTGCCTGCCTCCTCCCCTGCGACTATGGTCCTGGACTATATTGCACTGTAAACCCTGTATTCAGGCATATGGACTTGTATTAGACTGTCTTTTTCCCTTTATCTATGCTGTAGGTTTGGACTGCTAATCTAACCTAACAGCCAGGGGATTTAGGCGAATATATTGCATGAGAATGCCATTACTGGAGAATACAGCCGTTCGTATGATTTCATGCGAATTCTTTGTGCTCTGAATAGGTGGCCGCCATTTCGGGACTTTTCCACGTGTTCGCGGCCATCTTGCGTGCGAACAGCGGTGTTTGCCTGTGAACGCATGGAACTGAAATCGGAAGCACAAACAGGCGAATACCGCTAAGACCTCCAGACATCCAGAACTACGCACGGAAACTACCGAACGACCGGCCGTTCGGTAGTTATACTTAACTTAGTATGGGGATTCTAGCGACCACAAAGATGCGAATGGATGGCAGGAATTTCGTCTATTTTACCATGCGAACGGAGACCGACCGCAAGGCCAAAACTCATGGAACTATTTTCGGCTAGTTGGTCTGTGCGGTCGGTCAAAACTTTGGAGCCCTGTATCTCCCGAACCATCCATCCGAATGGGCTGATTTTTGGACAGACTGTTCCCCTGAACAAGGGCTATTTGGGGATACCAGATTTAAAGCTGTACCCCCTGTTTTTGGGGTACATCCAGAACTTGGGTAAAATAATGTATGTTTTAATTGGGTTATGTGTTTATCTGAGGGGAGGAGACGTGGGGGTGTTACCATGCATGTGATTGGTCAATTTCATCCTCCCCCTGGGAGTGTCCTGTATGTACCTGATCCTAATAAAAAGCAGGCTGGGTGTTCCAGTCCTCAGACCTCTTCTGACCCTCAATACGTAGCCGTGTCTCGTTATTGGAGGGAACTGCTATATCACACTGGGGATTGCTATGCGCTGCATATTCCCCTGAGCTCTTAATCACTTAGCTCTTTTAAGAGCTTGTTCCTGTTACGCTCTCCTGGAGGAGAGGCCTTCCCCACACGGTCCTGGAGGACAGAAGCCGATCCAGGGTGGAAGGAAGACGGCGCGGCTCCAGTTAAGCTACGGCGGTTGTGGAGCCTGCGGTGGTTGTGGTGTCGTCTGCAGTGCTTGGAGTCCTCTGAGAGCGCTAGGAGCATCCATCAACGGAGGGTACTCGGTCGGAGTACACGGAGCTCCGTTACATTGGTGGCAGCGGTGGGATGGCGTCCTAGTGCGAGGAGAAGCAGCTCAGAGACACTGGTAACGTTTGGAGTTACAATTGAGGGCAACGCTAGCCATTGGGCAGCGCCCCTGGCTACAACAGGATGGCTTCCCTAGTGCGAGGAACAGCATCCTGGGAACACCCAGCAAAACTGGACTATTGGTATAGTCACGTACAGTTTGACGCTATGCTGAAGCGGCGGTTGGCTGTCTACGGGTCCCTTCTAACCGAGGAAATGATACCAAGAATGAGGAGAGAACTGGCGGAGTATCTGCAGATGGAAGCAGAATATCGGGCAGTGAGGGCAAAGTATTCCGTCCCTGCGCCCCAACAACAGCGTGAGTTACAGGGGGCCGAAGGGGCCGTCCTTCCCCCCCAGCAGCCGTGTGTCCTACAGAGAGCAGAGACAGTTGGTCCCTCTCTACAGCAACAGGACCATGGTAAGGGAGTGGAGACAGGCGGTCTCCCTCTCCAGCGGCAGTGTGTACCCCAGGGGGCCGAAGGTGCCGTTCTTCCCCCCCAGCAGCCGGGTGTCCTACAGAGAGCAGAGACAGTTGGTCCCTCTCTACAGCAACAGGACCATGGTAAGGGAGTGGAGACAGGCGGTCTCCCTCTCCAGCGGCAGTGTGTACCCCAGGGGGCCGAAGGTGCCGTCCTTCCCCCCCAGCAGCAGTATGTCCTACAGAGAGCAGAGACAGTTGGTCCCTCTCTACAGCAACAGGACCATGGTAAGGGAGCGGAGACAGGCGGTCTCCCTCTCCAGCGGCAGTGCGTACCCCAGGGGGCCGAAGGTGCCGTTCTTCCCCCCCAGCAGCAGTGTGTCCTACAGAGAGCAGAGACAGTTGGTCCCTCTCTACAGCAACAGGACCATGGTAAGGGAGTGGAGACAGGCGGTCTCCCTCTCCAGCGGCAGCCTGTGTTTCCAGGAAAGGAGCACAGCACCCCCTCTCCCCAGCGGCAGCTTCCCCCAACAAGGGGAGACACCAATCCTCCAGACGGCGCAGATGGGACCGTGGTCTCTGTGCCTGACCTACAGGGATGCTGGACAGC
Organism: Pelobates fuscus; assembly: GCF_036172605.1. NCBI lineage: Eukaryota > Metazoa > Chordata > Amphibia > Anura > Pelobatidae > Pelobates > Pelobates fuscus. The sequence goes on along the minus strand of NC_086321.1, from coordinate 144,084,897 downwards.
CTTTCCAGATCCCCAACTACCCTCACCGGGACACCCAGAGGAGGGGGTAAGTACAAATTCCCCTCCCCAGCTAACTCCTAGCGTGGCACCAGGGTTAACGGAGGCGATGCTAACCCCTCCTGACGTCCGTGTTCCCTTGACTACTGAGCCGGACTATGGTCTCAGTACCCCAGCGGAAGAGCTGGCAGCTGGACAGAGCGCAGTCGGCCTCTGCCCTACCTTTGTCCCTGGTCCAGAGCCTGATGTCCTGCAGGCTACCCCAGCAGAAGAGCTGGCATCTGGGCAGAGTGCAGTTGGCCTCTGCCCTTCAAGTACCCTCGGCATGTGGCCTCATTACCACAGCCAAATACCCAGGTGCAGTGACTGTGTGTTGTGGGTGGGCTGTTCCTGTACTTTGATGTTGTGGGGGGGCTACTCGGACATCTGTTTATTGTGGGTTGGTGGATCGACTAACGGAGGCACTGACCGACAGAAGGTCAGGTGCCTGGTTAGTCTTCCCCCCAAAGGGGAGATGTGTGACGAAGTGCCCTTCGCCACTTTGTCCTGGAGAGGCCTGCTTGCCTGCCTCCTCCCCTGCGACTATGGTCCTGGACTATATTGCACTGTAAACCCTGTATTCAGGCATATGGACTTGTATTAGACTGTCTTTTTCCCTTTATCTATGCTGTAGGTTTGGACTGCTAATCTAACCTAACAGCCAGGGGATTTAGGCGAATATATTGCATGAGAATGCCATTACTGGAGAATACAGCCGTTCGTATGATTTCATGCGAATTCTTTGTGCTCTGAATAGGTGGCCGCCATTTCGGGACTTTTCCACGTGTTCGCGGCCATCTTGCGTGCGAACAGCGGTGTTTGCCTGTGAACGCATGGAACTGAAATCGGAAGCACAAACAGGCGAATACCGCTAAGACCTCCAGACATCCAGAACTACGCACGGAAACTACCGAACGACCGGCCGTTCGGTAGTTATACTTAACTTAGTATGGGGATTCTAGCGACCACAAAGATGCGAATGGATGGCAGGAATTTCGTCTATTTTACCATGCGAACGGAGACCGACCGCAAGGCCAAAACTCATGGAACTATTTTCGGCTAGTTGGTCTGTGCGGTCGGTCAAAACTTTGGAGCCCTGTATCTCCCGAACCATCCATCCGAATGGGCTGATTTTTGGACAGACTGTTCCCCTGAACAAGGGCTATTTGGGGATACCAGATTTAAAGCTGTACCCCCTGTTTTTGGGGTACATCCAGAACTTGGGTAAAATAATGTATGTTTTAATTGGGTTATGTGTTTATCTGAGGGGAGGAGACGTGGGGGTGTTACCATGCATGTGATTGGTCAATTTCATCCTCCCCCTGGGAGTGTCCTGTATGTACCTGATCCTAATAAAAAGCAGGCTGGGTGTTCCAGTCCTCAGACCTCTTCTGACCCTCAATACGTAGCCGTGTCTCGTTATTGGAGGGAACTGCTATATCACACTGGGGATTGCTATGCGCTGCATATTCCCCTGAGCTCTTAATCACTTAGCTCTTTTAAGAGCTTGTTCCTGTTACGCTCTCCTGGAGGAGAGGCCTTCCCCACACGGTCCTGGAGGACAGAAGCCGATCCAGGGTGGAAGGAAGACGGCGCGGCTCCAGTTAAGCTACGGCGGTTGTGGAGCCTGCGGTGGTTGTGGTGTCGTCTGCAGTGCTTGGAGTCCTCTGAGAGCGCTAGGAGCATCCATCAACGGAGGGTACTCGGTCGGAGTACACGGAGCTCCGTTACATTGGTGGCAGCGGTGGGATGGCGTCCTAGTGCGAGGAGAAGCAGCTCAGAGACACTGGTAACGTTTGGAGTTACAATTGAGGGCAACGCTAGCCATTGGGCAGCGCCCCTGGCTACAACAGGATGGCTTCCCTAGTGCGAGGAACAGCATCCTGGGAACACCCAGCAAAACTGGACTATTGGTATAGTCACGTACAGTTTGACGCTATGCTGAAGCGGCGGTTGGCTGTCTACGGGTCCCTTCTAACCGAGGAAATGATACCAAGAATGAGGAGAGAACTGGCGGAGTATCTGCAGATGGAAGCAGAATATCGGGCAGTGAGGGCAAAGTATTCCGTCCCTGCGCCCCAACAACAGCGTGAGTTACAGGGGGCCGAAGGGGCCGTCCTTCCCCCCCAGCAGCCGTGTGTCCTACAGAGAGCAGAGACAGTTGGTCCCTCTCTACAGCAACAGGACCATGGTAAGGGAGTGGAGACAGGCGGTCTCCCTCTCCAGCGGCAGTGTGTACCCCAGGGGGCCGAAGGTGCCGTTCTTCCCCCCCAGCAGCCGGGTGTCCTACAGAGAGCAGAGACAGTTGGTCCCTCTCTACAGCAACAGGACCATGGTAAGGGAGTGGAGACAGGCGGTCTCCCTCTCCAGCGGCAGTGTGTACCCCAGGGGGCCGAAGGTGCCGTCCTTCCCCCCCAGCAGCAGTATGTCCTACAGAGAGCAGAGACAGTTGGTCCCTCTCTACAGCAACAGGACCATGGTAAGGGAGCGGAGACAGGCGGTCTCCCTCTCCAGCGGCAGTGCGTACCCCAGGGGGCCGAAGGTGCCGTTCTTCCCCCCCAGCAGCAGTGTGTCCTACAGAGAGCAGAGACAGTTGGTCCCTCTCTACAGCAACAGGACCATGGTAAGGGAGTGGAGACAGGCGGTCTCCCTCTCCAGCGGCAGCCTGTGTTTCCAGGAAAGGAGCACAGCACCCCCTCTCCCCAGCGGCAGCTTCCCCCAACAAGGGGAGACACCAATCCTCCAGACGGCGCAGATGGGACCGTGGTCTCTGTGCCTGACCTACAGGGATGCTGGACAGCCTTTCCAGATCCCCAACTACCCTCACCGGGACACCCAGAGGAGGGGGTAAGTACAAATTCCCCTCCCCAGCTAACTCCTAGCGTGGCACCAGGGTTAACGGAGGCGATGCTAACCCCTCCTGACGTCCGTGTTCCCTTGACTACTGAGCCGGACTATGGTCTCAGTACCCCAGCGGAAGAGCTGGCAGCTGGACAGAGCGCAGTCGGCCTCTGCCCTACCTTTGTCCCTGGTCCAGAGCCTGATGTCCTGCAGGCTACCCCAGCAGAAGAGCTGGCATCTGGGCAGAGTGCAGTTGGCCTCTGCCCTTCAAGTACCCTCGGCATGTGGCCTCATTACCACAGCCAAATACCCAGGTGCAGTGACTGTGTGTTGTGGGTGGGCTGTTCCTGTACTTTGATGTTGTGGGGGGGCTACTCGGACATCTGTTTATTGTGGGTTGGTGGATCGACTAACGGAGGCACTGACCGACAGAAGGTCAGGTGCCTGGTTAGTCTTCCCCCCAAAGGGGAGATGTGTGACGAAGTGCCCTTCGCCACTTTGTCCTGGAGAGGCCTGCTTGCCTGCCTCCTCCCCTGCGACTATGGTCCTGGACTATATTGCACTGTAAACCCTGTATTCAGGCATATGGACTTGTATTAGACTGTCTTTTTCCCTTTATCTATGCTGTAGGTTTGGACTGCTAATCTAACCTAACAGCCAGGGGATTTAGGCGAATATATTGCATGAGAATGCCATTACTGGAGAATACAGCCGTTCGTATGATTTCATGCGAATTCTTTGTGCTCTGAATAGGTGGCCGCCATTTCGGGACTTTTCCACGTGTTCGCGGCCATCTTGCGTGCGAACAGCGGTGTTTGCCTGTGAACGCATGGAACTGAAATCGGAAGCACAAACAGGCGAATACCGCTAAGACCTCCAGACATCCAGAACTACGCACGGAAACTACCGAACGACCGGCCGTTCGGTAGTTATACTTAACTTAGTATGGGGATTCTAGCGACCACAAAGATGCGAATGGATGGCAGGAATTTCGTCTATTTTACCATGCGAACGGAGACCGACCGCAAGGCCAAAACTCATGGAACTATTTTCGGCTAGTTGGTCTGTGCGGTCGGTCAAAACTTTGGAGCCCTGTATCTCCCGAACCATCCATCCGAATGGGCTGATTTTTGGACAGACTGTTCCCCTGAACAAGGGCTATTTGGGGATACCAGATTTAAAGCTGTACCCCCTGTTTTTGGGGTACATCCAGAACTTGGGTAAAATAATGTATGTTTTAATTGGGTTATGTGTTTATCTGAGGGGAGGAGACGTGGGGGTGTTACCATGCATGTGATTGGTCAATTTCATCCTCCCCCTGGGAGTGTCCTGTATGTACCTGATCCTAATAAAAAGCAGGCTGGGTGTTCCAGTCCTCAGACCTCTTCTGACCCTCAATACGTAGCCGTGTCTCGTTATTGGAGGGAACTGCTATATCACACTGGGGATTGCTATGCGCTGCATATTCCCCTGAGCTCTTAATCACTTAGCTCTTTTAAGAGCTTGTTCCTGTTACGCTCTCCTGGAGGAGAGGTCTTCCCCACACGGTCCTGGAGGACAGAAGCCGATCCAGGGTGGAAGGAAGACGGCGCGGCTCCAGTTAAGCTACGGCGGTTGTGGAGCCTGCGGTGGTTGTGGTGTCGTCTGCAGTGCTTGGAGTCCTCTGAGAGCGCTAGGAGCATCCATCAACGGAGGGTACTCGGTCGGAGTACACGGAGCTCCGTTACAGGTGTCAATCCATATCTGCCAAGTGACCTTATGTGGGGGAACAGTCTCTATTCTGCTCTGTGTCAGTGTGTATCATGATCTCTGAGGACAGGTGTCAATCCATATCTGTCAAGTGACCCTATGTAGGGGGAACAGTCTCTATTCTGCTCTGTGTCAGTGTGTATCATGGTCTCTGAGAACAGGTGTCAATCCATATCTGCCAAGTGACCCTATGTAGGGGGAACAGTCTCTATTCTGCTCTGTGTCAGTGTGTATCATGGTCTCTGAGCACAGCTGTCAATCCATATCTGCCAAGTGACCCTATGTAGGGGAAACAGTCTCTATTCTGCTCTGTGTCAGTGTGTATCATGGTCTCTGAGGACAGGTGTCAATCCATATCTGCCAAGTGACCCTATGTAGGGGGAACAGTCCCTATTCTGCTCTGTTTCAGTGTGTATCATGGTCTCTGAGGACAGGTGTCAATCCATATCTGCCAAGTGACCCTATGTAGGGGGAACAGTCTCTATTCTGCTCTGTGTCAGTGTGTATCATGTTCTCTGAGGACAGGTATCAATCCATATCTGCCAAGTGACCCTATGTAGGGGGAACAGTCTCTATTCTGCTCTGTGTCAGTGTGTATCATGATCTCTGAGGACAGGTGTCAATCCATATCTGCCAAGTGACCCTATGTAGGAGGAACAGTCTCCATTCTGCTCTGCGTCAGTGTGTATCATGGTCTCTGAGGACAGGTGTCAATCCATATCTGCCAAGTGACCCTATGTAGGGGGAACAGTCTCTATTCTGCTCTGTGTCAGTGTGTATCATGGTCTCTGAGGACAGGTGTCAATCCATATCTGCCAAGTGACCCTATGTAGGAGGAACAATCCCTATTCTGCTCTGTGTCAGTGTGTATCATGGTCTCTGAGGACAGGTGTCAATCCATATCTGCCAAGTGACCCTATGTAAGGGGAACAGTCTCTATTCTGCTCTGTGTCAGTGTGTATCATGGTCTCTGAGGACAGGTGTCAATCCATATCTGCCAAGTGACCCTATGTAGGGGGAACAGTCTCTATTCTGCTCTGTGTCAGTGTGTATCATGGTCTCTGAGGACAGGTGTCAATCCATATCTGCCAAGTGACCCTATGTAGGGGGAACAGTCCCTATTCTGCTCTGTGTCAGTGTGTATCAGGGATCCTTAGGATAGGTGTCAATCCATACCTGCCAAGTGACCCTATGTAGGGTGAACAGTCCCTATTCTGCTCTGTGTCAGTGTGTATCAGGGTCTCTGAGGACAGGTGTCAATCCATATGTCAAGGTGTCAATATGTCATATGTCAGGTGTCAATCCATATCCATTGTGATTTAGGAATGTTAGGTGATTTATGCCCTTTATGGATTAAAACCAGACTCTGCATCAACTGTGTAATTTTCCATGGGAGTTTTGTCATGGATCCCCCTCCGACATGCCACAGTCCAGGTGTTAGTCCCCTCGAAACAACTTTTCCATCACTTTTGTGGCCAGAAAGAGTCCCTGTGGGTTTCAAAATGCGCCTGCCCATTGAAGTCTATGGCGGTTCGCCCGGTTTGCCGGTTCGCAAACGTTTGCGGCAGTTCGCGTTTGCGAACCGAAAATGTTGTGTTTGCGACATCACTAATCAGCACTGATCTGTCTCTCTGCACTTCACAGCTCACACGGAGCTGCAGGGGTTTCACTGCAGCATATGTGATCGCTCTGACTCCTGGTCAGAGCGATCACATGGGCTGTGAAAGTGAAACTGTCCACAGTAGTGTGCCCCCGACACAGAGATACACTAGAGGAACATTAACCCCACGATTGCTGCAATTGTGGTAATCTGGGGTTAATTTTAGTTTTGGACGGAAATTTTCCATCCTGCGTCCTTAAGGGGTTAATGAAGCAGTTATAGTGTATAGATTATGCCCATGCATCTCAATGCTCAGTTCTTTGCCATTTAATAGTTAAATCACTTTGTTTACATCCCTAGTCATACCTCCCTGCATGTGACTTCCACAACCTTCCTAAACACTTCCTGTAAAGAGTCATCAAATGTTTACATTTCCTTTATTGCAAATTATGTTTTATTTAGAATTTCTTATCTATGTTCTGTTAATAGCTTGTTAGACCCTACAGGAGCAAAATTAAAGTTCAATTTGCAGAGCAGGAGATAAAAACGTTTAAAGAAGTTACAACTGATTGAAAATGAAACGTTTTTGTTTTTATGCAGGCTGTTAGTCACAGTGTAGCTAGGGCTGCATAGACAGAAACAAAAGTGATTTATCTTCTAAATGGCACTGAAGTGAGCAGTGAAACTTCAGAGGCATGCTCTATACACAGAAACTGCTTCATTAAGATAAAGTTGTTTTTAGTGACTATAGTGCCCCTTTAATTACAAATAGACTGAATTCTCTTAGCAGTGTAAGGGCTTACCCTGCTTACTGAATAACAGTGTGTTGGATAATTACTACTCAGTAAGTAGAATAAATGCTTAGTTAAGAGAAACCAGCCACATAGACAGAAATATGCATTTCATGTATATAGTAACACATACAATATACACAAAAATGTGTTGTGATAGGAGAATTGTTCCTTCCAATAAACAAAAAACACTGATGGTGTTAATTCCTTTTTATTGCACATTTTTTGCACAAAGGCAAACCAAAAGCAGAACATTCTGCAGGGGAATTTATTTTTTTGACAATGATTTGGGCATGGATTTGATGGTAGTACAGTACAGGCTTAGTTTGAAGATCACTCACATACCTATAGATATAGAAGAAGAATTAAAAAAAGTAGGACTCAAATAATTATATGAGAGTTTTTAATACCAAAAGAGCTATAAAGAACCCCAAAAGTTGCATTTGTACAAGTATGTTAGTAATGGAAAAGATTAATCTACAATGCATTGTCAGGTCCTCAAACAGTGGAGTGCTTAATGTGTTGTGAGATGCAGGAATGGCCGATGCCTGCTTTTCACTGCACTAAATAATAGCTTTCTGAGTTTCTTGAAGGCTGCTGTTTCATGCACACTCATCTGTGACCTACATCAAATTAAATACTGGCAGAAGACGGCTGTTTAATATTCAGGGTGGCTGGTGCATTAGCACTCTTGGCTTCACCTAGGAACCTAATTACCTCTTCTTGCGTTGCACTGCAAACACTTTGCTCGAATTCACAGACTGACCTGCTATTACATAGAATTGAAATGTTAAACATCGTAAGAAGAAAGGATCCACGGCATGGGATAGTAAAAGTTTTCTGTCACTACCTTAAAACTATTCCTATAAACCTTCATATAGAAAATAGATATATGGGAGAAAAAGAAACTCTGATGATTGCTATGGTGATGTTTACTATGATAAAAATAAAAAATGCTTTACCATAAATCTTTAACGTCGCTCAGTAGGAGAAAATCAAATGTCTACATATACTGCACATATAGATCCACCAGATGTTCTGTAAACAAAGATCTCTTAACCTGTTACTCTGGTAAAATGCCACTGCATGGCTTGTGGGAGACTTTGAGAACATCTTGCAGTTCCAATCTCGGAAACCAATCTTCCTTCAGCTCCAGGGATGCACAGCGTTAACACCATCATTGCAAAACTAAAAATGATACATAGCATAACTTGTATAAGCGTACCTTTTGTCTGTTGATTGCACTAAAATGTAATTAAATGATCTGATTTTATGAACAATTCACGAGTGACAGGATAGCTTTAAAGAGAGCTGGTAATGAAATTTGCAGAGTGAAGACAAAAAGAAAATTTAACCCATATGTTTGAGAGTAATGCTGCATTCTGATTGGCTGTTTGGTATTTTACTAATTCGAATAATCACTTAATGTTCACAAGTGAGAAGAAACTAAAGATTGCCCTCTATGCACTTTAAAATGCAGTTTTAACAAATCAATAAGTGTATAAAATGCGTACTTTAAATTCTCTAAATGTGCTTTTTTGTTATGCTTTAAGACCTATGAAATACCTGGGTGACTATACACAACTACATAAAAAGATATTGCGCAAATATTAGCTATACCCATGACTACTGTAACATTGGCATTTATTAAATTCAGAGCATATTCATTATGATATTAAAATAAGGGTATTATTGTGGCAAGGTAAAATAAAGAGCTGCTGTAAATGTAAGATCAAAGCTTCATCAAAGTGATGTCAATATTGGCGTATGTTCTACTGCAGTGTACCATGGCATATCCTCGGCAGTGGGGTGCAGCTGTGTATCTCTCTCTCTGCTGTGGAGAGCCCTGGTCTCTAATGGACACTTAAATATTGCTTTGCCTAGATGTGATTGATGGGATTTAGAGTCCACATCTTGAATAAAGCTGTAACCCTCAACTGATATGAAAAGCCTACTTAATTTGGGGAACCATAAATCCTAAAGCTGTTTGCACCATAAACGTTCCTCATTATTTTAAGCCTAGTTACCTACTAACCCTAAGCTTATTGTCAGTGGCATGCACACAATCCATGGGGGCCCGGTGCAAAACTGATCTGTGGGTCCCCCCACCCCCTACCCCTGCGACCATGGTATGTACGCCGCTGCTTATTGTGCAAGCATATTCATTGACATGGTCCCATAACCTCACAATGGTCTGTTTGACACTGGATGAGTGATTTTTTGCTTTTAACTCTTTAAGCACCAATGATGTTCATTGCCAGCAATCTATTATTTTCAGAATTCTATTCCAAAAGGAAATCACAGATATAATGTCTCTTTTGGGTCCAGGCTGACCTTGAAATTTAGTCAAGTTTCCTAAAGGGTTTAACACACAAGTGATAATGTAAGATGTGATGAATAGCATGTGTAATTGTGTAGGGTGTAGTGTGTAAAACAATGCAGAGTACTAGGTAGTAAATATGGTTGGTTTGATAAAGCATTATTATACTGTTTGCCTGTTGAATCCTACTCCAAACATTATTGGATTATAGAGGATTGGCTGCATTCATAATTGTACATCTCCTGGGTATATTACTTGTTTCTGAGTGCTGCATTCATATGTTTTGTTTTGACTTGATGAGTATTGGCCTAAAGGAACACATTTCTCAAGAGCAGCTGGCAAAGGTCTATGTACGAGCATACAAATCAAAAACCTGATTTAGTTACCTGACCCTCCTGGGATCTGGACTGGAAAATTTTAAATCCGTTCCATTGAGTTTAGTGGAAATATTGTATCTTACAACAATAGTTTACATGTAGTCTACATCTGATTGTATTCTTGGGCTGTCGGTAGTCCAGTAAGATTAACACTAAATTACTACTTTTATCTAGAGTTACAAGCCTTTAATATCTGCAACCTTCATATATGCACACTGTGTTTAGCACTATACACAAATGCCAATGTATTACCTGTGGTTGCAAAACTCCTTTCAGGAGGGTGCAAAGTATTATTTAATGAATATCTGGATTAAATCGAGCAGGATTTCAAATCATGCTTTGGAAAATGGAGTTAATAAAAGAAATTAGAAACATAGTTGAGTAAAAAAAGAGAAGATGATTAAAAGCAAATGTGGCAATGTTAATGGCTAAAGTAATTACAGTAATTCTACCTATTAACTAATGATTCTAATTATTGAAACATTATGTAAAGTTACTCTATCAATAGAAAAAACAGTCTTGGTAATAATTCCATACCAGCAACACTCCCACACCTAAAACACACCCAGTGCACAGCTGACATCACAATTAGTAGCCAGTGGCCCATTGTGCATTATAACAGCCACTCTATATTTTTGTTTGTAAAGCCAACAAGCTGGTGCCTTCTCATTATACTTTGGCATTTGTTTTTATTTTATTTGTATTGTTTACTTGAGCACAGGTTGCCTTTAGCATTAAATTGCATAAAGCCACTGACTGTGACACAGAAAACATTGAAACAGAAAAAAAGGAACCGCACTCAAACCCACTTAAAACCAGGTGCACCGAAGCAGGAACAGAAAATCCAAAACACGCATAATAAAACAGGAAAAATACTTCAGGCACTCACAAAATTGAAGCCACATGAAGATTTATTGGATCAAAAAGGCAAAGCAACGTTTCGACCTACTAAGAGGTCTTTACTAAGCTTGATACAGACCCCTTAGTAGGTCGAAACGTTGCTTTCTTTTTATTGATGGTCACTTCTCCGTCAATATTTAATGGCTGTCCCCTAGCCATAAGTCGGCTCTTTTCCGATCAATAATTTGGCGCCACAAGCAGAAGCCCTTATCCTGAAGCATCCGAATATATTCAGGTTAAAACCAAATGCTCAAGTCTTCTAAAGACTGCTCTATTTAAGATTCTCTAATTTCTACATTATCTGCCATATGTTTTCTTTTAAATAATACTGCACTTTTACAGTCATGTTTCTGGATAATCAGTTTTAACCCTTTACCGTTATAGAAAAGAGAGACCATATCACGTTTTAGAAAGATAACAGATAAACTGGAACATTGTGAAGACAGACAGACAGAGATACAGACATATAGAGATAGATAGATACATGCAGTGGAAGGATCTTCAAGGTTCTTCAATGAATATGTACCATTTGATATGTTTTGCCACTTTCATCTCTGCAGAAGTGCTCACAGGAAACTCAGAACCAATTACTTGGTTGTATCTGGTAACCCATTTCCTAAGTGCTGAGAAAAGGGATTATAGAAAAAGATGGTTACATGATTTAGCTTTTCTTAATCCCTACTGTGAGAGGATTACAGGAGTGCATCGGTTTCAAAAAAGGGGCCTTGCCATGCTAGAGGCGTCCTTATAACATAATTATGCCATAAAGCTCTCTACAATGGCACCTGTGGGTCACTATGTTTAGGTTGAATGTTGCTCATGCATATTGAGCATCATTTACTGAGCAAGTGTCCTTTCTCATTTACTGTCATTATGCTGTAATACTATTTATGTTCACAGCTAGACTGAATGAACGTGCCACCCTATGCATCATCTGGATATTTTGGCCAAGGTGAATGAAGGTTTATCTGTCTTCTGCTGGACAGATACAAAATATCAATCCATTTAAAAGTCATAGATTCATCGTGAAACAATCTAGCAAAATGGAGTTAACACCTGCGTAGATCTCTGTTAAGACTGGAGTCGAAGACATTTCACCTTGAGCACTGGAAAATGTCCTTGAAAGGGTAGTAATCAAGTGGAATTAGCAGCAGCTTGAAATGATATTAGAAAGGCAGTAGAAACTGTAAATGTTTCATGTATTGCAGGCAAGAAAGAAAAATGGTTGAACATATTATGTTGAAGAATTAAAATGAATGTTGACTAAATCTTTTAATGGAATTTTCAAAATGTTTTAATGACAAAATGTCAATTAGTTTGTTTGCTTGTTTTGTTTTTTTTGCATCTTTTTTTTGAGGAGCAAAAACTACATCTCGGAAATGTTGAACCTGCGGTTTTGTTGTTCTCCAATTTCATTAATAATGCAAATCTCTCTAATGTGAAATCAGCTCTAGAGGTAAAACAAAAATGCTCAATGCTGCTTTTATAGAGGAATATGTAGAACTAGGCAGGAGTCAGACATTGTCAGAGATAGAATGGGTCGGACTGCTATTATTATAGTACCCTAATCATTTTAAAAATGTATTTTTCAATTTGAGGAGTAAATAGACAATGTAAGCTCACATGATGACTGCACATTTACCTCCACATACTCAAGAAAAAAAAGTAATCTCCTCCCAAAACATTAATACAATTAGTATGAATAGCATGCCAGGGCTATCAGAGAAATATGCCTGGATTAAAATTCCTTGTACATCATACAGCCTCAAAGAGTTCACGGTGCAATCAGTGGTGTAGCCATACATCAGTAGCAGCATTGGAGCTGACTGACCACACTTCAATTCCACCCATGTGATTACTGTAACACATGCACAGAAATGTTCCGTAAATCAGACAGAGTAAATACACATTGGTTGTGTCAGTGCCGTATATGTCTATGCTCCTGCAGACATTGTGGAAGTCAGAGAAAAGAACGTGATTGCAATTTTCAAAGAAAACTCTGTCTGTGCTTTAAAAAAATATATAAAATGGACATTAATTGGTAAACAGCAAATTGCAGTGATTAGAAAGTCAAGTCAAAAATTCAAGCTAAAGTAGCTGTGCTGGAGAAAAAGTTTCAATATATACATTTATATGTCGGCCTAAATTTAGCAATTTCGGTTTTCAGCTTCCTACAATTTGATGTTTATTGAATAAACCCCTTTATCTGTGCATGCTTAGAAAGAGAAGGAGATGAAGTACTAGTGAACAAAAAAAACAAGAGTTGCATTTGTGAATTTTGAATTGTCGAGAATTGACAAGGGCAAAAGCACATTTTAGCTTGCCATCTAGGTTATGTTTAACAGTTATATCTCTCATATATACCTCCCAATATTGGGAGGTATGAAATTGGAGGCCTTTTGGATGTGCATTGCTGGGGCATCACCACTTGCACCACTGATGGTTGCCTGCCTGGAAAGAGGGTGGGGGCAACCAACCAAATCAACAAGGGCCAGTGAGCCTGGAATTAATGAAACCAAGCCTGCCTGGCACCCTGCCTGGCTGAGCCACATATGCACAGAGCACTTATAAACAAAAATAATTAAATTAGGGATACACCCAGAACTGCATTTCTCAGCAGTGGTCCTGCTATAAGGGCCAAAATATATATAACATATGAACTAAAGAACAGCACATACACAAATAAAAGTTTTAAATCTTACAAGGCTACTTACAATCACCTATCGTAGCAAACAAATATGGGGATTTGGTTACACTATATGGTCATATCGTGTTGAGCTCACCACGGTAATACTTACTACTTAAACAGCTTCTAACGACTCTTCTAAAATGTATGCTTTCCGGTGGTCACCTACATCACCTAGAGCCCTTTTAAAGTGGTGACTACATTATTCTGCGTATTTAATGTGGCCTCAGCACCCCATTTGACCTTTTTCATTTAGTAAATAAAACCCATAGTAAAAAAGTAACAAAAGTTAACAACATTTTAAAAAAGTACCTTGTCGTTAAAGTGGTTAAAGTAATGGGACCCTTGCTTTCTTGGCTTAGCTATTGTTTAAAAAAGATTTCCAGCATTGAATGGTTGAAGTCTTACACCGTTATTAGATGAGGATAAGGATGCTTATATTAGTGTGAGGCAAAGTATGAATGATGATTAAAGCTGAAGGCATGTGTAAATTAAAGGAAAATAGAGCAGAAATCCTAACAAGTTTCTTTCATAGAGCCCTATTTATCTCTTCCTACTCCCTGCCAAATGTATGATAGATGATATATTGTCTTTCACTGTGTAAAGCAGTAAAGAGTTTTACTCCATACTGGTATCATACAGCCTATTTGTAATTTATACACAGCACTGGCCACTGTTCTAGGACGTCTGAACATGATTCACATGGATTCTGACTGGCTTTTTTTCTTCTTCTTCTTTTTAATGACAGCTAATTAGCAAAACAGCGAAAAAAAAGTCCATTAACATCCAGTGCTTCAGTAATTCCACGATTCTTCATATCTGAAGACAGGCTTGCAAATTAAAATGTGAATGTTAAGTACTCTTCAATTGCTTGGGAAGAAAGCAAGGAACAGCACTGTGTCCTGCAAGAACATCCCTATATCTCTGCACTGACAATGTAACCTTCTGTATGAAGTATGCACATCAAGCGGATAACTTCTGCTCGTTGGAAAACTGCAGGAATATACTAAGTACCGTATTTATTGGCGTATAACACGCACTTTTTCTCCCTGAAAATAGGGGGCAAATGATGTGTGCGTGTTATACGCTGATATACATATTTTTCGCTCCATAATATGCTCTTTTTTTCCCCCTCAAAAGTGAGGGGAAATGTCTGTGCGTCTTATGGAGCGAATGTGAAGGTTTACTTACCTCTCTTGAAGCGTGGGCCGGTGTTCAGCGCGCACCGCGGTACTGGAACTTCAATTTCAGGTTCCGGTTTCCGGCGGGACTGAAAGGAAGTGCGCACTTCCTTTCAGTCCCGCCGGAAACCGGAACCTGAAATTGAAGTTCCAGTACCGCGGTGCGCGCTGAACACCGGCCCACGCTTCAAGAGAGGTAAGTAATTATGGGACAAGGGGAGGGAAAGTGCACTATGGGACAAGGGGGGGCACTATGGGAGGGGGAGAGAACACTATGGGATGAGGGGGGGAACACTATGGGATGAGGGGGGGAACACTATGGGATGAGGGGGGGAACACTATGGGAGGGGGTGGAAAATACTATGGGGGGGGGGAGAATACTATGGGAGGGGGGGAAATTTCCTTCTTAAAATGAGGTGCGTGCTATACGCCGGGGCATGTTATACGCCGATAAATACGGGTATCTGCTTTTGTAATAGTCATCCGTATATTGCTACTAGTTTTGCTTTAAATCATGGCAACTATGTGATCAGCAATCAATACATCTGCCATAGACGCAATCTATAATCAATACATCTGCTAACATCTGCTATATATGCCCTTAGCTTTTTTTCTCCAATATAATATGTTTCTCTGCCTTTAGGAGTACCCTTCTTTAACATCTTGTTGTTTTTTTTTTTATTTCTCTCATCCAAGTGACAGACAAATGAACACTTCTCCCAAATTATTAAAACCAATTGACCTTCCATCACATTCTGCTGCTATTTGAGATAGCTCTTTACTTTAACAGCTGTTTTATGATTTATATAATAATTTGACTATGGTACTTACAGTAGTGTGTTGAAAGAAATTATTATTACAGTTATGGATACATCAATATGAAGGAAAATAGATGCCGATCGCTGCATGCTGAATTCACACGTGCCTAATAGAGAATTTTACTGCTGCCCATGGATGACCAGACCTTAACCAAATGTACCAATATAAAATCCTTCTTCAGCCCTCTGTTATGTATTTTTGTCACTGAGGGCTGACCTGAGGTTAGAGGGCTTTACCATACTCCTGCAAAGCGATGGGTCTACTTTTGGCACATTTGTAGTACTGAGAGCGACATTATGCAGCCAATTATATAATTTGTGACAGTGCTACTTTAATGCATCATATTTGAAGTTAATTTTTAAGTTAATCAATTTTATCCCTACATGGCATAAAAAAACTAGCAAATACATATTGAGTAAAAAACAAACAAACACAAAAACTGTGTTAGTACATGACAATACCAGTCATAATGTGTCATGCCACCTTATCTCTAATTCACATTTTAATGCCCAGAATGACACCATTCTATACACCAGTTACGGTAAGTTACCACACCTTTGGAAACTGGCTGATGACACATTGGACATACTTACAATGCTCTTCTCAGCATCATTCTGGTGTTGGATGTAGGGGGAGATTTATCAAAATTGTGTTATAAAACTCAAGAGTCACCATGAATGTCCCTGCTGGTTCTATGGGTTTCCATGGTGGTTGGCCACTTTTAACACTTTGGACAATTTTTTAGAACGGAATACTTTATAAATCTCCCCCATTGCCCATATCACAATTTTATTATCTGCAGTTTTCCCAGAATCCATTATATCATGTTTCTGATTACTGTTGTCTTTCCATTTTGACCTTGACTAAGTATTCATTTCTACCGATTGGCAAATCCCCATGAAACTGTGTTCCTCACATGTCCTGACCTCAGCTTTTCTCATGGGAACTGACAGACAGAAGGAGGTATGACAGAAATGTACTCAGTCATGGCTCCATTAGTGCTAAAGACTGTCGACTAACCTTCATTCGAATAGTTGATGTATTCTCTGTGGAGAAGATATTCCTGTTAATCTACTTTTATAATTACCACACAAAATTATCATTGCACAAATGAGCAATTCGAGGCAAATGATTAGGGATGATCCAAAATAGTGTGTAAAGAAATAAATGCAGAATTTTTTAATGACATGCAGCAGTAAATGAAAATGCAAGCTCCAACTCTGCACAAAAAAAATCTCTGTTCAATCTTGAAAAACCACCAAATGGATATTTCTGCTTTTAAACAATTAGATCAAAACATTGGTCAATAATCTGTCAATCAGCAGAATGTTTACATTTGGATCTTTTACCTTAAATATATTTATAAGAAAGATAATAGCATACTACTTGGCGGCAGATTTCCAGTGTTTTATATTTGCTAGCATTGTGTAATCAACCTGGGTCCTGGGATGTTCAAGAATCTCTGACAGGTGGCTTGTCAACTCACCCTGCCATATATCTGCCATATATTTATAGTTATATTTATATTTTATAAACAGACGACTGAATAAATATGGGATAAGCTATTCTCTGTGTACTTAATGCTAGAACTCATGCTGATTTTAGAACTTATTTTACAAGTAAGAATAAAATAAGCCCTAGAACTTACTTTGTGATATTTGCTTAGGGCAACCCATGGAGATCTTCTTCTACAATAAAATATTCCCTTTTCCCTAAACAACATATTTACATATACACTTACCTGGCATGAGGTATTCCTTTGTTTTTTTTTTATTTTTTTTTAATGCTCTTTATTTCTTCTATTTTTGTGATTTGTAGTGGTTGTAGTGGCGATGACAGGAGTATCATCACCTACTCCAGGCACCATGACCACTACGAATCCCTGAAGTGGTAACCTTTTAAAGCTGTCCAATAAAAGAGTTACTTTATTGATATTAAGTTTTTTTAAGGTTGGGAGCATCTGCTCCTCCTTTCTTTGGACTTTTCCTAACAAATCAAGCTAATGATACTGTGTTTACAGAGCAGGAGTCCCTGCACATATCCAGCAGAGAACTTGCTTTATGTGCTTTATGGTTTTTATTATTTTTTGTTATTATTCAGATGCTGCAATTTATTACATGCCCTTCAACGTGCAGTACTCACTACATTTATAGATAGTTCAAATCTCCTGGTTTTCCAAACACAACAATTATGTCTATTATCTTCTCCTCACCTATAATACCGCCATTCCAAAAGCACAGACCAGTTAACGCTTCACCCCTCCACACTCTGCTATGTTCGCTCTAATATTTTTCTGTTTCAACCTCACTTCTCTCATTACTAAAATCTTTCTATCGTTCTGCTTACCTGTCCCTACTGACACCATCTTCATTGCTCCTGGTTTACTACCCTCCTCTCTTTGTTCATCCCATACACTATACTCGTACCCATCCACCCTTTCCCCTCCAACTAATTGTAAATACTCAAAATACAGACATTCAACCAAAACATTTAAATCTTACTCCCACCTTCTCTTACTTTCAATGCTTCTGCTCCTGGCAGCTGGCAATGTCTCTCCAAACCCTGGTCCCGCCTCTACCCACCTACCTTGTCCACCCTAGAAACCTCTCCAATCTTATATCCATCCCATGTAACTTTCCCTTTAAGTCCTCCTTCCATTCTGCTCTTTGAAATGCACGCTCTGTGTGCAACATGACTAAATCTACTTCTATCCATGGCTTATTCCTCTCAAGCTCCCTTAACCTACTTGCTTTAACTGAAACTTGACTCTCTCCTTCTGACACAGCTACCCCTGCCTCATTATCCTATGGTGGTCTACAGTTAACCCAAGACAGTCTGACAGTAAAGGTGGCAGTGTAGCGTTTCTCCTTTCATCCCACTGCTCCTTCAAAACTTCATCCAACCCCCTTCCCTCTCTCTCTCTCCTCCTTCGAAATTCACTCAGTTCGCTTATTTAAACCCTTCTCTGCTAACATTGCCATTATTTATCGCCCCCATGGTTCCCCTCTCCTCTTCCTTGACCACTTTGCTGCCTGGCTATCCTACTTCCTCTCCTCTAACATACCATCCCTAATTTTCTGCGACTTTAATATTCCTATTAACCCACCCCTGACCTCAGCAACCTCTAAACTACTTTCAATTACTTCTTCCCTTGGGCTATCACAGTGGGCTAATCCTCCCAACCATGCATTGTGATGAGAACAATCTCACCACTGTGCATTGGAGGAGCATGGTTGCCTGCCTGCTGCCTTTAGACTATGGCCCCATGTTGAAACGCTTGAGTTTGAGTTTCCCCTGCAAAGACACAAAAGCCGGGTCATTCGGTGCTTGCCCTGTTTGAGCGGTGTTTAAGCAGTGATACCCCAGATAGCTATACCATGGAGCCCATTCGTATAATGAAAGACTTTGGGAAAGACTTTGGCTCCATGGCAATTGAACTGTATGTGTGTGATCTGAGCGCCATTCAGTAATAATCTGCGCTCAGATTTGAGCTCTCTGGGGATATGTTGAATGTACCTGTTTTATGCAATGGCTGCACAGTTATATATTTTTATGTATTTTATTGTCTTTTGCTGCCATGTGTTCAATAGGGTTTGCCTCTGCCCTTGGAGATAATTGGATTACTTCCCAATTATCTTCAGGATAGAAGACTCTGTGGAACTGGTTTTGGGCAGAAAAGCCATGCTTCATTTGGTCACAAAGGACTACGATCTATCTTTTGAACCAATGGACCAATTTGTATGATTCTAACATATGTTGTATGTGAATGTGATGCATATTTTTAAAGTTATGAATAATGTGGAAAAACTGTATTTTTCTGCCTGTGATAATTACATTACCCATTGTGTAAGGTAATTGTATCACAGGCAGAGGGGATGATTTTGTGTGGGAGTGTCTGAGTGTATTTGACCCTCAAAACGGAGCCTTGTCCTTGGGGGGCATTTATTGTATGCTGTTCCAGTTTGACTGCTAGGAGTGTAAACCTATTTGTATGTTTTTTCCTATTTTGCTGTTTACAGCATTCGTATGGTTCCGGTTCGGCTGTTTATGGCATTCACATGCTTCTCCGGCTTGGTGGATTGGTGTCTACAGTAGCTGTGCCTGTGTCTCTGGAAGGGAAGATCTACTAAATGGCTTTTAACCCCTTTTTATGCCTGGGGGTGCCGTTACATGCATGTACAGTGTCTAATATCTCCAACACTCCATTTCCTCTGACCACCACCTCTTATCATTTGCTCTAGAGTACCCCATAACCCAACAACTTAAGCTTAACCCCCCTCAACTCAGGAGGAGCCTTAATTCTATTGACCTCCAGCAGCTGTCAGCTGATATTGATTCACAACTCCTATCCATCCCTTCCCTCTCCTGTGCCTCACTGGTGTCACGGTTCTCACCGCGACATCCAGACGGCCAGACGAGGTCGCCCCAGAAGTGCCCGATGAGGGACTTGAACCAGAGTACTCTGCAATCCTGGACCTGCTCTATTGTCTCTGAGCCACTTTACAGCTCTAGAAATTGCCTGAAGTATAATCTTGCCTTGTATCCAGCACTGGGGGCTGGACGTTATTCTGTGGCTGCTCCGACATTCTCAGCACACCTGTGGCTAATCACCAATCTGCCAGGTATAAGACACTGCCTCTCCCTGAGGGCAGTGTCAGTTCATTGACTCTGGTTCGAGTATTGCTGTTTCGTGTTCCAGTGTTCTCCTGACCTTGGATTGTTATTTCGTTGTACCCTGACTTCTGGCATGCTCTGATCTCGGCTCTCTACTCGCTTATCCTGATTTCTGGCACCCACTGACCTCTGGCTTACCCACGACTATTCTCCTGGTTTATCTGTTTCTGTACTGCGACTTGGAGCATTAACCTGCACAGCCCCCGTGCACAGACTCACAGGCCAGGTGAGTTCTTACCTGACCACCTTGGCCTGTGTTTAATTGCAAGGGTGAGCATATATCTGCGCTACAGACTCCCAACCAAGGTAAGCCGTTACAATTGGTCATCTCCACATGTAACAGTATCCTCACCTCTGCCTTGAACGCTACAGCCCCGCTCCAAACATGCACCTCGAGGAGGACACGCCCCCAGCTGTGGCATACTTTATCAACATGCTACCTGCAAAAATGCTCCCATTGTGCTGAATGCTCCTGGAGGAAGTCTCGCACCCAGTCGGACTTTCTCCATTATAGATTCATATTATGTTCATACAGCCCAGGCCTTGCCCTCGCCAAACAGTAATACTTTTCCTCTCTCGTTAGTTCATGTTCCTGCAATCCCAGGCATCTCTTTGACACCTTTGCCTCTCTTCTTCACCCTGCTGTGGCCACCCCTCAACCTAACCTTACAGCTGAGAGCTTTGCATGCTATTTTACCAACAAGGTTGAACAGCCAAGGAAAGAATTCTCCCCACCCTGCCTTTCTCCTTCTCAACCACACAAAGATCATGCCTTTCCTACCCTTCAATTCTATCCCCTCTTATATCTCTTCACAGATCCATAGGTATGCCCCTTCTTGATCTCTCCACTCTGCCCGTGACCTTCTCCTGTCCGCTGCTCGTACCCGTACGGCCAACTCATGCTTGCAGGACTTCTCGTGGGTGGCTCCCTTCCAATGGAATAGCCTACCTATTGCCTTCAGACTCTCCCCTAGTCTTCAATCATTTAAGAAGTGCCTTAAAACCATCTCTTTAGGAAAGCTTATGGTCTCCCAGAGTAATCTCTACCTCACATACCTGTCACTTGCTCTCTCCTAAAGGGCAGCACTCTACTCTCTCCTCCAGCTCTGCTTCACTCCCATCTTATTTGATTGCTATTTCCTGTCCTATTGTGTTTTACACCCCACCTCCTATAGACTGTAAGCTCGTTTGAGCAGGGTCCTCTTCAACCTATCGTTCCTGTAAGTTTTCTTGTAATTGTCCTATTTATAGCTAAATCTCCCCTCTTATAATATTGTAACATGCTACAGAATCTGTTATATATAAATGACAATAATAATAATAATAATAATAATAATAATAATACAACAAATATTCCTTTTATGAATCAGTTTTCATTTGGATTATGCACAAAAATAAAAGCATTTATTTCTGTCACAAAATGATCCTTCAAATGACAGAATAGGTTGAAAAGATGACTGTGTAAGTGTGCTTTTAAATGGTACCCTGCTTTATTGATAGTTTTATTTATATTTGCTCTTGTGGCAGTACATTTAGAAAAGTATTCAATTTATGTCAATGCAGTTGCTTATTTTTGATATGCAAACTTTTCAAAAGAAATTGATTTTATGAAAGTTTTGCTATATCGAACCACTAACCACACACTAAATCTAAACAAACTCTTCTGTAACACCAAGTTATCATCTATCTATCTATCTATCTATCTTATCTATCTTATAGATAGAAAAAAACATTTTGCTGTACATTTGGCACAAATAGATGACAATATAGTCATACAACAAACTGTGAGGCGTTATGGGCAGGGAGACCTTAATTGTATCCCTAAAATACACCAATATCAATGAGTTTTTGATGATATGAGAGCTGTGCACGCACTTCTGGGAAGGGAGCAGGCTTGAGCTAGGAGCGCTCAATCAGAACCTTCGTTGACATGATGCCTTTGGACTTGTGATTAATGAAAATGGTTTCTGGTGGCTCTAGAATTCTGTTCTGCTATCACACTCCATGAAATGAGACGATAGATGAATCCAAATGTCAGCAAGCAAACACAGCTTTTTGAATCACTCTCATAAATCTTGCTGTCTCTCTCTTCCTCTCTGTGTTTCTTGAGACCTTGTGAGGTACTACAGGGAAATCTTTTGCCAGTAAAGAAATACAACAGACAAGAATAAGGTGGGCAATAAGTTCACTAAACCAAGTGACTAAGGACAAATGGAGAGCAAATAAATGGAAGTGATAGAAGCAGTGTATAAATATAATAAGTCCAGTAGTATATTATTATGCTGCCATGCGGAGGATTATATGTCAACAAAAGGGATTAGAGTGCTAGTGTTCATATGCAATTTTTCAACTTTTAACATGAAATCAGACAGAGTATCTACCTATAGTTATGCATAGTGTTTTAATAAGTCAGTGTTAAAGGTGTAGTTGACAGGCAATGTCAAACATTTTCTAGAGGATGAGGGTAAGACAAACTTAAAGCAGCTGAGTTGTGATTGTATATGAAGCAGTTAAGACAGTGGATACCATGTATCATAAATACAAAAATTTTCTATATTTTTCTAAGTGGTTATTAGACTTTGTTGTACCTTTCAAACTACTCGATGTTCCTCTTCCAACGAGAGCACAATGGATGTTTCATTTCAGTAATAATAGGTTGATAAAGAATTGTCCTTTTATTGCAGCAGAAGTTATTTGCTTTCAAGGGGCCAGTGATTGAGCAAAAGGTGACTTTTGTAATAACCGATAATGGCCAAGGATCTTTGAAGATATGTGAAGGTTTGTCTTGCAGTGAGGAAAATTACATGATGGCTTTTGTCCATCATCAGATGGTGGATGTGTGTTGTGTTAGCTGCTAATAGAGTTCAGGTTAACGTCTGGAAACATATTGTAAAAAAGCATAGATTGGAATGACCATGAATATTGTTTGTGTATAGATCCCCATGGCAAATCCTGTATCTACACAAATAAGGATACTTTACGAATGAAACACAGACACCAACGATTTTACCTGGCAGAAATGTGAGTCTCAGAATATCAGATGTGAATTTCCAGTAAAAGATTTAATGGGACTGAAAAAGAGAAAAACAGTGGCAGAACTACCAAGGTCCCAACTATCACAATAGTGACGTTACACTAATCAGTCACAACATTAAAACCACCTGCCTAATAGACATAGACTCCATAAGGCTTTTCGACGTGTCCTGTGGTATCTGGCACCAAGACATTAATAGCAGATTCTTGAAGTCCCTCAAGCTGTGACGGGAAGTCTCCATGGATCGGATTTGTTGTTTCAGCACATCCTACAGATGCCCCATCGAATTGAGATCTGGGGAATTTGGAGGTCCAGGTGACACTTTTAACTCCTTGTTATGTTCCTTAGACCATTCCTGAACAATTTTCGCAATGTAGCAGGACACATTATCTTGCTGAAAGAGGTCACTGCTATCAAGTAACACCATGGCCATGAAGGGGTGTATATAGCCTGATACAATCTCTAAGTATGCCAGATGTATGCCAGGACCGATGGTTTCCCAGCAGAACATTGCCCATAGTATAGCTCTGCTTCCATCAACCTTCCTTCTTCCCATAGTGCATCCTGCTGCCATCTCCTCCCCAGGTATACCAAGCACATGGATGGCCAGGTGCTCTGCACTCTATGAAGAAGCTTTGGCTCTCTCTTCTAGCGTCAGAGAGGCAGGGAGCAGTGTCTGGCAGGCCACAGGTAACATGTCAAACTTGAAGTAACAGTTTCATTTTGTACATCTGGGTGAACAACAGGGCACTCCTGACCCCATAACCACTACAGCATTCTCTAATGGTGATGGTGTTTTGAGTTTTCCTTTAATGATTTCATTTTAACCATTTATAGTAAGATGGCCTGTTTTTTGTACATACCATCCAGGACAGACGTTGCTGGGTCTTCCCAGGGTTAATGGATGGTATTATTGTGTATATGAAGCATGGACATCCATTTTGGATATCATATTATTAACTACAAATTGGACAATTCCACACACATAGTCCAGCTGCAGGAAATCAAGTTTAAGTTTCTGACACGCTGGTACTTATTGTAACTCCATTCACCTTCTTGAGACATTAAGCAGTTATACATCAGTTGTTTTTCTCACAATATTCATTCTTCACCAGGAGGTGGGTGCCTAATTAAGCCTTTCCCCCCTGCTATTTCTTAACTGCTGCAGTTCAGGTTTTTATGGTTTTCCATTTATGTGCACAATTATGTACTATTTGTCACCTATAAGTACTATTGTATGATATTTTATACACTGTGTTTTTTGTATCCACAAACATTAATATATGTGCACTTGATGTATTGACGCTAAATATGTAAAACGTATTTTGTATATGATTAATGTTGTATAGAATGTGATACATCGTTTTTGTATGACAAAAAGTTTATTGACAGAATAAAAAACTATGAATCAATAAAAAATATTGGACAATTCTGTAGTCAGAATTATATAATTGAGAATTAAATTAGCTCATGAATAGGGTTTTAAAATGATACCAAATGCTCTTACAATTAAAGAAATATACTTAAAGGGACACTATGAGCACCAAGATCACATTATGTCATTGAAGTGGTCTGGCTGCAGTTTTCCAGCCTCCTTAACCCTGCAATGTAAAATATTCCAGTTTTAGAGAATCTGTAATGTTTACCTTTCCGGGTTAAGACTGCCTCTAGTGGATATCTACTTGACAGCACTTCCTGCTGTTTCACAGAGTTTAACTTTGTGAAATGATGCTCGATATCCTCACGGTTTGCGACTTCTAAAGAGGCGGAGACAGAGCTATTACCGAGGGGCCCAGGAGCTAGAAAGAGGTGAGTGTTTAAAGGCTTTTCATTAACAGTTTAACTGCTGAGGGAGGGGCCCATAAAGGAGAGGGGGCAGATGGACGCTATAGTGTTAGCAATACAGGTTGTACTCCTAACACTACAGTGTTCCTTTAAACTGGTTACCTTTAACTAAAATACACAACAATAAGGCATAAAAAAGTATATTAAGGGCCGTGTGTCATAGCATAACAATTAGAACCTTTAATGGGAATGAATATTTAACAAGCAGCAACTGAGCAATAGGATATTGTTCAGAATACAGATAGTAATTGCATTTTTCTGATGTTCTCTACTTTACTTATCACTGAAAGCAGCAGAATGATAGATGTAGTTATTGACCATAAACAATCAGTAAATCTGTAAACTCTGCTATATTCCATCATGAGAACACTGAGTTAATGTTTGGTAGAGGAAAGCTGGGCACCCGCCTAGTACTGACCATAATCAAATGTCTTCAGATCATTAATTATGTTAATTTTCTTTAAACCGCCAGCATGTTATTTTCTGATGTGTACAAAACACTCCTATCACAGCTGTCCTTGTATGTGGCAGCTGAGGCATCAGTTACGCCTGGTGATGGCTGTTATGATGAGAAATGCTGTGATGAATAACAGCGTCCAAACTGAGGAAATGAAAGGGAAAGCAAGCACACAAAGTGAAATCTGATAAGAGAGACAGTGGGAAAGGAGCTGTCCAGCGAATGAAAAACAAATAGATTTCTATGTTTCTCAACTTGACCACACTGAAAATAGTGCTAGGCTTGAAGCACTTTGAGTAAATGATAGCTCTCTGTCACTCGTGTTTATGGCTTGAGATATTCTTAAACCTAACTTCTCTAAATTAATAATATTCAACAATGATCTTTGCAAAGTAGATTTGGGATTGCTAAATTTCTGATGATGATTCCTGCACTTGTGCAACGTATTTGGATTAATGGGTTAAAATAGATATGGCTTGTAAATAAGTGCAATTTATTTTTAAATCTCAAGATTATATCTAACTCTATCAACAATATAATATTCATAATGAGATTAATAATATTAAAGGAACACTACAGGAACCCTTACACATTCATGGAATTAAGTTGTTATGGTGCCAGGAGGTCCCTGGCTTACCTCTGGGAGTTAAACTATTCACAAAGGGTTTAATCCAAAAGTCTGTGCGTGAGCACTGTTCTCTCTGCCACCCTGTCCTTCTGCTTTCTGGAATTCTTCATACAGGCAGTATCGGACAGGGGAGCCGCCGCTGATTGTCTTAGATGGTTTAATGCATCAATAGCTTCTCATGCATAAAAACAGTTTGTAAAACGTACATACCTTACCACTCAAAGGTAATTTCAATGAAGTTGGTATGGTGTCCAAACTGTTCCTTTTCTATGATAATAAAATTAATAGTCAGCTAAGGGATGTAGTGCCTGAGTGTTTAGAGTGACACAGATGTCAGTATGACAGATCCTATCTGTAAGCTAAAATACAGCCTTTAAAGGTAGAAACTTTTGCCAGACTAAGGAGACTGACGAAATGGTCAGAAGCAAGCAATGTGCCTACAATATTATTAGTGAGGGCAAAAATCTAGACCCAGTAAGTCATAAGAGAACAGCAGAAGGTGCAACATCCCTGGAAAGACATATTATTTTAACTACTATTGCAAATGATGTTTTTAGGATGTGTGAAAGTGTCCCTAGAAGTAGGAATGTATAGACCACTGAGGCTTGAAACCCCAGTGAGCCGAATAATATGTTTGTGTTGGTTGTAGTTGCTTGAGAACTGTGTTTTTTTTTTAAATTATATTCATGGACTGTATATATACATATACATTGTAGTTAATCCCTGATAGAATACACTGGCACGGTTATTTACTGAAGTCAGAATTCAAAGTAAGTTTAAAGTCCTGAGTAGCTGTACTGACAGCATAGCTGTTAAATTGTTTTTCCAGTATGGCTATTTTGGCTAGTTTGATCTTAAATTTTAAATTAATTTTGAATTCTCACATTAGCAGATAATGTTATGAATGTCCCCATCATCATCACACTCTAGATTTCAGAGCTCCATGTGAGTATGGTTTGTTCACACATTTGGTTACAGCAGATACATTAGACACTACACATCACAACAGTAGGTGACTACAAAATCTGCCTTCAAAATGAATACTGAAAACTGTCAGATTGTCTGAAATGATTGCTTTAAATCCCAGGAAGAAAATGTGATCATATATTAGTAAAGCAGTGAGCATTACTTGTCATATTCAGGTTTAAATTCATTTTAATTCAGGATGAGTTCACATGTATAAACATAAACATGTATACATCAGAAACAGAACGTAAGAGAATGCTAAGAACAGGTAAAATGTAATATCTGCCATATACTCACTCCCCACTCTGGTATCAAGCACTTTTTTTTCTCACTTGTCCTGTTGTACTATTACAGGGGAAGCTATAATATTTGCATATCAAACTGACAACACAACGATTTGGGTACTCTAGAACAGGTCTCCTTTTCAGAAAATATACAGCATCTAGAACAGGTCTCCTTTGCAGAAAATATACAGCATCCTAAGATAATCTTTTTGCACCTTGTCACTTAGTGAGAATGGGGCCTACCACTGGATTACCTTCAGAACTAAGAATATACTAAGAATATGCAAATAAGACGGAGCTGCTTCCATTACTGAGGGCATGTATACCCTGGGCTGGATTTACCCTCTCTGCTGCCCGAAGGCCAGTTTTCACAATTCGTCCCAACTCGTAATGTAGGGAGCCTGGTGTGTGTGTGTGTTTGTGTGTGATTGGATGGAGGAATGTGATTAGTTTAAGGTACGACTGCATGGTGAATATGACTAGGGGGCAATAAGGGCAAATTGGGTGGAGATAGGTGACATGGCATGTGGCTAAGTGTATGAATGTGACAGGGTAAGTGGGTATGATAAGATGCAACTATCTGACTGGGTGGATAGGGAATATGATCCACTCAGAGTATGGTAGGATGGATGAATGGCAATGTGTTTGTAAGAGCATATTTGTGTGGAGAGTAATGTGATTTCATGTGAATGACGGGTGGATTAGTGCAGAGTACTAGTGTGTGAATTTAGTGGTGTGTCTGTTTGTGAGCATGCAGAAACATATTTGTGTGAGCAATGTGTGGGTATTTAGTGTGCATGTATAGGTGTGTTTTTGGACTGTGTTTCCATTTCCCATCTGCCCCTAGAGGGTGCTTCTATGACAATGACTGGGCTGTTGATGTTTAGTGTTGAATGTCAACAAATGCTGATCATATGGAAACATTGGATTCAATGCTTCCCTGTGAGAAGCATTTGATTGCGCTCATCACTCATGCACTTCTTGTCCCCAATGCCTTGGATTGCACAAGAATCAAAAAAGTAGCACCTACAGGACAGCATTACTGGAGGCTGAGTAGGCAGCAAAAACTTTTTTCTTTTTTTTTATTTAATTGGGGGGAGGAGAGCACTATAGCATTAGAAATACATGTTTCACTACAGTGTTTCACTACAGTCCACAAACCAAGCCATTATTCTTGCACAAGGAAACCGGCACAACATATTAAAAATAATAACACACCCCACACTCAACAAAAGCAGAGTTTAAAATTCCATAATTAAACACTAAATAATTATACAAAAGTTAGGACAGCTTATATCCAAGAATACACTGTTATTCAACACTGTGGCAGCCTGATTTTCTGCATTGGTCCAGGGAAGAAAAATAAAGTTAAATTTTAGACACCGTCTCATCAAGTCTTTTTAAGCATTTTCTTTGGATATGCACGATATACATTCCTTTGAAAGAATATATTAAATATGCTGGTGAAAAGGCTTATTGCAGTCTATAATAATTTTTAAACAATGTTGCAAAATCAGCAGCTTTGAGTAATAAAGCATAAAGATAAGTATCCCATAGAGGTACTGAACTTGCATGCTCAAGATTAATACTGATCATTAATGCACATCTCCCCCAACAAATTACGCTGCATTATTGACTTGTAGAACCCACTGGTAGCAAGAGCTTTATAAGATAAATATTAGCTCAGTGTAGACGTTCTATCACCTCAGTGACTCCAGTCCTACCTCCTTCTACAAAGATGATTTACCTGGTTTAGGTGCTCATTAGAAAGTGGTTTGGAGAGTGTAGAAAACCTGATCCCTTGGCACAAGAAAACGTGTGTGTAAAAGTGGATACGCAGCAAGTTTGCTAAATGTGACACAATTTATCCAGCGTGTGAGTAATGGAGCAGTCAGCATTTGACTTTCTGCAGTGCAGAGATAAATTGAGGTGATATATTAAGAGTGCTGTGCCTGGGAATTGCAAAAGAGCCTATTCAATACGTCAGACATGGGAACAGCCAGCCTTGGAACAGGAAGGGATAAAGCAAGGGATGAAGCTCCATAACTCCCTCATTTTATACTCTGCAAGAAGTTACTATTGAGCTAATATACCTGAAAAAACTGTAAAATAGCTATTTTATTAAATACAGAGACTGCACATAATGAAAGATTTGACTCAAATATCAATTCATTTTAAAATAATTCTTTGTGAACTGGAAATATGTTTAAAGCAATAAATAGTAGTGGTGTTCAGTGTAATAGCATAATCAGGAATAAAAACACAACAACATAATTTACTATAAATCGAGGTATACCCCATATAGGTTTAATGATTTGGAGCCTAATTATTGGATTTGTACTGCAGATACATGGCATAATGAGAGTAAATAATTCTCATTGACAATTAAAAAAAAAATTAATTGCACCCACATTTCTTGTTTCAGTCAGTGGTCAGTAATAACTTGTATTTATTAGTTTTTTTTATTTAGTACTCCAAACATCTTGGATACTAATATAAGCAAGCTGTAAGTGTGTAGTGTACTTTACTGAAATTCTCCAATCTTTTCTTCCTCCTAGCTGATTTGGGGGGACTAGAATATTTATGTATGTAAACAAATAATGTTGGTCCAACTCACAATTTACAGAGCGATAGATTAGCTCTGATCTGTGGTTCTCTTGTGCAGAAGCTCACAGTCTAATTCTGTAAATCCTACATACTAATTGTTATTATTGGGTTGAATATTCATGGTGCTATTTACTTCACATTTAGAAATAAATTAATATTTTAACATCACTGATGACACGTGTTCTTTATCCTCCCTTTGCCGTTGAAAACGTGTTCTCATTACTACAATGAGCTATCCCATAGATTATAGGGAAGTGACACTAATCTAAAGAGACATACCATCAAAAAAATCAACATTAAAAAAACACACATCCCCAGCCATGCCTGATGTTTTAACTGTTAATTATATAATAGCTGACATTTGACCACATGGAAGTGGCATGTACGAATGCTCTGTACCACGCAACATGCACCAAAAATAAAGAATTCACAAAAAAAACACACATCAGCTTATTATATTCAACACTACATTTTGCAGAATAATTATAATGTAGATTTATCTGAGAATTAGTGGGATAAAAATCATTCACATTAATAATTTTCCCAGTGCGTGGTAATTTCATTTCCAAGACAATATAATATATTTTATCCCATTCCTATGGAGAATGCAATAAAGTATATGTAATGGAAAAATAAACATTAGTCTTACTACTCCATATCGATAATTTTCACAAAGGTCATCTTGTGAATGGCAGCTATACATGAGATCTGTCCTTCACGATTCCTGATAGATCTGTCAAGTCTATCGTACAGCTCCTAATATACTGCATCTAGTCTCTTTCTGACCCCGTCCCCTTCTCCATTGCTTCCTTCTTCATGTGTCTGCAGTTATAGAATTTCACATGAAAAACAATTACTGCATCTAGACAATCACTGTAACCTCTTGTCCAAAGTTAAACAACCTTAGTTGTCACCCACAATCCTCTATGATGACAGTTTACCTATTAATTGGGGTGAAAGCTGGATGTTAACAAGGTCTTTCTCGAGCTTGGTGATCAGCAGAGCGTATCTTGATGCTACGAAGATCACAGCGTGATCATGTTATTTGTAATAAAGGAATGGAATTTTGGCTAAAAAAAATAGGAACAGCTCTATCATGATGTCTGTCAAACTATGAATCTGTTTGGAGCAGAGAGGTTAGCAGTTGCTTGCTACCCAACCTAATTTAATCCTTGAAGATTCTGCAAAGATGAGTTTAATGTGCCAGCACATTTCAAAGAGTTAATCTAGGAAAGTTTTCACAGAAAATTATAATATAGAGGTATGTGTTAACCTATTGAAAACCAAAAGAGTTGTTGCTTTTGTAGAGTGCCGTTTTAGGACAGTAACTAAAATGTATTAAAAATAAATCAGGAAACCATACTATAATAGAATGAAGAGATTTGTTTTGAGACCTACAATCTAGAAATGGCAAGAATGGCAAGAATAGCACTCCATTAACTTTGAGAAAACAAAGTAATTAAAATAACTATTTTGTCAGCAAGGGCTCACAGGGCTCAAGGTCCGAGTGGAGGCCAAAAAAGCCCTGTGTCTACTTTGGCACAATTTCATTGTTAGCTCAGAGTTCCTGACTCTGAGAGAAAAATGACACATATAATTATATAATTTGTGGCTACTTTAATACATCATATTTGGAGTTCATTACACAGCATAGTGTGGGGTATTACTACAGAAACAGGATATAATGCAGTGGGGTGTAAAGGGTTTATAGAGCACGTCTTGGGGTTAATACAACAGGCAAGGAGTTCATAAAGATAGGTTCACATACTCTGAATTCAATCAAAGATTTGGTGTCTCAATGTGATTTATTAAACACAATGGTGTTTAGGATCAGACTTGGGCTTGGTATAGGGCTTGTTTTAGGAAGGGCTTAAGTCAACATATGCAGGAGAGGTTATAAACTGCTCTATTGGTCTGAAGCCCTTAATCTTTTTGTCACATAGAAAGACCCTCAGTGTTTCAATACCATTAGATACATTTTCTTCATGGCAGAAGAATCATAAAAAGCCGTGCAAGGTTCATTAATTTGATTGTTTTTTTATTATTTGCATCAATAATATAATATTATGTTTGATATAGTCAATGTGCAAGTTTTTTTTATTTTTTTTCAAATTGAGATTTTATTAAGAAAATTTATACAGGTTGTAAAACAGCTACATTCAATAATTTCCAAGAGCGTTGCAGTCTTGCACACAATATATGTATTTAGTGACATATATTTTCAGTATCAAGTTTGTACAGAGTTTTGTCTGTGTCACAAATAGATGTACAGTATTAAACATTAAATATAAAACATAGAATATCATTTTGGAGAGTCATGCAGAAAGATAGTGCAAAGGGGTGGTATAAGAGGAGGTGATGTGGTTCCCAGGAATCTATGGATGGCTCCGATGATCCAAGTGTGAGTTGCCTGTCATTTATTTCCTGTTAAACTTCACAACCTACTAACTCAATATGCTTGTGTGTGCTAATTTCGTCTACCTAATGTGGAAGTTCTACATGCAGACCCTGGGTTACTACCAGTAATGAGAGTATTTATTGTATTCTGTCGTTATGAGTAGAAAAGACACCCACACCTCGCATACCTCTAATGTGTTCTTGTTGTTGTGGAATTGGGTTGTTGCTATTTTTTTATGCACGCAGTTTGTGAATACTTGTTGAATCAGGTCCTCGCGGTATAGGATCAGGCGCGATGCCCAGTGTCTGGTTAAAAACAGTAGAGCTGCAATTACTATCTGGTAAGTTCGTTTTTTAACTGCCTTGGTCATCCAACTTGGTAAAAGAAGTAGTAGAGATAACTTAATTGAAGGGTCATGCGTAGTATTTGTTGCTGATGAGAATATGTTGGTGACCATATTTTATGTGGGCATTGCCTCATTTTAGTGCGTAACATGTAGATAGCAGCTTGTTGACTGGAATTAGATTTTATAAGAATCTGTCAAAATGCATAAATGAAGAGGCACCTTGATGTGGGAAAGCTGTTGGTGTTTGGTTTGCCAATGGTGTTTCCATTTGAAGATATGAAAACACTGTTTCCGAGGATAGGTGATACAAGGACCTCAGCTTCACATAGGGGATGTGTGATCGATTTTAAAATAGATTTTAATCCATTTTGAAATAAAATGTGATGAATTCCCTGTGTTATCCACAGATTGAGTTGGAATGACCCTGGGCACATTGGGTGCTACTATATTGGTGTAGCAAGGAGCCAAGGTGAGTAATAACATGTTTTCCTCTGAGGAGATCCCAATTTGACAGAAACTTCTTAGTGGAGGTGAGAGTAGAAGTGGCAGAAGATCATGCACATAGCCACCCCCCTATTATGAAGTTTCTACCTATCCCGTACACATGGCAGGTGAGGGCATTTGGAGGTACACTACCTCCATTATAGTAATATGGGTTACTATGGGTGCCCGGTAATTTTATTTGTAATTTACTTATTTTTTTACATGTTTAAGTGCTGGCAAGTCCCCACATAATTAACCCTTGAGCTGGCTGATAATGGGTAAATCGTCAGTGAGTAAATCGTAAAAAAAAAACAATTAATTTGGGTTGGGAGTTGAAACCTCTGGTCCGGATTTAATTAATTCTGTCTGAATTTCAGCCATCCAGTGGCATTTAGTCCAGCTGAAATCCAGACTAAATTCAGGGCCTGATTTACAAAATCTGGATATTGATGAATTCCATCCACAATGTTCAGATTTTGCAGACTGAATGGCCCCGTACAGCAGCAAATGTTTTTTTCCAATTTCATTTGGGTCCTTTCACATTTTTGTGACAAACCTTTTAATGCTCTTGAAAGGAAACCCAAAATGTGTCCATTCTTAATTTTGGTAAAATTCAACATTTTATTTTAAAGTTCAAAGTGCACTGATTTTGAGATTGGGTTTTTTCAGTCTGTTTGTGGTATATTCACATGCTGCTTCTTCAGTAGATTGTTCTAAGATGAAGTATGTTGTGCTAAGCATATAGCAATAATGTGTTGTTATCTTAAAATATTAAAATGTTAGCAACATTCAAAGTAATCACAGCATGGAAGCTGCAATCATAAAAGCATGCTTTGCTAAAAGCCAATCACAAAATTGACTAGTGCTTTTCCAAATGTTTATTTTTAATGCTGCAACTGTTTAATTAGCTAAACTAACGCTGTTGCATAATTCTTCTCTCACCACCAATACTTCCAATTGGTATCCTTTTGAGAGAAATCCACTCTGCATTGTGTATTAATAGTGAATGAAATGTCCCTGTGCCACCTCTTCCAAGAACTAACATATATCTCCATCCCCTTGTCCAGATAAATATATGACTAGCACTACTAAGGTATTCTACCCGATATTACAAATAAACAGCCAACACCATAGTTCTTACCAGAGTGAAAACTTTACTAAGAATCTGCCCAGTTAAATAATGTTACAGAGTTATAGTATTACAGTTACAAGACA
This sequence comes from Pelobates fuscus, assembly GCF_036172605.1. Classification (NCBI taxonomy): domain Eukaryota; kingdom Metazoa; phylum Chordata; class Amphibia; order Anura; family Pelobatidae; genus Pelobates; species Pelobates fuscus. The sequence goes on along the minus strand of NC_086321.1, from coordinate 144,050,660 downwards.
TTCATAACACTCACACATTCCATCTATCTAATATCTGCTGTATTGTGTATGTGCTGTGTAGAGTGTGTGTCTTACCAGCCTAGTCTAATGTGATGTTGTGTGTAGAGTGTGTGTCTTACCAACCTAGTCTAATGTGATGTCAGTATCTTCTATTTTTAAAGGGATTTGTTCCCATGTTCCCACTTCCTCAGATCAATTGATATGTAAATGTAAATACAAATACAAAGAAAAAAGTCCTGCGCGCAAACTCCCATTACCCATTACTCCTGGGCGGCAGCAATGACCCTAGCACACTTCAGCCAAAATACATATAGTAAAAACCAAAGAAAAAAAGTTACCTGTGCTCTTTCCACATCCCTATGTATTTTTAAACAAATGGAGGTTTTTAGTTACCTCCAATGGCCATGAAAGGGTATACTTATTAACCCTTAATAGGGAACACATGGGATGGGCAGCAGCAACCTAGCTGTGTGATACAAAATTGAATACAAATACAAAGAAATACAAATACAAAGAAACAAGAGAGCGCAGGTTACTTTTTTTTTCTTTGGTTTTTACTATATGTATTTTGGCTGATGTGTGCTATGGCCATTGCTGCCACCCAGGAGTAATGGTAGTTTGAGCGAGGGACTTGTTTCTTTTATTTGTATTCACTTTTGTATCACACAGCTAGGTTGCAATGCTGCTGCCCATCCCATGTGTTCCCTATTAAGGGTTAATAAGCATGTAGGGATGTATATAAAAAATACCCCTTTCTGTCTCATTAGAGATATTTTTGCAAGAAGCTCAAGGAAGCAAGGTGAATGGTTAGAGTTAGGACCCACCTAAGAAGTAAATGTGATTTACTTTCCCAAGGCCCAAAGTGTTGTCCATCCTGTCATTTTATTTATGTGTGAACTCCCCCAAGGATGTAGCTGTGCCTTTCAGGTGCTGTATCTTTCCAACTATCTAAACAGAAACTCCCTTTGAAGATAATTCCTGATCTCCCATACACACAGACTTAATCAAACACATATTAATTATATATACATATTCAATTAATATGTGTTTGATTAAGTCTGTGTGTATGGGAGATCAGGAATTATCTTCAAAGGGAGTTTCTGTTTAGATATACATAATATTTTCCCCAACACTCACATGTATTGTCAGGGCCGGCCTTAGGCCTTTGGGCGCCCTGTGCGAAAAATCTTCACAGCGCCCCCCCCTTCCCATCCCCTCCTCCCCCACTCCTTCCCCCCTCCATCCCCCTTCCCACACACCCTGTCACACACACACAGGCAGACAGCCATACACACGCACACACACAAACACACGCAGGCAGTCACACACAGACAGCCACACACAAACACACACACACACAGACATAGAATGTGACGGCAGATAAGAACGATTAGGCCCATCTAGTCTGCCCAGTCAGTCACACATAGGCAGTCACACACACACACAGGCAGACAGCCACACACACACAGGCAGACAGCCAAACACACAGAGGCAGACAGACAGACACACACAAACACACACACAGGCAGACAGCCAAACACACAGAGGCAGACAGACACACACACAGTCACACACACACACACACACACACAGTCACACACACAGTCACACACACACACACAGACAGTCAAACACACAGACAGTGACACACACACTGGCAGACAGACACACACACACACACACACACACACACAGGCAGACAGCCACACACACACAGTCACATACACAGTCACACACACACAGGCAGACAGTCACACACACAGACAGTCACACACACAGACAGTCACACACACACACAGACACAGGCAGACAGTCACAAACACACACAGGCAGAAAGTCACACACAGGCAGACAGTCACAGTCACACACACACACACACACACACACACACACACACACACAGGCAGACAGCCACACACACAGGCAGACAGTCACACACACACACACACACACACAGGCAAACAGCTACACACACAGGCAGACAGTCACACACACAGGAAAACAGCCACACACACAGGCAGACAGTCACACACAGGAAAACAGCCACACACACAGGCAGACAGTCACACACACACACAGTCGCACACACAGGCAAACAGCCACACACACAGGCAGACAGTCACACACACACAGAGTCACACACACAGGAAAACAGCCACACACACACACAGTCACACACACAGACAGGGACACACACACATAGACAGTCACACACACAAACAGTCACACACACAGGCAGACAGTCACACACACACACACACACACACACACACAGACAGTCACACACATACACAGGCAGACACACAGGCAGACAGTCACACACACACACACACACACACACACACACACACACACACACACACACACACACACACACACACACACACACAGGCAGACAGTCACACACACACACACACACAAAGGGCAGACAGTCACAGTCACACACACACACACACACACACACGCAGACAGTCACACACACAGAGAGTCAAACACACAGTCACACACACAGGCAAACAGCCACACACACAGGCAGTCACACACACACAGTCACACACACAGACAGTCACACACACACACATAGACAGTCACACAGACAGTCACACACAGAGTCACACACAGACAGTTGCACACACACAGACAGTCATGAGACAGCGATGTCTCATGTGTAAAACAGTACCCCCTATGTACAGGTTTTAGGTGTTTTGGGAAGTTACAGGGTCAAATGTAGCGTGTTACATTTTTCAGTTTTTTCACATTGAAATTCGCCAGATTGGTTATGTTGCCTTTGAGACCATATGGTAGCCCAGGAATAAGAATTACCCCCATGATGGCATACCATTTGCAAAAGTAGACAACCCAAGGTATTGCAAAAGGAGTATGTCCAGTCTTTTTTAGTAGCCACTTGGTCACAAACACTGGCCAAATTTAGTGTTAATATTTGAAAATGCAAAAAACTAATTTGAACGCAAATTTTGGCCAGTGTTTGTGACTAAGTGGCTACTAAAAAAACTGAACATACCCTATTTGGTTGTCTACTATTGCAAATGGTATGCCATCATGGGGATAATTTTCATTCCTGGGCTACCATACGGTCTCAAAGGCAACCTGGCAAATTTTAATGTGAAAAACTGAAACCTTATATTTGACTCTGTAACTTTTGAAAACACCATAAAACCTGTCAATGAGGGGTACTGTTATACTCAGTAGACTTCGCTGAACACAAATATTAGTGTTTCAAAACAGTAAAACGTATCACAACAATTATATCGTCAGTGTAAGTGCCATTTGTGTGTAAAAATTGCAAAAAATTTCACTGTCACTGACGATATCGTCGTTGTAATATATTTTACTGTTTTGAAACACTAATATTTGTGTTCAGCGACGTCTTCCGAGTAAAACAGTACCCCCCATGTACAGGTTTTATGGTGTCTTGGAAAGTTACAGGGTTAAATATAGTGCTAGAAAATTTAATTCCTGAACTTTCGGCCTGGGTTGGCAGGCAGGTCCTGCAAATTGTAATGAATGAAGTGACCTAATTATGTAAAATTATTACATAAATATATACGTAGAATTATTATATATATATGTGTGTATATATATATGTATATATATATATAATTTTTTTTATTATTTTTATTTATATATAGGTATAGGTACTAGTCCTGATGAAAGTCTGTGAGTAGCAGACTGAAACGTCGATTTTTTACTTTAACAATTAAAAGTTAAATTTTATATTGGAGTCCTGAGAGTGCTATCCTTTCCACATTTATTTATATATAGTGATATATACGTATATACGTATGTATATAAATATATATATTTATTCGTTCTACATGTATTTTGATATCAATATATATATTAATTTTAAAAAATACAGTTAGAACGAAATGACGCATGTTTATATATTTTTAATCTATTTATTTTTTATTATTTTTTAATTTTATTTTTTAACATATTTATATATTTATTTATTTTTTATTATATATAAATATAAATATAATGAAAATTATATATATATATATATATATATATATATATATTCAATATCATTGTACGTGTATTTTGATATTAATATATATATAATTATGTATATATTAATATTAAAATACACGTAGACAGTGTATGTATATTTATGTGTATATGTGTATATGTGTATATATATATATATATATATATACTTAGATCATATATATATATATAATAAATATAAATATATATATATGATCTAAGTATATATTATTTATTTTTACAATGTTTTAACATCTTTTAATTTTATTTTCAGGCAGCAGGGGGAGTACCTGTCATTACAGGCACTCCCCCTGCTGGCATTGACATGGACGGCTATGCCGTCCATGTGATTGCGGGGTCCTCGCAAGGACCTCGTGATCACATGGCCCTGGGGGGCCGAAGAGGACAGAGGGGGACTCCCTGGGCTCCCAGGTAAGTCCCCCATACCGCGATCGCCGGCGTGGGATCGCCGGCGACCGGGTAAGCACATTAGATCACAGGACGTTCTATGCCGTCCTAGGGCGTTTAGAGCCACCAAAATAAGGAAGGCATAGAACGTCCTGCGGTCTTAAGGGGTTAAGTTCAACCTTGAAACACATTCTTTTATGCTGTTGATTCAAAATAATATTATTCTTGAAATACGGCATAGTCCTCTACAAAAGATATAATCAATGTATCTTTTGTAGAGGACCAAGTATGCCCAATTTTCAGACTTGAATAAACTAAAATACTTTCCCAATACGTCAAAAAGATTAGCGTAACTGGGGGCAAACCTCATCCCCATAGATGTTCCCATACGCTGCAAGTTTAATTTTCCTTAAAACCAAAATAATTTTTCCTCAAGGATCACCTTAATTCTATCTAATAAAAAAAATCAATTTGAGGGGTGGCCATTTCTCCTGTCTTTTCTAAAAATGATCTCACAGCCTCACGTCCCCTCTTATGTTGAATGTAGGTATAGCGGCTGGCCTCATCAAAAGAGGCCATAATAAAATCACTTTCCCATTTTAAACTTTCTAAAATCTGTAAAAGGTTACAAGTATCCTGCAGATATGAAGGACATTCCTTAACTAATGGGGACATGTCTAACTGACAAACACCCTTTAAAAAAGGCACATTGTGTGGTTGAAGCACATCAGTGATTATCTCTGGTATTTTATTTTACCCAATACTGCTTTTATTTGTACATGTGTATCATATAAAATTGAAGAATCTCAAGTGAAGTGCTGCTCTGGATATTTCATGCAACAAAATAAGTTGTGATGGGAGGTCCTTTTAATACAGCAAAAATAATTATATTCCTGCTATATATATATATATATATATATACTATATATACCCTGTTAGCTCTGACTCTCTACACTAAAAGCTTTTGCTGTGTGCTTTATTGTAGGAATTTGATGCAGAGTCGGTAATTGTAATTGTTTCACTTTTATATATCATTGCATATTTCATATTGTGCAAATACACCTGCACTGGTTACTTTTAATGTATTAGAATAAGTTTTAGGATTAGGGTTAATCATATTATTAGGGCCAGCAAGGAAATCCATCTGCTGAAATCAGCAGAGGGATACATCTAACATTAATTCTAGGGTTAGGATTAGGATTGAGGTAAATTAGTTAGTTAGGGTTATGATTAATGATATGCATTGGCATAGGGTTTGGGTTAGGATTAGATTTTTATTAGGGTTACATCTATTGTTTAGTATAGAACTAAGGTTTGGTTTAAGATTAGGGATACAATTTATACTTTACAAAGGTATGCATATAGGATATTGTTGTACTCAGGAGATGTTTTGAGTATAGTTAAAACAATTTTATTACTGTGTCACATATGAGATTTACAAAATAAGCAGAAAAATACAATGTATGTGTAAACATTAAAAATAAAAATAAATACCAAAAACTTTGAAAAGCGAGAGTACCTATGGTGTACACATTTGCCAATAGCATGCATTTACAAAGTAATTAAAATATGTGAGCTCCTAAAATCCCCCAAATGCACCTTTGATTCATCTTGAATTTGCCATTTGAAAAAAAAAAAAAAAAAAAACTGTATTGTGCTGGTTATAAATTCAGCCCTGTATTTTCACAATGATGTCATTCTGTACACAAGAGATATAGTTGAGCACAATTAAGTGATTTTTTTTTTTTACAGTAGCACAATCAAATTTACCAAACAGATTGTTAAATTGCAATGTGCATAATGCAAAAATAAAATACCAAAACATTGAAAGAAATTGGTGCTTATATGGCTGTACAATAAGGCTCAAAACAAATCATATGACATAGCCAATGGTGTCTACTTTCACAAATGATATGCATTTATTGGGTAATTTAAGCTGTCAAACTCCTACAAAGCTTCGTATATAGCACTGTAACTTCACAAAATAGTGGCCAAAAGCATACATTAGGTGTATTGATTTATTCAGAATAGTTTGCTGAGCATAATTTGGGGGGTTTGATCATTAAATCACATATCAGATTTGCAAGATTCCCAGAAAAAATGTAATGTGTAAAAACATGCAAACAGAATAAAATAATATTTACCACAAAGTTTGACATAAACTGTTGAAAAAATGGTAGCATGTTAAGGCGCAATATAAACCATATGAGCTGCCCTGGAGTGTCTACTTTCATATTTAGTAGGTGTTTGTGGGGTAATTTGATCAGTCAAACTGCTATAATGTCCCAAAATAATACAAAGGTCCATAAAATCCATCTATCAAAATTCTAACTTAAAGGAGCACTATAGTGCCAGAAAAACAAACTTGTTTTCCTTGCACTATAGGTCATTAGGTCCTCCCCCACCCTTAGGGCCCCTCCCACTGGGCTGAATGGGATAAAACCCCTTCAGCCACTTACCTTTCTCCAACGCCGGGCTCCCTCTTCACCCCCTGCCGATGTCAGATCCGAATGCGAATGCACGGCAAGAGCCGCGCGCATTCAAACCGCCCAAAGGAAAGCATCACTCAGTGCATTCCTATGGACGTCCAGCGTCTTTTCACAGAAAGAATCGCGGAAGCGCCTCTAGCGGCTGTCAGTGAGACAGCCACTAGAAAACTAACCCTCAGTGAAACATAGCAGTTTCTCTGAAACTGCTATGTTTTCAGCTGCAGGGTTAAAACTAGAGGGACCTGACACCCAGACCACTTCATTGAGCTGAAGTGGTCTGGGTGCCTATAGTGGCCCTTTAAATAGTCAGATCTCTTATATGGTACTGTAGTTTCACAGGATAGTGACAAAGGCATACATTGGAATTATTGTACTCAGAAGAAGTAGCTGAACACAATAATGGTATTGTACATGAGTAGCACTCGTCAGGATTACGAAAGTCATATTAAAAATAAACATTGTTCTGTGTGTATGTTAAAAATCTGAAAAAAAAAGCCTTTCACTACAATATTTAACAGGGATTGATAGTTAAATAGCTATCTAAAAAGTGTCAAAATAAATTTAGGTAAATAGCCTGCAATGTCTATTTCATATAAATATATGCATTTGTGTAGCAATTTAGTTTTCTTTAATGGCTATTAAACTTACAAAGACAAAAATACCTATTTCTCAAATTGTATTTTGTAACTACCAAAAATAAACCGAATTGCCAAACATATGATGTAATCTGTAAATCAGGACAAATTGTTTATTTTGGATTTCTTTTCTTAAGCTGAACTAATTATGCACACATTTTTATTGCCAAAACTGTAAAGAAATGCAATTTTTCTTATAATAAATAAGAATTTAAGTAGAAATTGGGGTTCAACACACACAAACATACAAAATACTAATATTGTTTATTTCCTTAATGGGAAACTACACCCCTTTGCCCATAACCATGCAATGTAAAAACATTGCCGGTTCAGAGAAACCTAAGTTAAGCTCTGAAGTTCAGCTCTTGTGGCAGACAGTCTCTAGAGGGCACTTCCTGGTGCCTATGGATTCAATGCTTTCCTATGTTGAAACTTTCATGTGTGCGCAGTGCTCACATTAGGTCCAGCAATAAGGGGGCGTAGGGCCGAGCAAGGAGATAGTTAGGTCTTTCTGCTGTCTCAGAGAATACAAAGCCAGAGTTCATGGACCAGGCAGGTCCCTGTCTTTGTCCCTTTTAACTGGCTCTGTTCATAATCAAAAAGCATTATTTCTTATATGAACAAGCAAAGTACTGCAGAAACAAGCCTCAAAGACACTGAACATTATTCATTAACGCTCCACATCTCCTGAACTCAGTTGTTGAAGAATCCGTAATAAGATCAGTATTGGAAAAGACCGCCGACCAAATTCAAATCACATTGATACAGTACAGCGCAATAACTAACTTTTTAGAGTGTGAATCAAAATTATTGTGGATCCTTTCTAATTATATGAAGAATATAATGTTACAGTGCCAAAATATGCCCCTATATAGTCCAAGGTGATAATGGAAGCATCTTAGGATATCTCTTTAGGAGTAGCTGTCACCCTCCAGGAGATGAATATTATATCTATGCTGTTTCCTATGAGGAATCACCTATTGCCTAGTTTTCTGTGTATCGTTCAAGGTTTTTTTATTTCTCTTTTCTTTATATTTTGACCTTTCTTTAACTAGGTTAACACATCAAACCATACAATGCTTTAATTACTCTGTGCCTAAGATGAAGTGGCTAGAAAAACCACACATCCAATTTGCTCTAGTTGGTGTGAGGGTGGGTGAGAAGGAGTCTCATTCTGTTTTATGCCCGGGGTGTTGATGCTATGAGTTGCACTGTAGGAATGAGAGGTTTTATCTTGGAGAAAGTCTGGGAGGAACACACAATGTACTGACCCTATTTATCCACATTATAAAACACAGTAAGATGATACCCAATGAAGGTGCCTTCCCAAAGAGTATTTTTTCTTATGGCTCTTAAAATGTTTTATCACACAGGCTCCTTTGAGAATCCATGAAAAAACTGAACGCATCTATTGTATTCATTTGTCAGGGTACCTGTGGTCTCTACCTCCGAAAGAGGTAGAGACTTAGCTGTTCCTCCATCCAGACGGTCTGATGGCTCCCTTCCCCGCGGTCTATCCGGTCATGCTAGGCCGGCCGCGAGGGAGTGACTGCCTTTTACAGCATCTAGGCAGGAAGTAGTCATCAGGACACTCCCCCGGAACGACCTGTCAGTCAATGGCTGCAGGACCAATCAGGACGCCTTGGAGGCGTGGTTACTGCTCTGAACAGGGTATTTAACAGAGCTTCTTTCATTAGCTCATTGCCCTGTCGTGGTTCTAGCTTGTTCTAGTCACTCAGTGCTTGTGTATTCTATTATCCCTTTTGGTTTTGACCCGGCTTGTTTACCTTACTCTGCTTATCTCTGTTACCCTTGATTCGGCTTGTCTCTCGCTTACCTGTCTTCTGTTACCCTCGACCTCGGCTTGTCTTTGACCATTCTATACTGTACTACTTACGTTAGTCCGGCCATTCTAAGGTCCGGTATACGTATCTGGCTACTGTTTGTACTCTGCGTGTTGGATCCCTGTCCCGATCCTGACATCATTGAATTAAACTTTGTCTAAAATAATGTACCATATTTTTAAAATAGAGACTTCTCTATTATTTTTAATTCCTTAATCCGATGCAAAACGGAGGTACATCTATACTCTTCCACAACTCGCTACAAGTTACAATGTTTTCACATTATAAAAACCCTTCGCACATATTGTTGCCCTCCCAAAGTCATTCAAATCCCCATACAATTTTTAAACTTGCACCTGATCTCACTTTTGAAAATATAGAATACAAGATATATGCAAAGGTGCTGGTGACAAGACTGTCTTCCCTGCTCCAGGATTCAGTGGCATATGATCAGATTGGATTTGTAAACAGCTGGCAAAGTTCAGATGTTCGACATATCATAGACCTGTTATCCATGGTGGGAGACAGTGGGATTGGATGTTTTCTCCTGTCTTTGGAAGCAGAGAAGGCATTTGACTGCCTCCAGTGGGGGTTTATGGAGGAGGTGCTGAAAGAAACTGTCTCTTTGAAACCAGAGGAAAGAAAAGAGGAAGTTTACTCAGCTCCAAAGGGTTCAGTTTTCCTATCTGGTGCCTGTCCTGCCCATTTACAATTAGTAACAGTATGAGGCAAGGATGTCTCGTTCTTTATAGCACAAGCCAGTGGTTCCAATGAGACAATGTACCCCCTTTCTGTACATAGTCTCATTGGAACCACTGGCTTGTGCTATAAAGAATGAGACAAGTATAATGGGATTCTGCGCTCCTGAGATGCCAGCCCAAAAAGCTTACGTTATTTGCGATGCTATATTATTGATTTTATTGAACAGACCCAGTGCACTCCCTTGCTCCTTTGCAGAACCTGCTCTCCTATTATAGTTCAGTCTCCTATCATAGAATACACCAAGTAAAATTGCAGTCACTACCATTCAACATTAAATCAGAGCAATTCCCTTCCTGGGAAGAACTTGGGATACTTATGGACCATACTTAGGGATGACCTGGATCAATGGAGGAAAGGTACTGGCTAGAATGCATAGCATGATGATTATGCCATAAATGTTATATTTATTTAGAAACATACTCCTTCCTTTCCAACTTCACTCCATGTTGGAAATACAGCATTTTCTTAACAGATATATACACGCTTACAAATGTAGATGGATCTCCTTAAAGACATTGCATAAACCAAGGAAGTCTGGTGGCTTGGGACTATTGAATGTAATGTATTACTACAAACTTACCTCCTTGGCTCAATCCCTCCTCTTTTGTCTTTTGCTCTCCTGCTGACCAACTAGGCTGTGTGATTTAGAAGACAGCATGTAACCACACCACCATGCATCACACATCTTAGGAATCCCAAATGGGGCAACTCCGCTTTCACACATACATCTAATTACTAAACACAGCTTCCATATATGCAAAGAACTGCATCAACACATACCCTTGTTAACTCCTATTACAGACACAGCTCCCCTGCTGACCCTCCAAATGGTTATACTGGATCTTAATATCAGACACTGCTGCTCTAGAGGGACATACTATGTAGACCAATTGCTAGTGCCAATTAAGGTCCTTTGCAAACTTACTAGTCAAGTATAACATTCCTAAACAATTTCTTTTCTAAGTATATTCAAATAAGACTGTTTACAATCTCTGAATCCACATCCCCCAAAAGAACTGGAGATTTCTTTAGTTAAACTAGTCAACACAGTCCCTAAAGCTCTCTGTACGCTACTAAATCATACTACATTGTGCTCATTTGAATCCCGATCCTGTAAAAAAAAAAAGAGCTGGGAAGCCGATTTAAAAAAAAAAATAAAAAATTCTGGGAAAGGAATGAAATAAAGGCTTTAGAGTCAATGCTTGTATATCATGATGTACTAACCATATTAAACTATCTTAAAAACTGTTATTTCGATAATACCGCACTACTACTTGACTGAGCCGCATATACCCAGGCACCTTGTCTCTTTGCTGGTGAAATTACGCTGAGAAGGGTTCATTTGTACATATTTTGTGGTCCTGTCTCTTCATTCAGGTGAAATGAGGAAAACTATTTGAACTGGCGTCGTAGTTAACAGTAGTCCAATTATCTTAACAGGCAAAGGTGGCCCTTCAAAACATCTTCTCCGAAGGTGTCCAAAAAGGTATCATATTTTTTTTTTCCTGACATTTAAATCTTTTATAGATAAGAACTGGAAAACTAACATAACCAAAACACCCAACTGCTCTGTATAATTTCTGTAAACCATTTGGATATACTGGTGGATTTGTGGTTGTATTAATGGCACATCTGTCTTTACAGTCAAACAATAAAAACTGTTTGCTATAAAAAGAAAACATCTAATGTATATCCCTGACAGAGATTTCTATTAAGATCCTTGTACTCCACCCAGCAAGTTCCTTCAAGATGACTAGACAATCACGTATTGTCCGTGACACAACACACGGGCCTCTAGGTTTATGTTACAAGTAGAGGCAGATGGTGTAATAGTGTAGGGAATTGGTTTCCCCTAATCATGTGTATGTCACAGCATAAACATTGTTGCTGACAGTATGCATTCCCTTTCCCCCACAGTGGGAAACTCTAGCAGGAATGTCACAGAGCATACATACATCATCTCAAACCGGTTCCATTAACATGTCAGGATTTCTCTTCTGGTGTTGATCAACAAAGCAATGGTGATGTGAAATGGGAAGTTTATATGAATTTGCATAAAACTATTTGTGGCCGAAAAATCTTCAGTAATTCCATGAAACCGTTGATTTAGGATGAATCAAATGTCCCAAGTAACATAAAATATTTAGCTTGGTATTAACTTGGCAACAGAGTCAGATTTACATATCAGGTGCCTTTAGGAACAGAATGCCAAGGCACCCCTGCACCCCACAGAAAAATACACCATTTTAATAAATTATATTATAATTTAATGAATTCGCTGCTTCTAATATATTGTGTTTGAATCTGTAATTATACAAGTGTATAAATAAGTAAATGCATGTAGGCTTAAAGATAATTCTAGAAGTGGGTAGAAGAAGATGATTTTAAAAGAGGGGTTTTAATGTTTGAGAGGGGATGATGTCACAGTTAGTTAACTTAGGGCGTATAGTTTTAACAGGGTTACATGCTTAAAAAGAGTTAAAATGGGGTATGTGTTGTATAAGTGTTGTTTAGAATTTTTCAGTTAAGGGTAAGTGTTGGGTAAGTTTAGTATGTGGGATGTTTAGTGTTTAAGAGGATTTACACCACGGATTAAAGTAAAGTTTTTGTTTTTCAGGTTTTGGCTTGTTGAGCTGCAGAAGTTGTTACATAGTATGCATCACTCAATGTTGTCCATGTTCCTGCTACAAAGCATTTCCAGTATGAGAGTCTGTTAGTGGGCAGATGGAAAATGATCCCTTTCACTTCCTGTCCAGCCTCACACCCAAACCCTGGAACAAAACCCTCTAAAACTGTTCCTACAGCTTGCTATTAAAACTCTCCGGACTAAAGAGGACCAAATCACCAATGCTCCAAAAATGCCCATTAGCATTGCTGAAAACAGGTGCCCCTTTGTGGACAGGCACATGTAGGCAGGTGCCTACGCTGCCTAATGGAAAATCTGGCCCTGCTTGCCAAGAATATCTTGGACTATTGGGCTGTTCTGTAGACTAAAGAAGGTCCTACCCATTTCTAGATGATTTTCACTAACAAAGTTGTGTGAGTCAGAGTTCCTAAAAGACGTGATTATACATAATTCCTCCAAGCAAAAAACTAAACATCAACTGACAATATACATGGGTCTGTGGTTAAGAGCTTGAATGCCAATAAGGAAAGGAGAAATAATGTCACTGGCATTTAAAGCGTTTAATATATTGCTGGTAAATTTGTGGTTATTGGCCACAAAGAAGCTTGCTGTGCTGTTCCAGTGCAATCTGAGGCTAAACTGAAGTCTTCTGTCAATTTCATTGACTTGCATTGCCAATTCAAGCTTCTTACAAGCAGTGACCTACTTGGCTTGCTTCCTGATATTCCACTTCACAAAGTGGATGGTGTTCTAATAGCAGAGCTGTTACATTTCTATACATCTATTTGTCTTGCAAAGGAAGCAGCAACTTATTGGCATTTGTGGTCTGGAAAAAAAAAATGATTGTATCTCTTCCCCCATAGTTGGCAGCCTTACCTTTGCTATACTTTAACCTTTCCATTACAAAATGAACCGTAATGAATGTCAAAGCAGACGAGAAGTGAAATGTGCATTCTCTGATGGCAGATGACAGCTGTAATGGCAATGGGAATGCATTTGAAATTGGCTGGTTTTAACACTGGGTCTTCTGACATTTCTTTTATTTGTATGTTTCATCATATTGAAAAGCAGATGAAAGCATAGGGAAAATATACATTGCTCCCCAATTACAGACTTTTATACCAAGAGAAAAAGTTTTTTTTTTCGCCAAGAAAAATAATATTGTATATGCTTAAGTAAGAAGGTTTATAAAATAATCAGGTTCCGCTGTGCTTTATCGGAACATAATGAGCCCTTCTCTGTAGAGTGAATTAAATTCCACTCATAGAGTTTCCTCCCAGAAATCATTTTAAGTCCACATTGCACAGAGCAGATAAATCTTGCGACTTGACTAACCACAAGCCATAGAAAAGTCATCCCTCACTAAAAATGTCAATGTCAAGTCGATTCCCTGAAACATGTCTATTGCTTTCAGGTTCCCTGTTGTTGTTCCAGAATAAATGGGATCTAAAATCTCATTACTTTTATTGTTTAAAACGAGCAGAGCTCGGTCAGGAGGTAATGGCACAAGGTGATAGCATTTCTCGTGGAATATTTAATCCAGTGTGTCTTTGACATTAAGGTCAGCATTTTAACCTTCGTGAGCCTTTACTCCGACAACTTGTGTACAGAGGAAATGAATATCTAATTTCCTACTGCTCCTCTGAGTATCGAAATAATTCTGCAGCTATCAGTGTGTATCACAGCTCAGTGCTGTTATATAAGTGATGAAGCTAGAAAAAGCAATTGATCTCTCTGTTTAAACTATAGAAAACTGTTGTGTACGAACAAAGATAGATAAGAACAGCTACGAGTTCTAAATGACAATACATATGTTACTATATAATGTGTAGAAACTTGTTTTCTTTAATTAAAGAGCAATGTATTATAGTTGCCTGTGTAAATCTTCTGGTATCTGGACTAATTATCTATTTGGCTTCCTCAAAAAAACAAAAAACAAAGCAATAAAAATGAAAAGTGCCATAGTAATTAGTAATAACAATTGCAGTAGCAGCAAAGATATAAATAAGATTTCAGATAAATAGATTTACCTTTTTTCTCTAATCCACATCCGGTATGTCATATTCGAGGCTGGGCTACTTCTTTGTTAAATCACATTTAATTCAGCACTGTTGTTTGGCAAATATAAAAGAAGTTGCATGGCCAGATTATTCAACAGTTATAGTAGATATAGGGACAAGGTTCGATAATTGATCGCACTTTGGAGGCTGAATGAGAGATTGTTGAACAACAAGCGTAGCTGTGAATACTTATCTACTATGATAAAGTATTACTTAGATGAAAATACTGATAGAGACACCCCTTTGGCAGATGTTTGGTAATAACAATTTCAGTAGCAGCAAAGATATAAACATGTTTTTTATATTTTACCAAGAATATAAAATCATCCTGTAAGATGAATACTGCTTGTGTCCACATTTATTGGTACACATGTTTGCTATTTTAAAGTGCACAGTTATGGGTATGTGTGTACAAGAGCACCGCTAAGGCCCCTGAAATTGATTTCAAATAATGTATACACTTATGACCAATACATGTGAGCTTTGTATTTCAAAATAGGCTTTTCTAAAAGGAACATTGTCTCTTCATTTAAGAAGAATAAGAAAACATGGGTTTATGGAAAGGTGAGGGTAGTGATTATAAAAGTTATACATCTGCTATATTGTCAAATGCATTTTTATTAGGGGATGTTCCAGAGATTGAAGTCAGTAGCAGTGAAAGTTTGTGGTCAAGGTACAGCAGTGGGGCAAAGAGATAGCAATTAAGGGCATGTGTGGAATAGCAGACTAGTGGGCAGTGGGCACCATACAGAGTATGGTAGTAGTATTTTTACATTACTACAAATGTAACTATACAAGCCAAGAAAAGCAACAGAAAAATGTATATATTTTTAATAAATAGAGATAAATAGCACCCTTTCTAGGTGAAGAATGATTAAATGTAATCATTATTTAAGTTAATGCATAAATAGTATATAGAAACACCAAAAGTGCGTGTTTTCGTAAGATAAGAACTGTGTGTCCGAAACGATTACATTTTAACCATTACAGCGAGCAACGGTTTGAAGATGTTACCCGGATTATTTACTAAAGTGAGAATTCAGAGTGTTGCAGGGATAATGATCACTTTCACTACACCCAAAATTCAATTCCAAAAAAAAACTTAGCACATTTAAAATGAAAGATTTAATTTTAGCATATTTCAAAAATTCCGTATGTTAAATGTAAGAGCATTACATAATCCACATAATTCCAACCTTCATGCATTCTCAATTATTTTAATAAGCATCTTCAGCAGTACAAGAACAGCTAGAAACATGTAAAAATATTTTTTTAAAAAAAAGGCTGTGGCACCTGCGCATATTTGACTATATTTTCTAGTGTTCATGGTAGTATGTGGTATGTTCGATAATAAATTACATGTACATATATGTGAGCTCACAAGGTTATTTAGATGAATTTAGGATGAAATCGGCAATAGCCAATAATGGCAGTATATAAAATTTAGTTTATGCTCTACAAAAGCATCAGAGATACGAAATGCCTTTCCAAACAGAAGACTATTTTAAAATTATTGAAAGAGCTCACATAAGAGCTCTTCAGTAAAGTTCAGCGTGCATTTCTGAAGTTTAAATGTAATTCTGTTCAATGAGAAAAAAATCCACTATGTCCGGATTGCAAAACTCCATAATAACCATTGCAACAGAGAATTATCATAATGCATGATCTCAGCTACATGTAGGAATATTATACTTTACATACGAAAGAAATCATCAAATATGGATGACTATGCTCGCCGATGTCTGGTTTATATTACATCAGGATTCAAATGGAAATCTGATCAGAACACGGTTTTGCTTTCCAACTTAAAAAAGATCAACATCCTACAGTATGCGTTGTTGTTTTCAAGGTCATCATAAAATACCTGCTATCAGTAAACAAGGCCTGGATTAATGGCTGGGACATTGTTCAGCATGTTTTATGTATAAAAGAAGATATGTTTCATTTATTTTCATGTCAGAATAAGATGTATTTAAAGCAGGCAGCATTCACAAATCAAATATAGACATTGTCATCACTGAATATCTTTCATTAACATTGTGATGGTCTTTGATAGCCGTAGGTATGTGATCAATTATGAAACAAACATTCCATCTTCGCAAACCATAGTATATGTCAGAAGTGATGCTTTAGAAAAGAACTTGACCATGACACACATTTTTTCATTAAAAAGGTTTGTTTACTACTATATTGTGCAATTAATGATAATGGATACTGTACTTGGCAACTGGTAATGTGTATGAGGCATGAGTACAACTGTACTGAGCTGCAAATGCAAAGCATTATGCGCAGATAGAGATAGATAACTCTACTGTAATGTAGCCAGTGAGAGATCAAAGAACCTGCTTAAAGCTCAAGGTGGCAGATTTTATTTTCATCAGGGTCCGCTACTGTTCATCATTCTGAGAATCATCACAATCTATATTTACTTATTTTGCTTACAGTCAATCTAGTCAAACCAAAGCACGCACGATGTAAGTCATTTTAAGGACTGTCTAAATAAAAGGGACTATCTAAGCACCCAAAAACAAAATATTGCTTAATTAAGTGGTTTTGGTATACAGAAGATGTCTCTACATTGTCACTGCTTAATTACCTGCCATTTAGGGGCATCATCATTTTGTTTATGCATCCTTAGCTACATTTCCCCTCCTTGTGATTCATACATCCTCCCAACACAGTCAAAATGTTTTAGCTTCTCTTAGGCACACTGTGTTTAATTTATAATTTCTTATTTCTTGCTTTGTTAATAGCCTGCTAACTGCTACAGTCTGCAAAAGCTTCCCGTGTGTGATTAAAGTTCAATTAACAGAGCAGGAGATAAAAGCTTGTAAAGTAAACACACTGTGCTGTCACATCTGATTGAAAATGAAATCCTTTTTTTTTCATGGAGACTGTGTGAGTCACAGCCAGCGGAGATGTGACTAGGTCTGCATAAACATTTAACTTCTAAATAGCAAATAACTGAGCAGTGTGGCTGTAAGGGCATGATTTATCCACCAAAACCACTTCATTAATAGTGATGTCGCGAAGACAACATTTTCGCTTCACGAACGGCGAACGCTAACTTCCGCAAATGTTCGCGAACCGGGCGAACCGCCATAGACTTCAATGGGCAGGCAAATTTTAAAACCCACAGGGACTCTTTCTGGCCACAATAGTGATGGAAAAGTTGTTTCAAGGGGACTAACAACTGGACTGTGGCATGCCGGAGGGGGGTCCATGGCAAAACTCCCATGGAAAATTACACAATTGATACAGAGTCTGGTTTTAATCCATAAAGGGCATAAATCACCTAACATTCCTAAATCACAATGGATATGGATTGACACCTGACATATAACATATTGACACCTTGACATATGGATTGACACCTGTCCCCAGAGACCCTGATACACACTGACGCAGAGCAGAATAGGGACTGTTCCCCCTACATAGGGTCACTTGGCAGATATGGATTGACACCTATCCTAAGGATCCCTGATACACACTGACACAGAGCAGAATAGGGACTGTTCCCCCTACATAGGGTCACTTGGCAGGTATGGATTGACACCTATCCTAAGGATCCCTGATACACACTGACACAGAGCAGAATAGGGACTCTTCCCCCGACATAGGGTCACTTGGCAGATATGGATTGACACCTATCCTAAGGATCCCTGATACACACTGACACAGAGCAGAATAGGGACTGTTCCCCCTACATTGGGTAACTTGGCAGATATGGATTGACACCTATCCTAAGGATCCCTGATACACACTGACACAGAGCAGAATAGGGACTGTTCCCCCTACATAGGGTCACTTGGCCGATATGGATTGACACCTATCCTAAGGATCCCTGATACACACTGACACAGAGCAGAATAGGGACTGTTCCCCCTACATAGGGTCACTTGGCAGGTATCGATTGACACCTATCCTAAGGATCCCTGATACACACTGACACAGAGCAGAATAGGGACTGTTCCCCCTACATAGGGTCACTTGCCAGATATGGATTGACACCGGTCCTCAGAGACCCTGATACACACTGACACAGAGCAGAATATGGACTGTTCCCCCTACATAGGATCACTTGGCAGATATGGATTGACACCTATCCTAAGGATCCCTGATACACACTGACACTGAGCAGAATAGGGACTGTTCCTCCTACATAGGGTCATTTGGTAGATATGGATTGACACCTGTCCTCAGGGACCCTGATACACACTGGGGGGGACCTACTGTCCTCCCCCTGCCCCCACCCCTGCGTGGTGGGTGGGGGCCATAAAAATAATGAGGGGGGGACCTACTGTCCTCCCCCCGGCCCCCACCCCTGCGCGGTGGTTGGGGGCCATAAATCACAATGGGGAGGAACTACCCCACCCCTGCGTGGTGGGTAGGGGCCATAAAAATAATGAGAGGGGACCTACTGTCCTCTCCCCGGCCCCCACCCCTGCGCGGTGGGTGGGGGCCATAAATCACAATGGGGGAGGACCTACTGTTCTCCCCCCGCCCCCACCCCTGCGCGGTGGGTGGGGGCCTTAAAAATAATGAGGGGGACCTACTGTCCTCTCCCCGGCCCCCACCCCTGCACGGTGGGTGGGGGCCATAAATCACAATGGGGGAGGACCTACTGTTCTCCCCCCGCCCCCACCCCTGCGTGGTGGGTGGGGGCCCTAAAAATTATGAGGGGGGGACCTACTGTCCTCCCCCCCTGGCCTCCACCCCTGAGCAGTGGGTGGAGGCCTTTAAAAAAACAATAAGTGGGGGACCTACTGTCCCCCCCACCCCCACCCCTGAGTGGTGGGTGCGGACCCTAAATAAAAATTCCCCCCAATCAAAGGTGACTAGGGGTCCCCAAGCCCCTAGTCACCCAACCCCCACCCCAAAAAAAGTTACCCCCTACCTAAAAAATAGTGAAGGGGGAATAAAATAACTAACCTGTAAACAAAAATTCAACTTACCATTTGACGTCTTCTTTTTTCTAAAATCTTCTTTTTTCAGCCCCAAAAAAGGCCAAATAAAAAGCCATAAGAACCGACGCAATTAAAAAAAAAAAAAAAAAATCCATCTTCACCCATGGAGGGCTCCGCGCAGACTGAGCTCTGCAGGGCAGGGGAAGGCTTATAAAGCCTTGCCACGCCCTGCAATTAGGCTAAAAACACTCTGATTTGCTGGTTTAAGCCAATCAGAGTTCTCTTTGTAATTTTACACAGCGTGGGAAAATTCCAAAGAACTTTCCCACGCTGTGTAAAATGACAAAGAGCACTCTGATTGGTGGGCTTGGAATCTAACCAATCAGAGTGTTCTGTGTCATTTTACACAGTGTGGGAAAGTTCTTTGGAATTTTCCCACGCTGTGGAAAATGACAAAGAGAACTCTGATTGGTGGGCTTGGAATCTAACCAATCAGAGTGTTTTGTGTCATTTTACACAGCGTGGGAAAGTTCTTTGGAATTTTTTCAGGGAGGTAAATGGAGGGCACACTCCAGCTTCTGGGTGGCAAATTAACAGCACCGGACGGCTTCCCACGGCTCTGGGGAGGCTGAAAAATGGCTGTTTGTTCGGTAGATAGAATCTACCGAACGGCTGTGCAGAAAGGGAGAAATAATTTCTGCACAGTAAAATTAACCCTTTAGCTGCCAGTCCATAATCCAAAGGCAGCAGGCAGGCGACCAGGCTCCTCCAATGCAATGTGGCGAGATTGGTCTCGTCACAGTTATGTGCATAACTGAATGCTAGCGTTCGTTAGTTTAAGTGATATGAACATTTGCGAGTGGCTAAGGGATTTTCTAGCCGAGCGGCATGCTGTATTTCAACGAAAAAGTACCGAACGTGGATTGAAACGAACGGGGCTCCGCCGTGTAAAGCCGGGAAGTTTGCAGCGGTTGCTTTACGGCGGGCCTAACTTCCGTTTTTTTCTGCGGCAAGTAACGAACGAGCTGTGCAGACGCCGGCGGCGGGAAGGAGAGCCAGGGGAGCACCGGACAACCCAGGAGCACCGGACCAGGAGACCACGAGGAAAAAGGTACGAAAAAATCCAAGATGGCGGTCTGAACCAGAAGTAAATGTTTCAGACTCGCCAGACCAGTAACGGTAAGGTGGGAGTGGATTGGCAGCCCTTTTAAAGGGAATCCAAGCCCCTCCCACAACTACAGGCCAAGCCTTCAAATATATTTATATATATATATATATATTGTTTTATGGCAGCACCACTACTTAGAAATGCACTTTTCAGGTGTGCTCCCAATACCCATTTTTTTCTAGTAAGAGGATGTATGTCATGTCCCCACTGTCTGACTCCTACACAGGGCAAACACCCATGAACCGCATACAGCAGTGTGAAGGCTGGGCAAGGGGAAGGGCCAGTTAATACTGTATGAACAACTTGGTATGATAGTGGGCACAGAAAGTGAATTGCTTATTAAATTCAGTTAATGTGGGTGGGTAATAGGTTGGTGGTATGGGTTGTAAGGAAAATATATTGGTTGTTTAAGTATTGCAATGTGAAAAAATAGAAATGAGAGAGTATGGCACAAAATCACTCTCCAGAAATGCATACCCCTGTATTTACACAATCAGAGCCGGCGCGTCCATAAGGCGGCACAGGCGGCCGCCTTAGGGCGCACCGGCTCTGGGGGCGCAAGATTTCGGTGACCGGCAGGAGGGAAGCGCTCCCTCCTGCCAGGTCACCTTCTGGACCCCCGGCGGGCGGCAGCAGTTCTAATGAGAGGCGGCGAGGGAGCTCTAACCTGTCTGCTCTGCTCCCTCGCGCGCCGTCTGCTGATTCTGTGGGAGCCGGAATATGACGTCATATTCCGGCTCCCGGCATCAGCAGACAGCCCGCGAGGGAGCAGAGCAGACAGGTTAGAGCTCCCTCGCCGCCTCTCATTAGAACTGCTGCCGCTCGCTGCACTGAAGCCCCACTGGACCCCAGGGACACATCCACACCAGCTCTCTCCAGGTAGGGAGGCTGGGTGGATATTTATTATTAATGTGTGTGTGTCTGAAAGTGTATGTGTGAGTGTGTGAGTGTGTGTTTGTCTGAGTGTATGTGTTTGTGTTTGTGTGTGTGTGTCTGTGAGTGTGTGTCTGAAAGTGTATGTGTGAGTGTGTGTGGCTGCGTATGTGTGTGGCTGTGAGTGTGTGTGTCTGTGAGTGTGTGTGTGTGTGGCTGTGTATGTGTGTGGCTGTGTATGTGTGTGGCTGTGTATGCGTGTGTCTGTGAGTGTGTGTGTCTGTGAGTGTGTGTCTGAAAGTGTATGTGTGAGTTTGTCTGTGAGTGTGTGTGTGTGTATGTGTCTGTGAGTGTGTGTGTGTATGTGTTTGTGTGTGTGTGTGTGTGTATGTGTTTGTCAGTGTGTGTGTGTATGTGTTTGTCAGTGTGTGTGTGTGTGTGTGTGTTTGTGTGTGTATGTGTTTGTCTGTGAGTGTGTGTCTGTATGTGTTTGTCTGTGAGTGTGTGTCTGTGTATGTGTGAGTGTGTGTATGTGTCTGTGTGTGTATGTGTTTGTCTGTGAGTGTGTGTCTGTATATGTGTGTCTGTATATGTGTGTCTGTATGTGTGTGTGTCTGTGAGTGTGTGTCTGTGTATGTGTGAGTGTGTGTGTGTCTGTGTGTGTATGTGTCTGTGTGTGTATGTGTTTGTTTGTGAGTGTGTGTCTGTATGTGTTTGTCTGTGAGTGTGTGTGTCTGTGTATGTGTGAGTGTGTGTATGTGTGTATGTGTTTGTCTGTGAGTGTGTGTCTGTGTGTTTGTCTGTGAGTGTTTCTGTGTGTGTGTCTGTGTATGTGTTTGTCTGTGAGTGTGTGTGTATGTGTGTGTCTGTGAATGATTGTATGAATGTGTGTGTCTGTCAGTGTATGAGTGTGTGTTTGTGAGTGTCTGTCAAATCAGTGAGATTATGTTTGTGATTGAGTGTGTGCCTGTCAATGAATGAGTGTGTGTCAGATCAGTGAGTCTGTGTCTGTCAGTGACGTCTGTGTGTTTGTCATTGAGTGTGTGTGGCTGTTAGTGAGTGTAGCGTGGCGGAGCGGAGCGCAGTACAGGAGCTTCTGTTTCCTGTACCTGGTCACTGAGAGAGCACTTCCTGTCAGTCCAGCCAGCTACAGAAAACTGAAGCTCCTGTAGAGGGTCTGCTCCGCAACGCTACAAGACAGGTAGGAGGCATACCAGGAAGGGGAGTGTGACCGCTAAGAGGGTGGGGGGTGCACCAAGGGACAGAGAGGGGAGGGGAGAGAAAAACCAAGGGACAGGGAAAGGAGGGGGGAGGGGAGAGGAACACTAAGGGACGGGGAAGAGGGAGGGGCTGGTTAGGAGGCACATAGGTGAAGATGTTAATTTTAGAGGGGGGCGGAAAAATGCATCTTCGCCTATGTACCCCAAAATCCTGGCACCGGCCCTGTACACAATCTTCCACAAAGCATAAGTACACCCCTGGATTCATACACTGCCTCATAAATAAACTCACAATCACTCTACCTTACACATCCCCATATTCATACACTGCTTATCTGAAAAAATACAATCAACATTCATACAAAAACACACTTTGCCACACTGCACATGCACAGATGTTAGTCTACAC
The DNA here is from genome assembly GCF_036172605.1 of Pelobates fuscus. Taxonomy (NCBI): domain Eukaryota; kingdom Metazoa; phylum Chordata; class Amphibia; order Anura; family Pelobatidae; genus Pelobates; species Pelobates fuscus. The sequence goes on along the minus strand of NC_086321.1, from coordinate 144,027,248 downwards.
AGTAGTTTAATTCATATATTTTTGCAAAATAGTTGACTTCTGAACATATCACATAAACCTTTGCTAGTCAGGGGCTTATAGTATGTGCAAAGTTCTCACATTGAAAATGGTGTTAAAGGAACATTCCAAGTACTATAAGCACTATAGGCTGCTTTGGTGGTTATGCTGCCAGGAGTGCAAGGGTGCTATGGAAGTCCTGGCCTTATGCCAACTACAGCAGGCTCTTCCCTTGCAAAGTCCATGTGTTCAGGAGTCAGCCATAGCCACCATCAGAATTTGTGGGGCCCCTTACAAGCCTACATGCTGGGTCCTTCAACACAATCTCTGGCTACCAGAGAAAAACATTTACAGATGCGCTCTCAGAGAAACATACTTACAGACACAAATGGACACATATGTATATTCCAGACACACTCTTGGATACACACAGATACAGATACACACATACTCCTCAATACACACAAGGCACACATAAATAGTACTAAACACACACGCTCATACTCTGTTAAAATGTTAAGAATATACACAACCACACTGATACACTCATAAAAACGGCTACACATACAGATAAACACACTCTGATACACACATACATGCACATACATTGCGAAACATACATCAAAAGAAGACACAATGCTACATACGTTTTCACACAGTCTGCAGCCAGCACTACATGCAAAGTCTATTCCACACACATAAACTATAACTCACACACATGTTGTTAAACAAACACCTAGCTACATAAACATACATTGCTATACACACCCACATACATTAAAAATAATATTTTATTTAATCACCCTCTTTTTTAATGGCCATTTTCCAGTGGGAAACAGCTTGGCACGGACTCTCCTTCTAACCTCCCACACAGCTTCCATGTGCACTGAGGAAAGGGATCTGACATCACTTCCACCCAGTGCTGCTGTTAGTAAAATCCATTAAAGGGCCCAGTCCATACAGGCCACATTGTTCAAGTGGACCCCTTAATTTAGTACAGCCCTGGAGTTAGCACATCCTGCTCCCACACCCTGCCAATGCCATCACCAGCTGTTCTGGTGACTGTGTGCATGCACTGCTTCTGCTACATTGCCTCCACCCAGGGTCACCTTTCCCCATGGGCATGCTGGGCAGTTGCCCGGGGGGCCCACAAGCTTGGGGGCCCCACCGCACTGCCCAGTGTGCCCAGGCCAACAGTGGAGATCCTTTGATCTCCCCTACCAGCCCATGGAGAGGTGGCCCTGTTTTCTAGCTGGCCTTCTTGTCCTGGTGAGAAGATCAGAGATCTCCCTCATCAGCCCAATGGCTCTCCGATTAGGGAGAGAGGGCAGGAGGAATCAGAGGAAGGGAGGAGGAACCTGTAAGACAGATCACTACTCCCGCGAGCAGGCTGTGTGGAGCGTTGTCGCGCATTACCATGGCAACGCTCCACACAGCATTTTGCGCGCAGGGGGACAGAAGCCAGAAAAGCTGCAGGCTACACAGAATTCCCCACCACCGGACCCCCATGGCTGGCTGTGTCACCCCCCCCCCCCCTTCACCAAAGGCAAGAAAAGGGAGGGGGGGGATGAAGACGTTATTAATGTATAGCATTAACAACCCACATATTTGCCACCTGCACCCCTCAAACTCTGCAACACACACAGCACCCCTCTCCCCAAACACAGCACTCCTCACACCCAGCACCTCCCTCACACACAGCACCTGTCACACACACACAGCACACTTACACACACACAGCACCCCTCACACACACAACAACCCCCACACACACAGCACCTCTCTCACACACTGCATCCCTCACACGCACAGCACCCCTTACACACACACACACACACACACACAGCAGCCCTAACACACACACAGCACCCCTAACACACACACACAGCACGCGTACACACACAGCACCCATACACACAAACACATACATTGCACCCCTCAATGCACCAAAGGCAAGAAAAGGGAGGGGTATAAAGACCTTATTAATGTATAGCATTAACAACCCACATATTTGCCACCTGCACCCCACAAAATCTGCAACACACACAGCACCCCTCTCCCCACACACAGCACTCCTCACACCCAGCACCTCCCTCACACAGAGCACCTGTCACACACACACACACAGCACACTTACACACACACACAGCACCCCTCACACACACAACACCCCCCACACACACAGCACCTCTCTCACACACTGCATCCCTCACACACACAGCACCCCTTACACACACACACACACACACAACAGCCCTAACACACACACACAGCACCCCTAACACATTCACAGCACACGTACACACAAACACATACATTGCACCCCTCAATGCAGTATGTGTGTGTGTGTACTCTGCATTCTTTCTGTGTGTGTATTCAGCTGTTTGGCTGTGTGTGTATTCAGCAGTGTGTGTGTATTCAGCAGTCTGTATTCAGCAATCTGTATGTATTCAGCAGTCTGTGTGTATTCAGCAGTCTGTGTGTGTATTCAGCGGACTGTGTGTATGTATTCAGCAGTCTGTGTGCGTGTATGTTTGTGTGTGTGTATTTAACGGACTGTGTGTATTTATTCAGTGGACTGTGTGTATGTATTCAGCAGTCTGTCTGTGTGTATTTAGCAGTCTGTTTGTGTGTGTGTATTCAGCAGTCTGTCTGTCTGTGTATGTGTGTGTGTGTGTGTGTGTATTCAGCAGTTGTGTGTATGAATTCAGCAGTTAGTGTGTGTATGTATTTAGCAGTCAGTGTGTAAATATGCTCAGCAGTCTGTGTGTATGTATTGTACGTATATATTGCATTTGTTGGAGGTACTAATAAATATAAACTTCATTTTATCTATAATTTATTTTTTTATTCGTGTGAGTTGTGTGTATGCTGTTAAGATGGCACTACCTCCACCCTGTCGCTTAGTCCCCACCTTGCATCACATTTATTTGCAACTCTCACTCTATCACTGAACCCCCCAACCTGGGCCTCACAATAACTCCAATTCATTTACACATTCCATACCATCACTTCCTCCCACCTCACCACCCATTTATTTACAGCCCTCACCTGATCACTAAACCCTAACCTCACCTCCCATTTATTAATATTCCTGCTCAAACACTTAAGTCCTACCTCAGCTCCTATTTTTTTTTTTTTTACAAAATAGTTGATTGTACACTATATTCACATGATGCTCAGCCAATTAGCTATTAAGCTGTGCAATAACAACCGAGGTTTAGGGTAACTGTTAGTAGTTAGGATTTACCTTGGTAATGTTTACCTTTATGTAGGTAGAAAACAGGGCCGAATTTAGGGCATTAAATAGAACTGTGTCCTGTTTGGTGGTTAATTTAGTCAATGCAGAGTAGAAAGATGCATTTGTTTATGAGCAGATTTTTTTGCATCAAGTAACATGGCAGCAGGCTAGATCAGCTATCATACAAGGAGACAATTCTGACTCCAGTACTCCTTTGCAGCAGTTACATGAAAGCCTGTGATGACCACTTAAACATTGCCATTTGCCATCTCCCTAACGTGAACTAACATTGAAGTCTCACTAACATTCTGGATGCCACTAAGTGTTCAACAAAGACTATGGAAAGAGCTGTGCTTTGTGCTGAGGAAGATTCACAATCTTCTTAATCATACCACTGTTTTTATTAATTTAAGAACCCAATAAAGTCCGATGTTTTAGAAATAATCACAATATGCATCAGGTTCTCTGTAGTTTTAAATGTGACTTGACCAGGAAAATGATTTAACCCTAAAATGGGGTCTTTATGAAGCCTTTATAAAGTAGAACTTGAATAATCCCAAATTATGGATTGAGATGATGGCTTACTAAATCTAAGAATCAATGTCTCACTTTAATTTACAGAGGGATTGAACTATGTTATTGTGACGGACCACCTGCACCCGGACTGGGTACCTCCGTCAATCGCTACCTCCTAGTACTCGCGAGTACCAAAGCCACTGTAAACCCTATGAACTGCCACAGCTTGGTTGGGGTCTCACCGTCTCCTACCCACCCTGTACCTAAGTTTATGATCCAGCTTCCAGTGGGTAGACCTCTCTTAGTCCAGAGAGCGTAGCAGGGACAGCTCTTAGAAGAGCTAGTGATTATACTCAGGAGAGTATAGTGATTATAGCAATCCCCCAGAGTGTATGTAATTCTCCAGTCCCCCAAACATGAGCCAAAACTTCATGAAGGTGCAAGATGATCTGATCTTTAATGGTTCAGGTTGGCTTTTATACAATTCTCCAGGCCAGAGGAACACCCCCTGAACCTGATGGGGCACAGGAACACAAAGGACACAAACCAATCAGAACAAACATACAGTCTGTGACACACCCATGTACAGCACACAATCCCTCCTCTCTGCTTGGGAGATAATTGAGTAAAGTCCTGTAAGTAACTCAATTATCTCCAGGCAGAAAAAACACATTTTCACAAAGTCCAGAAAGTACCCCAAAACATAGCATACCCCCAAATATCACCCAGATCAGAGAGGGGGTTCAAAAGTTTCATGTAAGTCTCATGGAAGTTTTGACCGGCCACAAGCATGACTTCATGCCCAAAACAGTTCCAGAGAATTAGGGCTAACGGTCGGTCTCTCTGTCTGAAGTACAAAAGTACATACTACACATAAACAGAGCCTTTTAAAGTGCATTGGGCAAGGTATGTTGCAGGGCCCATAGTCCTGAGGCAATAGGCTGGCCAGCAGGCCCCTCCAAGAACCCTTGACGAGGTTCAGTTTGTCACAGGGCCATAATCACAGGGTAGGAGGCTGTCAAACAGGCCCCTTCAAAAGCCAATGACGAGGTTACTTTCGTCACAGTTATGATTTGTGCATTAAGATTAAAAAAGATAAACAATGTATCAGCTGAGAAGTGAATGATGGAATGATGCAACTTTATGGCCTTATGACACCCAGCTAACAGAACATACGGAGAAATATTTCATTTTCACCTCTCCCTGCATCTTTGAGGTATTGACTGAAGTTTAGAAGGCACTCCATCTGATTTATTCTACCTTTGTTGTCATATTATTATTTTCTACTATAACAATGTTCCCATTTATATCTATAATTTGCCACTGTAACTTTCCGTACCTGCATTTTTCTATTGTTGTTCAGTGAATGCATTTCATGTACATACAGTGATTAATATTATGGCTGATAGAATATATTTGGCAAATGTTCCAATTGCATAGAACAAATGTTTGCTTTAACACCCCCCTACAGCTATTCCTCCTCCTAACATAAAATACCTTGCTTTATCACTAGTTCCATTCCTTAGGCGTCAGTCCATGAACCCAGCTAACAGAACATGCAGAGAAACTTAATTCTTTAGATTCTTCATAGCTCCTTCACTATTTTCCTATATTCTCTTTAAAGGGGAAATATCACTTCTCTGGCATTTATACCATTGAATAAAGCCTCAAATTAAAAACTTGTAAATTGTGTAAACCTTTTTTCATGAGATGCTTTATTTCATTTTAGATTTATATTAAAGGGACATGCATCACTTTCCACTTATTCTTTAAGCAGGCAAGCAAGCACATTTGAACAAATATACAAATCAAAATAAAGCAAGAAAAACTTAAAGTATGTTATGAACATTGATAAACTTACTATACACTATATTACATTATTTGGCACCTCACTCAGCTATGGGTGTTTCTTCACCATCCACCCTCTCCCTCTTACCCACCCATCTCAGTTTCAGACCAGTTCACTAATGACAGAAACAGGGCATCATTGTGCCCCAGCAGGAGAGAGAAACCCAACACAGCAGAATGCCCTGCATGATCACACTGATCTAACATCCTCTCTTCTTCCCCTTTCAGGGTGGTGCACGTCAAAGAGGTCTTCCAAATGCACATGTGTAAATTTGTCAAGCATGCCCAATACACTTTTCCAGCATTCCTAGTGATAGGACACTGATTGGTTAGATCCATGTTCCCCTCCCCCAATGGGTGTAGAAAACATAATAATCATATTTACTGCTTTTTTTTTTTTAGCCTGAAGAGTGAGGCAACTGTGTCATTCAAAGCTTGAATGGGAAAGTTCATTCAAAGTGATGCTGTTCCTTTAAGGATTTAACAAATGACATAATAAACCAGTTCAGACAAGGCAAATCCATGGCAAACATTAAAAATAAGGAGGAGAAATAGAACAAATGTTGCATTTTTCCTATTCTCTGTATGCTTCTCTATGCTGACTGACAGTTACAAAGGACAAAGCTTATAACAATGACTGAATAATACCTATGATATGGGCACACAGTTTTAGGATAAAGAGGTATGAATTTCTACATTTAAGTTTTGTTTTTAGAGCTCATCAATGCATATTTGCTAAATAAAGGGATAATTAAACATGATGTTGATGAACCTGGAAAGTGACAATTCCCCTTTAATGCCATAACCTCCCAACAGTCCTATCCTTTTTCTCCAATAATTTCATTTTGCACTGAGAAGCACTGCCAACCCTGTCTATGATCACAACAAACTGCAATTCAGGCAGTCATTAATGACCTCGATGACACCTTTCTACAAAATAGAACAATATTACATTCACTCCACAAAAGGTTAAAAAGATGAATGCACGAATTGCAGTCATATACAATTGTAAGAAATTGCAATAAACTAGTTTGTTTTAGTACTTTTGTTTTACACTTGACTATTAATATGGAACATCCAAAATCTAACAATTAATACTGTATATCACAATGTTTTTATGTTTTGTCAAAGGAATTAATGGTTTATGTTTTTTTTTTGTTTTTTTTTTAAATCAGAATACAACATTTTGCAGTCCTCTGCTTATTATTACTATTTTAAAAGGGGCTTTTAATACTGCAGCAGGTGTAGCAAAGCAAATTATGAGATGTGTTCTTTACTTTTATTTATTTTATTTTTTGATTGTTTGCAAGGGCAAAAGTGTGTGATGTGTGAATTAAACACAGTAGAATGCATAATTGTGAATCTATTTAGAGAAAGAGGAGAGGGGAAGAATGAATGAGAAGTAAATTCGAAAGGCATGATGAAAAAAACATGATCAGTGACACTAAAATTGCCTTTGGCAAGTAAAAAAAGCAGCATGGGGATATTAAAAAAAAAATCCCAAGTAGAGAGAGTGTGAAAAAACAGTCAGGGGATAAAAACCTGAGGTCGAGAGGAAATAGTGTATAAAACAGTCTGATAAAGGGGGTTGAAAACCATGAAGAGAGAGAATGGAGCACATTTCAGAAAGAGAAAGTAGGTTCAAATGGGTTAAAAGCTTAGGAAAAGAGGGACAGTGAAAATTATATAGATATATATATATATATATATATATATATATATATACACACACACACACACACACACACACACACACACACACACTGATCAGAGAGAAAGTCTGGGTTAAAGTAGAAGGTATACAAAAAAAATACAAGAGAGATAAACGACAGTGTTAAAAAGCAGACAGGGTTAAAAGAATTCAGCCTCTCGCAGGAGGATTTAATGCTGGGTTTTGTCAGTGAATGTTGATGAGTATTTCTTTGGCTACGTCACATTGCACAGGCGCTCTATGTTGGGACAAAGCACATACACTCACACACTCCCAGACACACACACAAACATATACACACAATGCATACGCTGCACCAGAAGGGAAACATGCTGCTTTGTCAGCTCTTCACACCCCTTAGCACATGCATGTATATTCTGTAACTCATTGGGAAATCTGCCATCTGCTCTCATAACAAAGGAAACTAGGTGAATCCTTTAACCAGTGCTGTTTGCAGAGCCCAGATTGTAGGGTTTGCAGATTGCATTCATCCGGAGGGGGGAAAGAAAGCTTGTCGGGAGGTGGTGCTGAAAGACAGCTCCCTCTCCTACTCGGTTCAACGCTGCACAGAGAATAGGAGAGGTATGGGAGGGACGTGGTGCTGAAAGAACAGCTCCCTTGCATTGCAGAAGGTGTAATCGAACTCGTGAACTGACAAGAGATTCTTTCTGTACTCAGTGTTCCATCCATGATTACAATGTAACCCCTCACTCTTACTAGCACATACGATGCCCAGCACATGCCTTTACCTACAGCATCAGATGCCTGTTGAACCAAATACCTGGTTCCAATAGTCCTGCCTGGCACTGGATCTGAAGGGTCAGCTCCCAATGTTTCCCTTCCTTTTGTCTCTCCCACCCTGTGACAATCCTGCTTGTTCCTTGCACTAGGCGCTGCTGTCTGCTGGGGACCGGTGTAAATGCTTGAATTAAGTTGGGATGCCCTGATGCTGTGTCTCTCAAGATTTCATGGCGGTGGCACGGAAAATCAAAACTTTGCTGACTGTGAACATACTGGTGTTTGTGGGGATCATTCTGTTTTCGGTGTACTGCAGAATACAAGACAGGTCTCAAGAACTGGTGCAAATCGTGAGAAGTTCTGATCGCAGAGTGAGGAGCAGAAACACCAAAGTGGGGGCTTTGATTGACCGGGAATCTATCCTGCAAAGACTGGACCACCTGGAGGAAGTAGTTTACAACCAACTAAATGGTAAAGTGTCCCTCTTTGTTAGGCATGTATCCATGTCATAGTGTTTACAGCCTATAGCATTTCATCTTGTAATACAGTAACAACATGTTTTCATAGCCAGCATTCCAAATCAATGGCATATAATGAGTTACTGACCCTACCCACTATGGAGACATTTACAATGAAAGTATGTATGTAATACAAGCAAACCAACAGAACAAAATAAATAAATAAGGAATACTAATGTATTTTGAACAATGTATATGCTCATTATGCTAATAGCCATTGTATTTGTGCTGAAGCAGTATATTGTTGTGCAAGAGTTATATATATATATATGTATACATTATATCTGGCTGTCACACATACATGAATACATGCACACACCCAGTTTGGAAAATGGGGAGATATCCTTGTGCCTAATATGATGTTGCATTGTGTGTCATTCGTACTGTACAGTAACATAGAACATCTAGTCTGATAATGTATAACACTAATCCTCATGGTCGATTTTTGCTGTGTGATATTTCCACCCATAAAGGTCACACAGCAATATTGGATTATTATGTGTTTGCTATATTGTTTTTCTAAATGTATATTTTCAAGGAAGTTGGTTACACATCTAGTACAGGGTGCATGCTACAGATGTCTCCTGTAATGTAAATGAACAGGTTGGTCAGGGGAAAATCTGGCATAGAAACATTAAATAAGCCATAAAAGGCTAAATACCTTGAAGCAGAAGAAGATATTAATAGTGGAGAAATAAAAACAGTAGCCATAGACAAGAGAGTCAAATGTCTAACCCTTGATAGAATGAAAGCTTCACTAAATAAATGCCTCAAACAGTCATAGTCATACTACGAAAAAATGCTTCAATGCAAAGGTGGAAGGTCAGTGGGCAATCATTTCATACTGTGAAGGTGACTGCAAACAGGCATTTACTGCCTTTCCGTAGTAATCTGTTATTTAGGTCCTTTTAAAAGGACTCTGCATTAAATGAAATGTGATATATGCATGATCCTGCTTTTCTTTGTAAGCCACAGAGGAATTGCCAGCAATCTCAATGTAACCACATCCTATTTTTTGTTTCCAAATATATCTTAATGAATTTGCAGCAGAGTTGAAATAAACTGACATCATTTTCATATGTATCTTAGACACTCAATGTCTTAAAACCTTAAAACCAATCCTGAACTTGCCATTCCATCCTGAGATGCACGTGTTGAGAGTTAACAACCAGGGTTCTTTGACCCTTTGACCAAAAAATCTCATGTGTTGCCAATTGTTTTACAATAATGATCAATTTCTGTATTAAACATTATAAAGCTTTTTTCCCCAAGGAAGCTTAACAGTAGGGACTGTATATATGTATGTCTGTTTGGTTGCTGCTGCAGACCTCCCAGTGTGGTTATATATATTTTTTTATAGATTCATTTAGTATAATTATAAGATAAGTATACTTTAAATATTGTAATGTTATCTATTTAAACTCTATAGTTTCCCCTTGTCGCCTATCACCTTGTTAGTCTGTTTCCTCTTCTTTTCCAACTTTCTCTTCCAGACTCTTCTAAAACCCTTTCTACTAGTTTCCATTTCCCTCACCTATCTCCAAGGCCCAAAGTATTTTTTCAACCGAATGCTTCAAGGTTTTTAATTATGTTTTCCTGACACTCTCTGTACCAGGTTCTTTGTTCACCTTTCACTATCCTTGTGGCTTCTAAAACCCTCTTGCTATTTTAGAATTTTGATTAGTCATTTTATTGATGTTGGCTTTTTTTTACATCGCTTCCTGTGTTTTTCTTCTCAACCTTCTGCTCTTGGCATTTTTAAAACCTCCTTTTACTCTAACAAGGAATCTTCGTAATTGCACTTGTCCTGTTTGTGGAGCAATGTATTTTTACCCTTAATTTTATTTAAACCTGCCCCCACCAAATTTTAGGATTATTTCCTGTTTTGTAAAGGAGGGGAGGGAGGAATTGGTGATACCCTTGGTCAGTCTTAGTGAGTTAGTGTGGAGCATCAAGTCTCCTCCATCTAAAAGACCCCTTATAGCCATATGCAGATGTTAGATTTTGGCATTTTATTCCACAAAACAAAATTCGACGTAGGAGCACAGACTTTCTTCTACTTTACTGGAGGGCATTTCCACTTTACAAACTTATAAAGAGATTACAATCTTATATCCAATAGCTATTGACTTGTTAACAGTTGCTGATGTTGAAGTGATCACAATCATACCATTTTACCATTATCTGAATGGTCAAAAAGGGCCCTATACCTTATGTTAAGCATGCAGGGTTTTCCAATCACAATCCTGCTGAGGAGAAGCTGGCAATAGAAAACTTAGAGATTTTAAAGGACTTGAAAATTACTTAAAAAGGACTTGAAAATTACTTGAAAATACTTTAACAACTAACCAATATCCCACTACTGGACTCCACTACAAGTATGGCTAAGGAAGAGGTTACATTCTGTTACGGTTGCCTCCAGGCTGGCTGGAAGTTGGACCGTAGAAATGGATGCTCCTAGCGCTCACCAAAGGACCATCAGCACCGCAGCCACCATAAGCACTGCAGACTCCAGGAACCACCGCTGGTGGGCTGGTATCTCGCCGTCTGTTCTGCGCCCTGGACCTACGACCAGGCTCCAGGTTCCAATAGGCGAACCTCTTCCTTCTGTAGAGCGAAGCAGGATCAGGAACAAGAGCTCTTACAAGAGCTCAGTAGCTAAGGGAGTATGAAGAGCATAGCAATCCCTGTAGTGATTATAGCTGTCCCCTACAAACATGAGTCAAGGCTGCAAGTTAGAGGGTCAGCAGAGGTCTGAGGTGCTGGAACACCCAGCCTGGTTTTTATTACCATTTTGAAAATACAGGACCACCCACAGGGCGGGACAAAACAACCAATCATACACGTACATCATTAAAACCACTCCCAGTAATTACACACAAAATCCTCCCCTATGTCTGTGATATAATTATGCTACACAAGGGATTAACATAATTATCACAGACAGTAAAAATACAGTTTTTACACAACATTCATAACTCCCAAAATATACATCACATTCAAAATACATATTCACAATCAATCCATTCAGGGGAACAACATACTCAAAAATCATACGAATTGGACCAGGGGTTCAGAAGTTAGTACAAATGTGCATTTGACTTTCTGGAAGCATGGTTTTACAGGGCCCTCTATCCTGGAGACAATGGGGGGAAGTAATTCAATTATCCAGGACTAGAGGCAGACTCCATTAACCACATGGTTGCAAAACGACATAAAACACTTTAAAATACATAAAGTCACATTTTACACATAACACACAGACATTTCACATATCCCCAGATAGCTGGGATCTGAGCGCACAAAACTACCGAATAGCGCGCAGATCCTATTCACACAGTTCAATTGCCATGGAGCTAAAGTCTTTCCCATAGTCTTTCATTATATGAATAGGCTCCATGGCATAGCTATCTGGGGTATCACCGCTCACACAGGGCCATAGTCATAAGGAAGGAGGCTGGCAAATAGGCTTCTCCACAATCCAGGGAAGCAGGGCAATTTTTCATTTAAAGGGCCAGTTACAAATAGCGATTTGTAACACATCTCCCATTTTGGAGGGAGACTAACCAGGCACCTGACCTTCTGTCGGTCAGTGCCTAAGTTAGTCTCGCAGCCCACCCACAAATAAACATTGGCAGAGAAGCCCCCCCACAATAAATAGTACTGGCCTGTAGGTCCCAGGTTGTAGGGTAAACATGCAGCACTCGCTGCCTTCCTGGTGCAGCTGGGCAAATAGCTGGTAGTACTTGGGGGGCAGAGGCCAGCGGCACTCTGCCCTGGTGCCAGCGCTTCTGCTGGGGGAATTGGGGCATAGTCCTGCCCGGGGGCAAAGGGAACGTGGGGGTCAGTGGGGGTTAACATCTCCACTGTTAACCCTGGGCCCAGGTTAGAAGTTAGCTGAGGAGGGGGGAATTGGCTTACCTCCTCCTCCTGATACTCCTGCGGCTGTTGAGAAGGGAGGTCGATGCTCTCCGCTTCTTGTGGAACATGCTGTGGCTGGGGAGAGAGACCGGTTGTCTCCTCTCCCTGGAAGGCATACTCCGGCTGGGGAGGATGGTCGATGCTCTCCCCTCCCTGTAGCTGGGTCTGCTGCTGGGGATCTGGGCCGCCTGCCCAGCATCCCTGTAGGGCCGGTAGAGAGACTGCGGTCCCATCTCCACCTGCCTGCTGGGGGTCCTCCCAGGACCATTCTATGAGGCCTGCTGCCTCGGGTATCTCTGGTTGGGGTTGGGGAAGGAGACCGGTTGTCTCTTCCCTCTGCACGGTGCACTGCCGCTGGGGAGGGAGGTCGCTGCTCTCCTCTCCCTGTAACTCAGGCTGCCGCTGGGGATCTGGGCCGCCTGCCCAGCATCCCTGTAGGGCCGGTAGAGAGACTGCGGTCCCATCTCCACCTGCCTGCTGGGGGTCCTCCCAGGACCAGTCTTTGAGGCCTGCTGCCTCGGGTACCTCTGGTTGTGGTTGGGGAAGGAGACCGGTTGTCTCTTCCCTCTGTACGGTGCACTGCCGCTGGGGAGGGAGGTCGCTGCTCTCCTCTCCCTTTAACTCACGCTGCCGCTGGGGAGGGAGGTCGTTGCTCTCCTCTCCCTGTAACTCACCCTGGGGTTGGGGATCTGGGCCGCCTGCCCAGCATCCCTGTAGGGCCGGTAGGGAGACTGCGGTCCCATCTCCACCTGCCATCGGAGGTTCCTCCCAGTATACCCCTACGATGTCCTGCCAGCTGAAGGGCTCTCGACCTGGCTCTGCTGCTGTGCTCTCCTGGGGTACCTCTGGATGCTGTGGAGGAAGGGGACCGGGTGTCTCTTCCCGGGACCCATCGATGAGGTGCTGGTACTTCCACTCAAGGTCACATTCGTTGGTGACTAGGTACCGCAGATCTGCCTCTAGGTTAATAGTTCTAGGGAGGCCCAGCTTGTCTTCCCGGTCATCATACAGGTCCCAGAAGCGTGAATCTGTAGCCCTACCAAAGTCATCATCGTCCATATTCTCCCAGAATAGATCAGGGCCATCGTAATCCCCACACTCTGGGAATTCATACTCAGCCATCTCTGGAGCGAGCTGAGTTGCATACCACTGTAGCGCCTGGTATGCGGTGTCGAGCCACAGTTCGTTATATACTAGATTCTCTAGTTTAGCTACCCACACTGGAAGGGGTTGTTTGACCAGGAAGGGCATCCGCTCTGCCATTCGAGCCTGGATTTGCTGCTCTCGGCTGATACTAGGATCTCCTCGCCAACGTTGAACTTCCTGTAGGGCTTCTTCCCACAGCTGAAGTCTGGCTTCATGTCTGTACCCATACATTTCTTCGTCTGAGACTGCCCCATCTCTCCAGGATAGGAAATCATGCAATCTTTCGAGGAACCGCTCCTCCGTTTTGACTGCTGTGCACGGACTGGCTGGTTCCATGCTGCTCTAGGTAGGGACGCTGCGCAGAGGCTAGCGTTGCCCTCAACAACTCTCATACGATACCACTGCTGTTGGGGTGCTGCTCCTTGCGCTAGGACGCCATCCCACCGCTGCCACCAAATGTTACGGTTGCCTCCAGGCTGGCTGGAAGTTGGACCGTAGAAATGGATGCTCCTAGCGCTCACCAAAGGACCATCAGCACCGCAGCCACCATAAGCACTGCAGACTCCAGGAACCACCGCTGGTGGGCTGGTATCTCGCCGTCTGTTCTGCGCCCTGGACCTACGACCAGGCTCCAGGTTCCAATAGGCGAACCTCTTCCTTCTGTAGAGCGAAGCAGGATCAGGAACAAGAGCTCTTACAAGAGCTCAGTAGCTAAGGGAGTATGAAGAGCATAGCAATCCCTGTAGTGATTATAGCTGTCCCCTACAAACATGAGTCAAGGCTGCAAGTTAGAGGGTCAGCAGAGGTCTGAGGTGCTGGAACACCCAGCCTGGTTTTTATTACCATTTTGAAAATACAGGACCACCCACAGGGCGGGACAAAACAACCAATCATACACGTACATCATTAAAACCACTCCCAGTAATTACACACAAAATCCTCCCCTATGTCTGTGATATAATTATGCTACACAAGGGATTAACATAATTATCACAGACAGTAAAAATACAGTTTTTACACAACATTCATAACTCCCAAAATATACATCACATTCGCATAAAAATACATATTCACAATCAATCCATTCAGGGGAACAACATACTCAAAAATCATACGAATTGGACCAGGGGTTCAGAAGTTAGTACAAATGTGCATTTGACTTTCTGGAAGCATGGTTTTACAGGGCCCTCTATCCTGGAGACAATGGGGGGAAGTAATTCAATTATCCAGGACTAGAGGCAGACTCCATTAACCACATGGTTGCAAAACGACATAAAACACTTTAAAATACATAAAGTCACATTTTACACATAACACACAGACATTTCACATATCCCCAGATAGCTGGGATCTGAGCGCACAAAACTACCGAATAGCGCGCAGATCCTATTCACACAGTTCAATTGCCATGGAGCTAAAGTCTTTCCCATAGTCTTTCATTATATGAATAGGCTCCATGGCATAGCTATCTGGGGTATCACCGCTCACACAGGGCCATAGTCATAAGGAAGGAGGCTGGCAAATAGGCTTCTCCACAATCCAGGGAAGCAGGGCAATTTTTCATTTAAAGGGCCAGTTACAAATAGCGATTTGTAACACATTCTTCCTTAGCCACACCTGTTCATACCAGCAATGGGCACTTTGATAGTGGTCAGCAAATACACTCAGCCAATCACAGCAACCTATTGCTGCTCAGGCTAATGCTCCCCATCAGCCGAAGCAGCACATAGGGAATAGGCTACATAGAAATCTCAATTAGGATTAAACCATTAAACATAGTTTAAAGGAACATGTTAGCATTAGGAATACATAACTTATATACACTAAAGTGTTCCTCTGCCCTGCCATGCCCCTGCTGGCAAATAAAGTGTTTAAAAAAATGTTTATACTTACCTTATTCCAACACCAAAGTCCTTTTGTTCTGGCTCCATCTCCCCCTCCTATGAAGTCTGCGCCGATGGGGAACCTAATGCGCATGGGCGGCCAGTGCAGTACTTATTAGGACTTCCCCATAGGAAAGCGTGGATTCAGTGCTTTTGTTTGGGGGATTTGAAGAAGCTGGATGCTCTTATGCACAGTGTGAGGACGTACAGTGTGGTTTCTTGGGATTAAACTCTGTGAAACGTCAGGAAGCGCCTCTTGTGGCTGTCTGGTAGAAAGCCACTAGAGGCAGTCTTAAACCTGCATTATAATAAGTTTCCTTACTTTTATATTTTTACTTCTATGTATGTATGTATCCCACTTATCAATTGATTATACAATGCGTGTATCCCCATAAAACTTTTCATACCAACATATTACATACATCTGCAGCTAATACAGATCTACCCATTTTTGTACAGAACTTACCCCATTATTAGTGTTGGGCATTACTCAAAGAAAAGCACTGTGATCAAATCTCCAGTCTCTAGCTTCTCATAGAGATGAGTTAATCCATTGAGATGTAGGAATTAATATAAAAGAAATTGGGCTGCATCAGTTCAACAAACATTAAGGATCCATTTTTAGGTGTCTATTAAAATTGTGATTTGTTACATATAGGTATTGTGGGCTAAAATTCTTATCAGGCTCAGCCAACTATTGATCGAGGCTGGTTTCAGTATTATTCAACATAAGCAGTTACACAAGTAAACTACTTTATTGCATCAAATGCATAGCTTAGCTACCACTATCTTCAGCAATGATCTTATTATTTTTATTATTATTAATATTATTATTATGATATTTATATAGCGCCATCAAATTCCGCAACGCTTTACAATGGATGGACAAACAGACATGTAGTTGTAACCAGACAAGTTGGACACACAGGAACAGAGGGGTTGAGGGCCCTGCTCAATGAGCTTACATGCTAGAGGGAGTGTGGTATAGTAACACAAAAGGTAAGGATTGTATTAGGGAAGTAGAATGGTAGAATAGTATTCACTTGTGTTTTTTTGTTTTTTGTTTTTTTATATGAGTTGTAGATCAGCTGGAGCAGGTCCCTTCCTGCACTCATATTAATGGGACATACATTTCTATCAGAGTGCCTTGTGGGTTTTTTTCTCCTCACCTCTGCACCTAGGAAGGGCAGAGGTCAAAACCTAGTACCAGTCTATGTTTTTTTATATTAAGTAGTTACACAGTTAAATTGCCTGTGAGATAGTCAGAAGGAGCTTTGACACTGTGTGTAACTCATCCAGAGATAGGCTGTCTGTCCTGGGTGTCTGGGCCGAGCATGTTGTGTATGCTGACACCAAATGCAAATATTACACAAAATTTACTGTATCAACCCATAAGACAGTATTGTAGTTGGCTGATTAACAGCCCATGGAATTCTTTAGATAGAAAAAAAAAAGTTTATTTCCAGAATACAACTTAAAAAACCCAAAATAAACCAACCCTGCAGGGTTAGGGTCTTTGCACTATACTTGCTTAAGTAAGATGAAAGGGTTATGGTGCTTAGAGTGTCCCTTTAAAGATAGATTTTAAAAAATGGTGCCTTTGTGGACTATTCAGCTAACATTGAAGGTTATAGACAGACAAATGCATTAATGTTATTAGTAGGTGAAATATGTAACTGTAACTTATTATATTCCAACTGACATTGATGAGCTGATATTATATGTGTTTCTTCAAGGTAACTATACTGAAATATTTCTCATGTGATTATTGATTGTCTTAACTATATTTTAGTTAAAGGAAAACTATAGTGCCAGGAAAACAAACTCATTTTCCTGACATTATAGCCTCCCCCTTTGTCAAGGCCCCCCTGTGGTGCAGAAGGAGTTAATAACCCCTTCTGTCACTTACCTGGGTCCAGTGCCAATGTCCCTTAGCAGTGGCTGCGCTTGCATTAGGATCTCCCCATAGGAAAGCATTAATCAATGCTTTAATATGGGGATTTCGGCGATGCTGGAAGTCCTCATGCATAGCGCATAGGACGACCAAAAGTGGTCTAAGCACCCGGAAGTCCATCTAGTGGCTGTCTGGTAGAACATCTGGTAGACAGCCCCTAGAGAAGGACTTAACTCTAGCAGGAAATTATTGCAGTTTATAAAAATGGCAATAATTACATGCTCACGGTTAAAGGTGATGGGATTTTACACCCAGACCACTTCAATGAACTGAAGAGGTTGGGGGGCCTACAGTGTCCCTTTAAAGTGCTTATTTGTCCTTTAGTTGTTGTAATTGATTAATAAAGAATAGTTTGTTAAAGGGACACTATAGTCACCTGAACAACTTTAGCTTAATGAAGCAGTTTTGGTGTATAGAACATGCCCCTGCAGCCTCACTGCTCAATCCTCTGCCAGTTAGGAGGTAAATCCCTTTATTTGTGAACCCTAGTCACACCTCCCTGCATGTGACTTGCACAGCCTTCCATAAACACTTCCTGTAAAGAGAGCCCTATTTAGGCTTTCTTTATTGCAAGTTCTGTTTAATTAAGATTTTCTTATCCCCTGCTATGTTAATAGCTTGCTAGACCCTGCAAGAGCCTCCTGTATGTGATTAAAGTTCAATTTAGAGATTGAGATACAATTATTTAAGGTAAATTACATCTGTTTGAAAGTGAAACCAGTTTTTTTTTCATGCAGGCTCTGTCAATCATAGCCAGGGGACTTGTGGCTAGGGCTGCATAAACAGAAACAAAAGTGATTTAACTCCTAAATGACAGTGAATTGAGCAGTGAAATTGCAGGGGAATGATCTATACACTAAAACTGCTTTATTTAGCTAAAGTAATTTAGGTGACTATAGTGTTCCTTTAATGTTGCTTGCACATGTCATCAAGTTAGGAAAGGTGTTTGGGGTATTGTTTACTTGTTAGTAAAGTGTTTTCAAGTCCAATTCAAATACTTTGAGATGTTTAAATTGATATGTTCCTGCTAACCACTAATTGGTAGGTTTATGATTACTAAAACTTTAATGTTTAACATAAGAGATATAGGGTGCACTTTTACTGGTATACTGATAAAACTGGTGTCTGAAAATATAGTAATGTTTGTAATTTGAATAATAGGACATTTTTACTTGGTTCAGTAGTTAATATATCAATAAATATATACTATGCAATTATAATTTCCCTAAGATTCAGTATAGTATATGAAATACAATGACAGATGAATACAAATGTTACTGTGTGAAAAGTGGGACATTTTAACAAAAAGTAGAGCATCAGCAGTTACATCCAATTGGTTTCTATGGTGATTGCTCCACCTACAGAACCTTACCCCCACAAATACTTGTTATTTATCTTTCCCATAAAAGCTACAGAAATAAATCGATGCTATATGATAAAGCTATAGTAATGTTATTGTACACATTACTGGGTATGCCCACAAATAAGACTTGGATGGCAGTGTGCTGTGATTGGTTGATATATAAAAGCCCTTGCTACTAGAAGAGCTCTCTGTGTGCACCATTCAGCCAATGGGCTGTAGGGTCTAGAGTAATTTAATTTTTCTGGCATTAGGTCTAGATTTTTAATGGTGGTTCATGTGATCAGTATTTTTGAATACACTTGCAACAAGATATGATTACTTTTATTTTGCCCATATTTTAATGCTCAAAACACTTTTGGAATCCATAGCTATTAGGCACGGGGCCCTGAGTATCCCCTGGTCAAGTTATTATTGGTATGGGGCATATTTTCCACCCCACTAACAGGGATTAAATGGAAGAGATAAGCACCACAATGCAAATTGGGATGCACATCTGCCAGGTCTCCGCTGGTTAATAAGGAGATCTAAGGAATTCCACTTTAATCCTTTCTTTCTTCTTCTGTTTTTTTACCTGGTGTAAGAAATCGAGTGATTCCTTTATTTCTCTCATTATATGCTGTAGTCTCACAAACTCCAGCACGTATTTTTGAACATGACTGGTTGTGTTCTAGTAGCATAGAGAACAATAGAGATGTCGCGAACATAAAATTTTCCGTTCGCGAACGGTGAACGCGAATTTCCGCAAATGTTCGCGAACGGGCGAACCGCCATAGACTTCAACACGCAGGCGAATTTTAAAACCCACAGGGACTCTTTCTGGCCACAATAGTGATGGAAAAGTTGTTTCAAGGGGATTGACACCTGGACTGTGGCATGCCGGAGGGGGATCCATGGCAAAACTCCCATGGAAAATTACATAGTTGATGCAGAGTCTGGTTTTAATCCATAAAGGGCATAAATCACCTAACATTCCTAAATTGTTTGGAATAACATGCTTTAAAACATTAGGTATGATGTTGTATCGATCAGGTAGTGTAAGGGTTATGCCCGCTTCACAGTGACAGATCAAACTCCCCGTTTAACACACCGCAAACAACCGCAAACAGTCCATTTGCACAACCGCAAACTCCTCATTTGCACAAGGTTGGATACCAAGCTAGCCATGTCCTGTTCCTTGTCCTCACTGATGTCATTGAAGGTCTCTTCCTCCACCCAGCCACGTACAACACCAAGGGTCCCCGAAAGGTGACAACAGATATGAGTGGCACTGTGCACTGGCAGAAGTTGGCAAAGTAGACGCTGTAGGCCTGACACACACGCTTGCAGACAACTAACTGCTATTCAATCTATTACAGTCAAAATTGTATTTTTTTTTTTTTAAATGTACACTACTGTTGCATCAGATATGAGTTGCACTGGTGTGACACTGTGCCCTGGCAGGCCCTGAAGCGCACATGTGTGAAGGAAACTGACTGCTATTATTTCACAGTCAAATTTTAAGTTTTTTTCTTTTTTAATGTACACTACTGTTACACCAGATATGAGTTGCACTGGTGTGACACTGTGCCCTGGCAGGCCCTGAAACGCACACTAGTGAAGTAAACTGACTGCTATTATATTACAGTCCAAAAAGTTTTGTTGTTTTAAAATGCAAGCTATTGTGACACCAGATATGAGTGGTGGCACTGGGCAAGTGGGCACAGTATACGCTGTGAGCCTGACACACACGCTGACAGGCAGGCAACTGCAATTAGATTACACAGGGAAAAAAAAAAAAAGCAGACTGATGTTCTAGCCCTAAAAGGGGCTTTTTGGGGTGCTGTCCTTACCGCAGAGATCAGATGAGTCCTTCAGGACTGTAGTGGACACTGAATACACTAGCCTAGCTATCGATTTCCCTATTAAATCAGCAGCAGCTACACTGTCCCTCCTCTCACTAAGAATGCAGCGTCCGGGGGGCGGGGCCTAGCTGTCATGGAGGAAAGACGCACTTTGTGTGAGCTCCCTCAATATCTCACTTTAAGCAGCTATCAACAAGCGAATTTCACCCCAGAAGTGGATGACCCAGCAATGTTGCTTCTACCTGACCGACCCGACATGCTTAATAGCGGTCAGCAACTCGACAGAGTCTTACTTACCTCCGCGTGGCAAGTGTGGCCTGGTGCTCACCGGGCGGGAGAGGCGGCCTTTTTTTTCCGATCCTGGGATGCCCAAGAGCAGCTACTTCCCGGCAGGAGCTCCGTTACCCCCCCCTCGGACCGGTGGGGGTTATCCTGGTCCACCCCTGAGAGGCTGTCTGGAGCTAATGGATGCACAGAGCACAGCAACCCAGGCTGACATACTCATCTGCGACTCTCCCAATATGGCGGCAGCCGCGTGTCCTCCTGGTACCAGCAAAGCATGGCGGGATATTGAGTCTAAGCTGGACAGACTCTTTAATCAATTTTGGAAGCAAATAACAAGCAGGAAGCCCCAACAAGCTCCACCAAAGCCACAACAAGCTCCACCACAGCTAAGCGAAGCAGTCCCCATTAAAATCCACCAATGCAAAAGGCGTTGAAGACGGGACCGGAGGCACAAACAGAAATGCAGAGCCTGCCCCACGTCAAGCACTCGCCTCCACCTTAAGCCACCACAATCCCGCACCGGACGTGAAGCACCACCGGGACAGATCCGACCACCAGACAAAACAAGCTTCCGCCACCTCAAGCCGCGAACCCGGCACTCAGCCAGAGACTTGCCTTTGTTGTTCCAGGTATCAGGGACTCCCAGGGTCTGCACCTGGTGCCCAGAAGGGATCGGATGAGCACAAGCAGTAAACAGCAGCCTGCCAAGCATGTCCCACTATAGCCAATCCTCCACACCATGCCTTTGATCACATGAACTTCTCTCTGCACATTAACTAATCGTAAAGTAGCAAGCGTTTAAACATGTCATTATTTCACCTTAGTCTCATCTCATGGGGCGACTCACACTTGATTTTTAACTAGTGGTGGAGCTGCTGATATAAATACACAGTTGATAACATGCAAGCTACACCCTAAACATGACAGCCATCTTTCACAACAATGTACTGCTATATACTCATACCCTCAGTGCAACTAGCCATGATATACGCACGTTCAGCCTAGCATGCTCAAATATAACACACTTCTGTCTAAAAAAAAAAAAAGAATGCAGCTCCTGAATGAATCTAAAATGGATGCTGTCCAGGAGGTAGGAGGGTCTGTGAGGGAGGGTCTGCTGCTGATTGGCTGGAATGTGTCTGCTGACTGTGAGGTACAGGGTCAAAGTTTACTCAATGATGACGAATAGGGGGCGGACCGTACATCGCATATGTTTGCCGTCCGCAGCGAACGCGAACAAGCTATGTTCGCCAGGAACTATTCGCCAGCGAACTATTCGGGACATCTCTAGTGAAGAAGTTTTCCTTTTTCTCCTGTTAATTATCACTTACGCCAGGAAAATATGTAAGTGCTTATTTACATTCATAAGGCAGCTTATTAGACATGCTAGTAAACACTATTCCCCTCTAAACCATTGATACATTTTAATTAGCCAATTCCGTATTTTTGCTTTATTTTGAGGTTGTTGTTTTTTTGGGTGGTGGGTGAGTAGTTAGTGCATTTTCTGGCAGTAGAACTATTGGTCGGGGGGATAACAATGCGCACCTCAGCCTATCAGATACTATATAAAAAAACAATTCTGCTGATGCTTGCAATGCTACAAGCTAAACATCAGACAACCTTAAACAAAAAAGTAATTAAAACAATTATTGGTTGCTAATCGCGTGTCAGCAGTTCAACTTTTTTTCATCTTGAGAACTACAATAAACAAGCACAGCAGAGCACCTCTGGGCTGACTTATAATCAGCTGTGATTAGTAATTTTTCCAAAACAAACATGATCTTGGGGTGTCACAGTGGATATAATTGTAGATGCCACAGAGCATATCCTCTGGGAGTGATGGATTCTTATTGGCTGATTATAAGAAGATTGCTCAGAATCAAAATGGACATATAAATGCTCCTGCTTTTAAGAAAACTCTTTTTTCCGGTTCAATACATTGTAGGGTCAGAATTTTTTCATTCGGTTTTGTTCATTAGTTTGTTCATTGGTTTTTCTTATTAGCTTTTTAGGATTATTTTTCAAAATTTTCTTCTTTAGGTAAAAGATAAGAATACCATGGGTTTGGTGACAAAGCTGTATATTTAAGGCATACATTTATTTGGTTATATAAAATGTTAATGTTGTGTAATCACCACTCCTATTAATATTTACTAATAGGAAAGTAGCCTTGCACATAACAATATTATAAGTTTGAAGTTCAGTAAGTGGCCAGGGGGCTAGGTGAAACATGTCCAAATGGATACGAATGGATTTGGGACAGATTGCCATGGTATGGGAACGGAAACATTTGCATTTCTTGGTCCATTCACATATGCGTTAGGATGCTTGGGGACACCCTAGTCCAACATATATTCATTACCTTGAACCCTGCCATGACCGAGATTGGGGGAAAGGGAAACAGTGACTTCCAAAAAAACAAACAAACAAAAAACCCACATATGGTAGCCAGTAATGAGTATAAACATTGATGCAACATATGTGATAATGAAAATACATTGATCCAATACAAAATTAGAATAATTAAAACATGAAATGTCCCAATCTTGTTAAATAAAGGAGATTTAACATGACTTTCCTTCAAAGAACAGTTTTGCCAGGTCAACAGGATTTATGTGCGAAAGGAACATCTGATTTAGAATGCATTTGACCTTTGTGAAACACTATACACTATCAAGACATTATCTTATTGCTTCAGCATTATTCAAATCACTAGAGATGAAACCAGCCATGCTAGGGAGGGGACTATGGCATCTTAGCACAGGGAATAATAGATTGCAAAGGTCATTTTTGGCTTAACACGAGTCCAACACTTTATGCAGCAGCACACATGTCACATTCAAGTGAGCATTGGGGTAGTCATGCAGGCATAATATGACAAGATACTGTTTTAATATGAAAATCACATCATGTATAAAATGTAGAATCTGATTGGCCAGTAAATGCACCTTACATGTGGAGAGAAAGGAGCAACAAGCCTTGTAAGTGTCTGCCTCTGCATGCAAAGCATTCTGGGACTGATTAGGTGGGAATCTGACACCTGTAGGAATACTTTTTGGCTATCTTGTACACCTACATTGGAACCAAATGTGGGGTAGTTTTTATTATATCTTTGAATCTATGCATTTGATAATCATTTGCACAACTACAACAGGAATGTGTCATGAATTGGCCTTTTAATAATAAAATAAATTAACAATCAATATACCATATACTATTTGTGATTTGAATGGAGTTTTAATGCATTCTATTTAGTCTTTTTTCACAATTTTTCTAAACCATTTTAGGATTTTCGTACAATGCCTCAATGTTATAAAGTTTATTACACACCCGTAAAGGGCAGCAATTATACAGTGCATGAATTCACTGCTCTTTGTCTAAAGGTTTAGTGGAATGAGCCCAATAATGCAGCAGGTAGCTGGAGTAAGTCACGAAAAACAAGGTACAGATAGGGAGTAAGCAGGTATGTGGTCAGGATTGTCAAAGGTCAGTTCGGCTGCACAGGTTCATAAATAGTAAAACAGGAAGAAGGTCTAATACCAGGTAGACAACAATGCAGGTAGGAATGCTACAGTTAACGCCAGGGGCGGACTGAGCACTCCAGCATATCGGTCATGGACCAGTGGCCCGAGGCTCTGGGGGGGCCCCCGCCCGTGGTGCAGAATGTAATAGCAGCTGGGGAGTTCAGAAAGCTCCCCAGCCAGCCTGCACTCAGTAAGGGGCCCCTGCTGTTAGAGAAGTTCCCCCCATGGTTGGCTATACTCACAGTCAGCAGACCTTTGTAGCACACTGAGAGACAGCCCAGGGGCCTTATCAAAGACCCTCCAGGCTGCCTCTCACTGTGCCTGTCTTGGCTGGAAGAAAAAAATCGGCAGAGGTTTCAGGAGCATAGCCTCTGCCCTGAGTTGAGCCCTCCATGCAGGCTGCCTGTAACTGATCACTGCTTTATCAGTGTTTCTGACAGCCTGCCTGCAATTCCATGGCTGGCCAGGGAGGGAGCTCTTCTAGACTGTGAATACATGGCAAGATGGAGGTTGGACTCTATGCACCACCGTGGGTAAGGATTACCTCCTTCCTAAACAAAGGTAAGGTTTAGGGAGGGGGGATACATTATTTTAACTTTTTTTAACCTATCCATCCATTCCCCTTTATTTACCAAGCCCCAACACACACTACAACCCCTATCACCCCAGCACACTCTACAACTCCCATCACCCCTAAACATACTACAATCACTACACACTACAACCCCTATCACTCTCTACACATACTACAACCCCTATCACCTCCTACACATACTACAACCCCTATCACTCCCTACACACACTACAACCCCTATTAACACCAGCACACTCTACAACTCCTATCACCCCTACACCTACTACAACACCTACACACTACAACCCCTATCACTCCCTAACATGCTTCAACCCCTACACACTACAACCCCTATCACTCCCTAACATACTTCAACCTCTACACACTACACCCCGTACACACACTACAACCCCTATCACTCCATAACATACGTCAACCCCTACACACTACAACCCCTACACACACTTCAACCCCTATCACTCCCTACACATACTACAACCCCTATCACCCCCTACACACACTACAACCCCTATCACCCCCTACACACACTACAACCCCTATCACCCCCTACACACACTACAACCTCCATCACTCCCTACACACACTACAACCACTATCACCCCTACACATACTACAACCCCTATTAACCCCACCACGCTCTACAACCCCTATCACTCCCTAACATACTTCAACCCCTACACACTACAACCCATATCACTCCCTAACATACTTCAACCCCTACACACTACAACCCATATCACTCCCTAACATACTTCAACCTCTACACACTACAACCCATATCACTCCCTAACATACTTCAACCTCTACACACTACAACCCCTTTTACCCCCTACACACACTACAACCCCATCACTCCCTAACATACTTCAACCCCTACACACTACAACCCCTATCAACCTCTACACACACTACAACCCGTATCACTCCCTCCACATACTACAACCCCTATCATACTACAATCCCTGTTACCCCCTACATACACTACAACCCCTACCACCCCATCACACTCTACAACTCCTATCACCCCCTTTCGCATGCTACAACCCCTATTATCCACTAAAACCCCTGTAACCCCTTACACATCCTACAACCCCTATTACCCACTGCAACCCATATCACCCCTGCACATACTACAACCCCTTTTACCACTTACAAATCCTACAACCCCTACTACCCACTACAACCCTATTACCCCCCTACATATTCTTAAACCCCTGTTACCCACTTCAGCCTCTATTCTTCCCCTGCACCCTCAATAGCTTATATTACCCTGCCTACCACTATTGCCTATATTACCCCTTCCCCAATACAGCACTTATAACAACTACACGCCCCTGTGTTCACACACACGGATGTTCCACACGTGAAAACCTGAGTTCACACACAAACTACATCCAAATATGGCCATGCATGCAGACCCTCAATATAAATACGTCCCTGCATACACACCCTGATGTCATGGATATACTAGAATGAATTCCAAAACAAACCAAAAAATAAATGTGTATTCCTGACCATATAGTTTAAAAAACACCATTTAGGTTACCGGCATCCCCTTGCCCCTTCTTAAACGGTAATAAACTTACCTTTATTTCAGGGCCACAAGGGTCCTCCGGTGCTGGCTCAGCCCATGCTCTGGCCCCTTGACTGAGATAATCAGAATTGATAATCTCAGCCATTCCAATGTTCTCCCATAGGAAGCATTGGGAAGCTTATTGGCACACATGGCAAAACATCATAGAGATGTATTAAATCAATGCATCTCTGTTGGGAAAGTTCAACGCCTCCATGCAGAGCAATGAGGCACTGAACATCAGTGCTGCACATTGTCGATCACTAACCCAGGAAGCACCTCTAGTGGCCGTCTGAGTGACTGTCATTGGAGGTGTCCCTATGCAGCAATGTAAACGCTGCCTTTTTCTGGAAAGGCAGGGTTTACATTAAAATGCCTGTAAGGACTGGGAATACATACCAGAACAACTACATTAATGTGAAGTTGTTCTGGTGACTATAGTGTCCCTTTAAGGTGGCTCATAACTTTTAGCACATGGTTAGTACTTCAAGTCCCAAAATTTGGATGCCCAAATTGCTCATGTAAACACATTGCCATGATTCACATACACACTTAAAGGACCACTATAGACACCCAGACCACTTCAGCTCAATGAAGTGGTTTGGGTGCCAGGTCCATCTAGGGTTAACCCTGCAGCTGTAGACATAGCAGTTTTAGGGAAATTGCTATATTTACATTAGGGTTAATCCAGCCTCTAGTGGCTGTCTCATTGACAGCCGCTAGAGGCGCTTCCCCCGCTTCTCACTGTGAAAATCACAGTGAGAAGACGCTGATGTCCATAGGAAAGCATTGAGAAATGCTTTCCTATGGACTGATTGAATGTGCGCGCGGCTCTTGCTGCGCATGCGCATTCAGCGCTGACGTCGGAAGAGGGAGGAGATTTCCCCAGAGCCGAGGGAGCCTGGCGCTGGAAAAAGGTAAGTGATTAACCCCTTAACCCCTCTTGAGCCCGGCGGGAGGGGACCCTGAGAGTGGGGGGCACCCAAAGACCCTATAGTGCCAACAAAACAAGTTTGTTTTCCTGGCACTATAGTGGTCCTTTAAATACTACCCTATTGAAAAAAAATATATATTTATATTACTCTGAATCCACACATCGTGACACTAGACACAAACTTACATATATTCACTTAAACCAAGGCTCACAGTGAATATACACACAAAAACATACATTCACTTTACATGCACATATATAATCAAATACACCGTACATACACCATCTTATATACCAGCATATATATTGGTCTGGTGGGGGACAGGGTCCTAATTTTGCCCAGGGGCCCAGGCCACTGTAAGTCCGTCCCTGGTTAACGCCACACTGAGCACAGTAAAACTAAGTGAAGAGGGCTAGAAGACAGGCTGCTATATATGTGAGAATGGATATCTACTGCCCCTTTATGAGAGTGCCATTCTGGTACTCGCACACCTACGAAGCCTGGGTACCGCTGTGACTCCACTTACCATGCCAGACTGTGGATGCTCTTCCCAGTTAGCTTATGGGCTGCAAGAAGACTGCAGCACCAATACTATAGCAGGGAAGCAGACTCATTACCTATACCTTACTTCCTATGTGGCACTGAACAGGTCAGCCCGAACACCTCGGAACAACATGCCATTCTTCCATGAGAAGAGATTATCTTGTTATCTTGAAAACTTGCTTTCTTCTGCTCTGACAATTTTTCCTTAACAATAAGGATTGTTTTTTCCAGGCAAGACAATACTCAATGCCACATAGCCAGGTCAATCAAGGTTTCAACCTGCTCACACAGCATTGCAGCAATAGGCATTTAATGTATATTTAAATGGCTGTAGCAGCGCTCACTTTGAGTCCTGCATACAGCACGTCCTGTCAGTCTGGGAACACTAAAAATGGTGCTAATTCGTCCTTACAGTGTTAAAGCCCAGTATAGGTAGGGTGCAATGATATGGATCCAGATGGCAAAGCTGTGAATAATCCTGTGCAAAATTTAAAAACATGGAACAGTCAGTATAAAAAGGGACACTATAGTCACCAGTGCAACTACATGTATTCCTGACCCTATAGTGTTAACATGACCATCTAGCCCCCCTGGGCCCCTCGTGCCTCCATAAATATAGTAAAAATCTTACTGTATTCAAGCCAGAAGCTGTAAATCTGCATGCTGTTAGACTCAGGAAAAACAAGCAGTCTGCTGACATGTGATAGCCTGATCCAATCACAGTGCTTCCCCATAGGATTGGCTGAGACTGACAAGGAGGCAGATCAGGGGCAGAGCCAGCATGATTCAAACACAGCCCTGGCCAATCAGCATCTCCTCATATAGATGAATTGAATCAATGAATCTCTATGAGGAAAGTTCAGTGTCTGCATGCAGTGGGAGGAGATACTGAATCACAGGATGCTCGTGCACAGCAGATCTGAGTGGATGGAGGCATATTATGCCTCCATCTACTCAGAAGTCCCTCTAGTTCACTCTGAGTGACTGCAACTGGAGGTGTTCCTAGCTTTCAATGCAAACACTGTATTTTCTCAGAAAATACAGTGTTTACATGAGAAAGGCTGCAGGGAGCTATAGTTCTCACCTGAACAACCTCATTAAGCTGAAGTTGTTCAGGTGACTATAGTGTCCCTTTAATGTTGTCAGGCTTCTTTTGTTTAACCCTTTAAGGACCAAACTTCTGGAATAAAATGGAATAATGACGTGTCACACACGTCATGTGTCCTTAAGGGGTTAAGTTCACAAACCGCTTTTTAAAGGGTCACTCCAGACCCCTTAAGAACTTTAGCTTGCTGGAAAGCTTTATGTGTGAAGACTATGTCGTATTTGTTTCAGTTTGCTAAAAGTGCAGGTTTCAATAGAGATTGGCACTTTTATAAATTAACCTGGTTACACCACCTTGGCTTTCAAGCAGACAACAGGTAATGTTACTTTCTGATTTTGATAGCTCAATGCAGCTGACCTCAAGAGGCAGCAATTGCCCAGATCATCTGACTTACAAAGACTTCTCATTGAGCTGTATTGGGAAGTCCGTGATTGGACAGCCACAGGAAGTGTGGGCGGGGTTTAGAAAGAGCTTGCAAAGGCAGCAGACAAGAGAACTGCATGTTTTGCAAGAGGATTTTAGATATATCCCTCATGAAGAAAAATACATAATTAAATACATGCAAGTTTTCATTTGAGGTATGTCTACTAAAAAGTGATTTTAATTTATTTTGTATTTTGGCAGTGGAGTGTCACTTTAAGTGTATTTACAAGTTAGGATCGTAAAGAACCTATGTCCAGCTGTAGGTTGTGCTGCTTTGTCTGGTTTGGACTCTACCACATGGTGGAAAGCATGCAAAAATATTGGACATCTGCTACAGATGTAGTATGATACAGGGCCAAGTACAGCATTGGATTCAAGCAATACATACAATCTCTGGTAAAATGTCAATATTGTTTCATAGGTTGCCTACATTTTGTAGATAATGTCTGGAAAGCTTTAAGCAGAATATGTAACAGACTGAATATAATAGGGATAAAAAAAAACAATCTGCACACAGAAAGTGGAAATGTAAGCTAGAATTAAAATATTGGAATTAAAAGCTTTTGTATTATCGTTATATCATTTGTTGCATTTGATTCTCTTTAATAATTTGAGAGTCTTAATGGCATCCTAAAGAGACATAGCTTTAGTTGCAATTCATAGGCAATTTTAAAACGTATCTTATGTCTGGTTTAAAAATTTGCTTACATCATCCATCCATATATCTCTCTCATCCATGTTTCCATCCATCCATCAATCTATGGTCGGACAGGGAAAACATTTTGGCCTGGGCATTTAAAGGCAGGACAGAAGTAGGAGGGGGCGGGGACGAAGAGGGGGCATGTCAGGTCATCAACAATGATGCGCATGCCACCTCAAATTTAGCATATTATTTTGATGTCCTTCTGAGGAATTTCATGTGCAGAAACCTGTTGAAGAGCTCTAGTATGGGGCAATGTCTTGTTTGCTTTACCAGTACAATCAAATGTAATGACACATTTGTGTTATATTTGCTGGTGACTTGTGTCTGATGTCCCTATAAGCAGGATTCCAGAGGACAGAAGTAGGACACAACCAGGAGAGCGTGTTTTGCATGTCTGACTACCTGTGGTGCTGTATGCGGTTGGAGGCTGCTTGTGCGTTTGCGTGTGTAGAAGTGACTGTCAAGTGACAGTGTAGTGTGTAAAGGAGTCTTTGCTGTACTATATGGAGCTAGGGATTGTATGTGTTTCCACTGGCTCTAAATTGTGTGTGTCTATGGGGATTTAAATATTGTATGGGGTTGCATGTCTGTCTAGGGATTGCAGAGATAGAGAGTGTTATTGTGAGTGTATTTGTCCATAGGTTGTTGTATTACTAGAGGGTATAATGTGTGTGTATAGAGGCTGTAGTGTGTATGTGTATGAGGTATGTAGTGTTTATTTGTGTACAGGAGCTGTAGTGTGCATGTTTGTGTATAGCAGCTGTAGTTTGTTTGTACAGGGTAGTGTGATTGTATATGAACTATTGTTTAAATGTGTTAATAGTTGCTGAAGTATGTGTATGTACATGGGATGTAGAGAAAGTTGGTGTAGTGTGTGAGTAGGGGCTGTAATGTGTGTATGTCAATCTAGGTGTTGTGTGTATGTATGTGTAAAAGGACTGTAGGGTATGTATACGTGTATTTGGGGCTGTAATGTGCATGTATATAGGCAGTAGTGTGTATGTGTGTGTGTGTAGGAGCTTTAGTTTGCGTATCTACAGATGATATTGTATGTAGAGGGATAGGACATTCAGGATTTGAATGGGGATAAAAAAATATTAATAAATATTTATCAACTAAAATGAAATAATTGTTAAGAAATAAAGACATATGTTTTTCATCGCTCCCTTTTGTTACCTTTAGCCAAGGGAGGGGACATCCTGGTGATCCAGTGGACTGAGTGAACTCTCCATATTTCTCCCATGAGACCCTTCAATAGTGAGAGCATTGCCATGGTAACCTGTGACAATGCTCTCAGTGACAGGAGCTTGTGTGAGCCAAGAACTTGCTCTGCCCCAGCCATTGGTAAGATCAGTTTCTTCCTGCACCTCTCTGCGTATGTGCCTTGGGCCAGTAAGGGAGATCTTTGATCTCCCTACTGGTCCATGAAGGGGCTGAGTTCTGTCTACTTCCCTACATAGTTCTGCTAGGGAGATCCTTTGATCTGGCCCTGCATCCATCTGTTTGTCTATTCAGTCATCTAGCCTTCCACCTCTCTATCCTTCCACCCATCCATCCTTCTTTTAATACTTTTTTGGCAGGACCTCATTTTATTTTTTTAGCAAAGGAAGAGACACCTGTGCAGCAAAATAGATTTTTGTTAGTTCTTGATCATTATTTAGCTCTTATTGTGCAGTCTAAATGATACAAAGTAGGTCAGTAATGCCTTGAGAAATCATGGCAGCTGGTGTTGGCAGGTTATTTATGTCAGAGACTTGGTTGAATGAAAGATGATATTGAGTATATAACAACAGACAATAAACAAGATAATAATTCACAAAATAGCATTCACCCTCACTCATATAGCTCCATAGTCCAGATTGTTAACCCACAATGATTCAGTGTATGAAAAATGACCTATTCACACAGATTGCATACATACAGAATGTTTATTCACAAACCAATAACCGCAGTGTTTTGGTTTTGTGTGAGACTTTCTAAATGTTGATGCTAGTGGTCTGTGAATAAATGTTCAGTGGGGATGCAATCTGTGTT
This sequence comes from Pelobates fuscus, assembly GCF_036172605.1. Classification (NCBI taxonomy): domain Eukaryota; kingdom Metazoa; phylum Chordata; class Amphibia; order Anura; family Pelobatidae; genus Pelobates; species Pelobates fuscus. The sequence goes on along the minus strand of NC_086321.1, from coordinate 143,994,851 downwards.
TTCAGATATTTTTCCTACACTGAATAGACAAGATAATGGTCAAACAGTTCTAAGATCGGAATACTTTTATTTGCCCTTGGCACCACTTGGTGAAGTCTGCCCAACTTGTTTTGTCACAATTACTTTATCTTTCATTTAACAACTGTACAGCACTGCGGAGGGATCAACAAATTAATTTCATACTAGAAAATATCAAACACTAAGCCTAAACAGTGTTTTATATTTATCCAATATATGGAGAGTCTTGGAACTTCTATGGAATAAAATAAAAATGCATATGCTATGTAAATATTTGATAACACCTACCCAGAATCCCCAAAAGATTTGGAAATCCTTCTCTGATTTTGAAATTTATAGGTATGTATATGCTATTTACATGTACATATGAAGTCACTGTTTTAACTTAAAGGGACACTCCAGGCACCCAGACCACTTTTGCCCATTGGAGTGGTCTGGGTGCCAACTCCGACTACTCTTAACCCTGCAAGTGTAATTATTGCAGTTTTTTTATAAACTACAATAATTACCTTGCAGGGTTTACTCCACCTCTAGTGGCTGGAGTGGCTAGACAGCCTCTAGAGGGAACTTCCTGCTCTATAGCACAGATTATCTGTGCTAGAGCATTGCTGGACGTCCTCACGCTGTGTGAGGACCTCCAGCGTCGCTCAAATCCCCATAGGAAAGCATTGAAATTCGTTTTCAATGCTTTCCTATGCGAAACGCTAATGCGCATGCGCGGCATTGCCGCGCATGCGCATTAGGTCTCCTCGGCCGGTGGGCAGGATCAGTCTCGCCAACCGGCCGATGGAGTAAGAAGGGGGAGCGGCGCGGAGTAACTGGGGATTGGGGGGGTGGGAGGGAGAGGGACCGGGACCTCCAGTGCCAGGAAAACTGATTGTTTTCCTGGCACTGGAGATTCCCTTTAAAGGTGCCAATTGACATCCATGATGACTGCTTTGTCCCAGAATTGCTCTTCATATATAATCCCTAAGAAACACCATTCTTGTATTGCCAGAACATATCTATAATCCAAGACAAATGTTTAATACCATTAATAAAAACTTGCAGAATACAACAAACAAAAATTTGCATTAGTTGATATTTATATTATCAATGTCATACTTTTTCAGATATATATATATATTTTTACAAAAAGAGAAGTCCTGCGCTTAAGCAGCAAGGACTACAACACACATAAGCCCCAATATATAGTAAAAACCAAAGAAAAGAAAAACGTTACCTGCGCTTTCTCCTTAATCCCTATGTATATTTAGACAAATGGAGGTCATTTAGTTGCTCCAATGGCCATATATATATATTTTTTGTTTGCCAGTTTCTCCTGATGTTCTTGAAACTGGGAGGAATAATAACAGAACTGCTTTCAATGTGTAACACTCTACAAAGAGAGAGTTGCCCCTTATTCAGATTTATCGAACCAAGAGTATATTATTAGTTGAAACAATCATTTTGACATTTCTGACAAGCAAGTCGTGATGGAACAGAATAAAATCAGTGGTAAAACAGTCAACTAAGGTATCAGTCTCTCTCTTGTGTAACAGTTCAATAGTCAGACCTTTTCACTTCTTAAGAAGAAAAAGAGATGGTATCTGCAAAAGTATTTTAGACAGTCATTTTTTATTTACTTATTAACCCGGTACTGTTAGTTTATTTGTTTTCTCCTGCTACCTTGTGTACCAGAGAATAAAATCAGTGACAGTTTTATTTAATCCTGCATCTAAATGGTGTATACCAGTTTCTTTCTGTGAAGTTTTCTTGTATAACATAGAAATATGCTCTTCTATAACAGTGATTCCTAGTCCTGGCATAGCTCATGTTTGTGAATTATTTCTCATAATTTTCAGCCTAATTGTCCTCTGGGAAATGTAGTTCGTTAATACCCACAGTAACGTTAGTCCTTCGATGTTTGCAACACTCAAGGCTTGATTTACACCCCACTGAATAACAAAAAATACATATCTTAAAAAATTCAAAATAAAATCCTCTATTGGTGGCAGATAATGAATAGATCATGTATCAAGATGACTGAATTGTGGACAAATTGTTGCAGGAAATGTCCCTAAATTACTGATCCAAAATTAAAACCACTGACAGGTTACGTGAATAACATTGATTATATAATTATAATGGAACCTGTCAAGGGGTGGGGTATGTTGGGCAACAAGTGAACAGTTAGTTCTTTAATTTCATGTGTTCGAAGCAGATAAAATGGGCAAGCAAAAGGATTTGAGTGACTTTGACAAGTACCAAATGATGGCTAGACTACTGGGTCAATGCATCTCCAAGCAGCAAGTCTTGTGGGGTGTTAATGGTATGCGGTAGTTAGTACCCACCAAAAGTGATGCAAGGAAGTACAACCAGTGAACTGGTGACAGGGCAATGGGTGTGTGACGGTAGTCACCATCATCTGGGGTTTCATACGGACATTTAATGTAGGGCCCTGGACTATTCCTATGTTTAAGTCACCCTGTGTCCATTATGGGTGCAGGGCGTGTGTGTAATGTGGTTGTTTGGGGTTAAAGGTTGTTGTGCTCTCCTGTCTTGCTAATACTTGCAATCAACTAGCTGGATTTGGTTGTGGAGCCTGTTCAGCGACACCTGTTGGTTGCAAGGATCTAGCAATAGCTATATGCACTACCTCAATAGCAAGGATTGCTAATTTGCATATTCAAGTAAATTTGCTTATTGCTAATTCTTCAGGCAGGAGAGATATTTTCTGTTAATTATTGTCTACCTCATCCCTTTATAAATATGTTATTATGCTATTTTAATTACCTGTATATTTTGTGACATGTTTTGTTTATTTGAATTTTATTATGTTTGTTACAGCAATCTAAATGTAATGATCATATGGCCAAGAAAAATTAAGTTTGCATGTCAGTTCCTTTCAGAACTTGTTTCCTGTGTGGATTTATAGGAATCCCTCTGACAGAATCCTCTGACATGCTTGCTAGTTGCAGGCCCCCTCCAGCCCTGAGATAAAACAAGAGAGCTAGGCCAGAGAGCACATAGAAATACATACAAATATGAATAATAAAAAAAAAATTTTTTTAAGTAAGACATGCTTTAAATATATTGAACTAAACACTAAGAAAACAGTATAAAGCAAAACAAAGAAAAATCCTGAACACTCACACAGACAGCACAGCAAACCCATTCACTTAATATTTTTAGTAAATGTAAATAAGAACCTCCCCACAACTTATTTAGCTATATATTAATACAACTTTCTGTTGACTGCCAAATAGCATTCCTAATTGCTATAGATCTTTTCTTTATTAAAAATATCCACTGACTTAGAATTGCCTTTTCTTCCTTATTATATTTTTCTGCTGAATGCTGTTAATAAGTCAAGCATGCAAGTGAAAAATGCTCTATTTCCCAACTGAAGCACAACCTTTCATGCCGAAAGCAATTATAAGGTCAAAGGAATATTTTACTGTAATTACCTCTTTTTTCGCCTCTTTTTACTGTTTATTTCCAGTAAATGTATCACTCAATGCAGTATATAATTTGATATAATTCAAAATGTTTTTTTTTTCTTTTTTATTATTGTTGTCGATGAGTTAAAAGGATCTAAAATGTAACAGTGGATCTTTATTGAGAAAAAAGGATGTAACATATAAAAGGTATATAATGCCAATAGCAAAGGTCAGATCTGAACTACCAAGGGCAGCGACCTCCACTGCTACTGTTATACTGTCTACATGTATAAACTTCAACCTCCTCTAACTGCCCTTTGCTCTCATAGCAACAAATGCAAGGACTCCATTACCTTTGAAGTCTGTGTGAAGGTGATAAAAGAGTGGCAAAGAAAATTCATAAGCAGTGTGCTTTCATATTTTTAATGAAGAATGGAAAAGTAGAGAGCGTATGAAATCTTTGAATAGAACAACAATTATGTTTAATGTCGTCAGCAAAAAAAAAGAGAAAGAAAAGAATAGTTCTATCTTGCTTTCCAGATCATTAAGAAAACATTAAAAATAGCACGCTGGTCCAAATTACAATCTCTAGGGATCCTTCTCATAGCATAAAAGAACTGGAGCTTCTGCCATTTACTAATACATGAGCACACGCATTATATGGCATTTATATTAGAATTAACCGCATGGCTGGACTTTGATGCCTGGGTGCAAGAACATAATGAAACTTGGGTTGGGAGGAGCATAATGAAAGAGTATGAACAGTGAAATTGTACAAAACTAGGATTTTAGAAACAGGGAACCTTGCTACTCCAGCTTTGGGCTCAGTAGCTCTCATCTAGCACAAACAAGGGTGACTTTTCATGCTTGGAAACATGAAGGGGAATATAAGATGTGTCTTATGATGTGTCTTATCCATGCTTTAGGGGTTCCCAAGCTTTTTTTGGACCAAAGAACTGCAATGAGAGTAAACAATTCAAGGGAACACCTCATTTTTCAATTACAAAGGTAGTGGTGCACTCAGGGAACCCAATGGAGTTTGCTGCCATGCATGGAGCACTATGATGGAAGGGATCAGCAGTCACTTAGAAGTATTCAAAATCAAAATCCAAAGCATTCACAGAGAGGTGCAAATAGAAAGGAGCTTTATTCAGGATCCGGCGAACAAAATGATATACAATGTTTCAACATCAAGCCTTAATCTAGTGTACCTCCTTTATCAGTGTTTTATGAAAATTACATTTCATTTCAGCTTACAATGGTACTAGAATACCATTTAATTATTTACAGGATTGGATTCTCCCAATTCTCACATTGACATTTATTATAAAATATATACTTAAGTACTGCATTCAATCAATTACAGCCCTGATGCCAGTTTGTCCATGGCGCACATTGAGGAATCTTTTGGTACTTAATTCGCCATTATTTAGTGGTTGAAACTTCATGTTGCAATGCAGCAGAATCACCACCCCAGTTTGATGTGGAAACATCTTCAAAGATTGTGCTAAATTTAAATCTCTTCACTAACACTTCTCACTAGTTGTTTTAAAGCAGAAATGACCTTTTTGTAGACTACTCCATTTCTGTCGTGGTCAGATCCCTGACTTTGACCTAAGGCTATCCCCATATCAACCTGTGGATGTGAAAAACCATAAACATGCCTGATCACTCATTCATACATACATGTTATTAGTGTTTATTTTTCATTTCAAAGTAAAGATACAAATATCAATAAGTTTATATAAAATATCTGGCTGGCATCCAAGAATATATGGTTTGAAAACTTTTATACAATATTTTTGAAACTGCCTTCTTATGTCAAAGCTTCACAATCCACACTGAGAAGCCAGACATATAGTGTTCAGACAAAAGAAAGATGAAAGCATTAGTCTGTGCGTAGATTTTCAGGCTATGGACTTTTAACTTGTACTATTTTAAAAATTGGTTATACAAAAGGCAAAAGTGTAAAAGGACAGTAAAGCAGACTTGGGAAGAGAAATCTGGAGCGGGCATCTGCCTCAAGTCAATACCAATCTACAAAAAAGGCAGGATTTTGGTCCGATTTAATATTTGTTCTTTTTCTGGATTAAAGCTTGAATATAAGAACATGTCATTCCACAGAAGTGTAGATTATCAATGGTATTATGGGTCTGAGTGTACCAGCCATATGACTTAGAGCATACACAGAATTCTGAAAAGAATTATTTCCACTGACTATTCTGTGCTGTTAATTTTAAATAGCCCATGCTGCATTTGTATAACACAATCTATTTTGAAAAGTTCACATGAGTAAATATCAGCTGAATGTTTTAGATGAAATGATCTGAAATGCTAATTATATACATGTTTGAAATTTGCAAAGTTTTCAAACAACACAAATTTGGAACTAAGGCCTTGATTTAATTAGATCTGATCATGATTATCTTCAGTTTATAGACTACCAATATGCCAGGTTGATTAAATTACTACCGTTAAAGGTTTATCAGAGCCAATTATTATGGTTTAAATTTCAAAATCAATAATTCTTTATATTGAAAATATCTAATGAGATGATATAATTACATCTATTAAGCACCTAATAAATGGCCTCATCAGATTTATATAGTTACATTGCTGAAAAGAGACATGCATCCATCAAGTTCAGCCTTCCTCACATTTGTTTTTGTTGTTGATCTTAAAGAAGGCAAGATTCAACAAGTAAAAGTTGCTGATAAATGCTTTTTTTTTTACAATTTGCCCTCTGACAGCACTTTTTCAGCCCACAAAAGGTCAAACCTCCTTTACTTAATTTCCTGTCCCTACCCCATGTGTAGCGGAATGGATGCCCTAACTACACTTTTTTTTTTTTCATCATTCTTTATTTTTGCATTGACAGACAGTACAGCTCTCAAACCGTATTGGGGCTTGTACATTGGTACATTGGTACATTTTACATTATACAGTGGTATTTCAGTAATACAGAAAAAAGACAATAGTTTTGTTAAACATACAGTTGCAATTCGGGCGCTACTTTTTGCGTTGTTGTCTGAAGCCGCCGTCCATCAATGTTTTTCCAATTTTTGTCAACCTAAAAAACTTCAAAACTTGGAAACACCCTAATTGGTGTTTTCCTTTAGATAACACTAAGGTTGTAAACTTGATACCATAACCTGTCATTCTATTCGTCTGGTAGTTATTTTTATCTCTCCTCCCCGCCCGCCCGCGCTCCCCCGAGTGGGGCTTTGCTTTTTTTTTTTTTTTTTTTGCGTGGGCCGTTTACATGCCGACTGTTCGTTGTTTAATCTTGTACCCGTTTTTACTATCGATGGTTGGGTCCTTGTGCCTTCTTCCTTAACGCTGTCCCCACTTACATCTACCCCTTTTCGTGGCTGTGTGTCCTCCTTTTGTATAGCGTGATAATGTTCTATAATTTTGCTCTTGTGAGCTCTCCTGTTCCTGGATTGTCATATGACCCTTGATTTGCGTGTTGTACGCTCTCTAGAGTGACGTTTTTGTTATCTCCCCCCATCCCCCTATTTTTTTTATTTTTTTATTAATTTTTTTTATTTTTTTTTTGGGTGGGTATTGTATCCCTCCTTTGTGAGTGAAAATCAGAGAGAGAGGAGGGTGAGGTTATAATAGGTATCTGGGAGGGGAGGGGAGGGGTGGCAACGTGCCCAAGGGGGGGGGGGGGTACTCGCCGGGCGCGCCCTTAGCCTGTGTGTGTGTCAGTGAGTACCTCCTCGGTTGGCTGTCTTGTCTCATGGTGTGCGCGCCATTCTTTCTAGGTATTCCTCCCACGGTTGCCACACCTTAGAGATAGTGCCCATGGTGTTCCGTACCTGCGCTGTTAGTTTGTCCATGAGAAAGTTGTCCTGTATTTTGTGGGTGACTTTGCTCATAGGTGGGATGTCTGGGCTGAGCCATTGTTGTGTCAGTGCTCTTCTGGCTGCTAATGTTAGTTTGTTAACTAGCTTTTGTTCCTTTGTCGTGAGGTCGTCTTGTGGTTTGGCTAGTAAGAATGTCCAGGGGTCCTTGTGTATTGGTCTTTCCAGGACTGCTGTCATTAATGACTCTATTTCCGACCAGAATCTCTCTACTTTGGGACACGTCCACCACATGTGGATATATGATCCTCTCTCCCCGCATCCCCTCCAGCATATATCTGTAGTGGTTTTCCCCATTTTATATAGTTTGGCTGGGGTGGCGTACCACCTCAGGAGGGTTTTATATGCCTGTTCCTGCAGTGTTACGCATATGGAGACTTTGGCAGCCGCCTCCCATATTTCCCTCCAGTCCTCCCCTTCTAATGTTTGGTGTAAATCTTTCTCCCATTGGGTGATATATGTGAGGGGTTCTGCGTTCCTCTCCGGAGCGCTGAGTTGTGCATAGAGCCCGGTGATCAGGCCTGTACGGGTGGTTTCCGTCATGCATAATCTTTCAAAACTAGTCATTGGGGCCTTGGCTGCCTCTTTTACCCTAGGCTGGTTAGCGAAGTCCCGTAATTGTATGTATCTAAAAAAGTCTCTAGTCTGTAGTGGCCCTGCCTGTTTTAGTTCGTCGAAGGTTTTGAATGTGTCTCCGTCGTATAGGTGATAGTATCTCTGCAGGCCTGTGTATTCTAGTCCTTTGAAGTCCCTCGCCCGCATACCCGGCGTGAATGCCCTATTTCTCAGATATGGGGTGAGAGGTGAGGGCAGTCTGGTTAGAGCATATTTTTGAGCATTAGTGTCCCATATTTTAATGGAGTTGAGTATAGCTGGGCAGTCTGTGAGTACGGGTGGTCTGTCTGCTTTTGGTACCCAGATCCAATATTGGGGAAGGTCCCTTCCCATCACTAGGGATTCCAGGTCTGCCCATCTGCGTCTTTCTGGGGGTGAGTGCCATTCTATTATTTGGGCCAACTGTGATGACAGGTAATACAGGTGAAGATTGGGGAGTCCCAGTCCCCCTAGTCCCTTTGGCCGGTAGAGTACGTGTCGGGCTATCCTATGTCTTTTGCGTGCCCAGATAAATTGGTCTATGTGGGTTTGTAGGGGTTGGAGGTCCCCTTTCGTGACTTTCGTGGGCAATGCCTGGAAGAGGAACAACATCCTCGGTAATAAATTAATTTTAATTGCGTGAAGGCGACCTATCCAGGAGATCGGCTTCTCATGCCATTTTTCTAAGTCTTTTATTAGTGTTTTAATCATTGGTGTGTAATTCTCCGCATATAGTCGTGAGACCTCTTTTGTGAGTTTGATCCCCAGGTATTTTATATGTTGGTGGTTCAGTCTTATATGTGCCGTCCTCCCTATCAGCGCCGCGTCCTCCGCCGTCAACCCCAGTGGCATGGCTTCTGATTTTTCCATGTTTATTTTATAGCCCGCTACTTGGGCGAACTCCTCTAGCAGTCTGATGAGGCTCGGGAGGGAGTTCTCCACATCCGTGAGTGTGAGCAGGACGTCATCTGCATACGCAGATACTTTATACTGCTCTGTTGCTATTGTTAATCCCTTTATGCTTGGATGTTCCCTTATCTTGTAGAGGAGGGGTTCTAGGGCTAGTATGAAGAGGAGCGGCGAGAGAGGGCAGCCCTGCCTCGTGCCGTTACCTAACCTGAATGGTTGTGGGGTCGCTCCTGGGATGATTATTTGGGCTTGTGGGTTCTTGTACAGTGCTCTGATCGCTGTGATGTAGTTTTCTGGTAGGCCTATGTGACGTAGTAGGGCAAATAGGTAGGACCATTGGATCCTGTCGAACGCCTTCTCCGCGTCCAGCGATAGGACTAGAGAAGGCGTCCGAGTTTTTCCGGCCCACCAGATCAGGTCCACTGCACGTCTAGTGTTCTCATATAGTTGCCTAGTTGGCACAAAGCCCACCTGGTCTGCATGGACCAACCTGGGCAGAATGTGGCCCAACCTGGTGGCTAAGATCTTGGCGTAGATTTTGGAGTCTACGTTGATCAGGGAGATGGGGCGGTAATTGTTCACCTTCGTTTCGTCCCGTCCCGGCTTCGGGATAAGCACTACGTTTGCCGTGGCAAGTTCATCGTTGGGGCTTCCCCCCTCCCCCCACTCCTGGTACATGGCTGTCATGTGAGGTACTAGTTCTGTTCGCAGTGCCTTATAGTAGGCCCCGTCGAACCCATCCGGTCCCGGTGTCTTATTACCCTCTATCATCCCTATGGCCCTCTCAACTTCTTCTACCGTTATTGGTGCTTCTAGGTCTATGAGATCTTCCCTAGTTGGCTTAGGTAGTTTTACGCTGTCTAGGAATGTTGCGACTGCCTCTACATGTTCCCTGCAGGTTTCATCTTTCTCTGGGGAATGGTTGTATAAGTTCCTTAGGAAATTGGTGAATTCCTCGGCTATGCCCTGTGGGGAAGTGAGGGATTGGCCCCGTGCATTGGTTATGGCTGTGATGTGTTTGTGTTTTTGTTTGGGTCTTAGGGCTCTAGCTAGTAACGTGTCCATTTTGTTGGACTTTTCGTAAAAGAGTCTTCTCGATCGGGTGATATCTCTGCTCACCTCTTCCATGAGGAGACTCTTCAGTGCGTGTCTGATGTTTTGTATCTCGTCTAGTGTGGGCTGTGTCGGATTCTGTTTGTGTTGCATTTCTACTTTACGTAGGGCCTTTTGTAGTTCTGTTAACTTTTCCATTTTTTGTTTTTGTTACGTGTCGCTATTTTTATCAGGGTTCCCCTTAGGACGGCCTTATGGGCTGCCCATGTCATAGTGGGGGATATTCCTTCTGTGGTGTTTAATTCAAAGTAATTGTTCACTTCTGTCTTAAGTAGCTCTAGGGTTTCTTGGTCTTTAAGGAGAGAGTTGTTGAGCCTCCACCTCCATGGTGTCCTAGGCCCCGGAGTTTGTAGGGTCAGGGAAAGGTCCGCGTGGTCTGACCAAGATATCATATTTATGGCGGCCGATTTGACCCATCTCATACCTTGTTGATTCGTAAGGAATACGTCTATTCTGGAGTAAGTGGAGTGTACTGCTGAATAGTGGGTATAATCTATCGTGCCTGGATGTTGCAACCGCCAGGGGTCCAATAGCCCTGTGTTTTGTAGAAATCTATTTAGTAAGCGGTCCTGACCCCCCCTGCCCTGTGATCTGGGTTGACCTGGTTTGCCACTGCGGTCGACCGTGGGACACGGCGCTGCGTTCAGATCCCCCCCCAGGATCAGTATGCCCCCTGTTAGTGAGGTTGTGAGTTTTTCCAGGGTTGTCCAGAAGTGGACGTCAGGGATGTTGGGGGCATAGGCATTTATTAGGTGGTATGTGGTGGCGTTGATCGTCCCCGTGAGTATTATATACCTTCCGTCCGTGTCTCTGTGTATGGATTGAATTACCAGTGGGCATCTTTTGTGGATGACTATTTCTACCCCCCTCGTTTTACGGAGCGTGCGGGCCGCGTATGCTTTCGTGTAAATGTGGTCTGTGATTTGTATCTTAGAGGTCCTAGGGAGGTGAGTTTCTTGTATGAACGCTATGTCTGCCTTCTGTCTATGTAATTCCCTGAGTAAGAGTCTGCGTTTGTTTGGTACGTTAAGGCCATTGACGTTCAGTGATGTGATTTTAAGTTCCATGTGTCAGTGTGGATGATGTGCTGGTGTACCTTGAGCGTCTGTGCGTAGTTGATGCGTGTTGCGGTGTGTCCGCCTCGTTGTCGCGCGCTGCCCGGCGGTCCCCCCAGGGTGGTCGTCGAATGTGCCTTGTCTCAGCGGACTTGCGGGCGAGGGTGGGGAAGGAGAGAAAGCAGGTCATGAAAACAGACAATGATATCCTTGTAACATAACCAAAAGAACAATTAACCCAACTTGGTGGAGGATGTCCCTCCGTGATCCGTGTACCTATCGGATCTGAGATCCCGGTCTTACCTCTCGCCAGGTCGATCGGGGGTGGCAACTCGCCGCGTCGAGATATTGTCTCAAACGGGGCGGGTGTACAGCCTTCGAGCACCCCTGCGAGGCTCTAAACTTGTGTCCAGCTTTTCTTAGGTGTCTGCGACATGGGGTATAGTGTTCACCAGCTCCTGCGAGCCAGTCTGCTGATCCTTATATACCCTTCCTGCGGGAGGGGGTGTGTATGACCCTCTGCCTATCCCATGGTGTTCCCTTCGTGTCTTAGGCATCTGAGGGCTTTCAGTGTATGATTAGCCTGTCTGGTGTGAGGGGAGCAAGATAGCAACACACGGGGGCAGGACACTAGCCCAATAAGGTCCTCTCTGATTAGTTCCTCTGCAGAGACACAGAGCCTCCCTGCCGTGAGACTATGGCCGGTGGTTTTGTCTAATCCGTGTCTCTTTTTCCTTTCCCTGTATCCCAAGGGCCCCCGCCTCCGCCCCCCAGGACCCCCACCCAGCCCAGGGACCACCCGGGCGCGCCCAGAGCACAAAAGAAACAACACCCCCGATTCCAAGGCGTCTTCCCTCCCCCACTAAAAACGCCCCAAACCCACTCAGGCCATCCCCCAGCCCCAGATCGACAGGGGGCCCTGAGGACCGGGCCAAGAACCCCCGCCCCGGCCAGGCATCTCCCCACGTATGTGTGGGCTGGCTTTTGTTAACCGCATGAGGGTTGCTGAGTTGCGCTTCCCTCTCAAGGCTGGGTAGTTTTCCTTTTCCCTTTTTTTTTATATTTATTTATTTATTTTTTTTAAATGTTGTATTTTTGTTTTTGTTTTTTATGCGGTCACCTCCCGTTTGGCCATCCCCCCGTCCCCCTCCATTTGTGTGATCTCCCTCATCCTCCCCCCCTCCCGTTTTTTATCAGACCCCACGTCCCCTCTGTCCCCTATAACAGATCAGTGTTTAACTATAACCACAGTGTCCCTTCTATGTGATCTTTGTGTGTATCAACTTGCGTGTTACAGCGTTCAGTTTGCTCGTCCCTCCGGTGCGGATCGCCGTCCTCGTTGCCTATGCCGGTCTTGCTCTGTGTTCCAGCCATTCACTGGGGAGCAGGTCAAGCGCCCTGGGGCCTCTCGTTGGTAAGGCCAGGTCTCTTGGTACCTCGATACCCAGCTCTTGGAGGACTCCTTTGGGGTCCATGGATGGTGTCAGCACTGTAGGTCTTGGGCCGTTAAAGATGAGCATCTTAAAGGGGAAGCCCCATGCGAAGCGCAGGCCTTTGGCTCTGATGAGGTCAGCTATGGGTTTCCATTCTCTTCGTCTTGCGAGGGTAGTTGGAGCGATGTCTTGGTATATCTGCAGCGCCGTACCTTTATACATGTATTGCTGGATCCTGCTTTGCTTGAGAATTGCTTCTTTTGTTGAATAAAAATGCCACCTGATTATGATATCTCTGGGAGGGCTGTTTTGTGGTCCCTTAGCGCGCAGCGCCCTGTGTATTCTGTCAATGTGCCACAGCTGTTCTGGTATCTGCGGCAGACTGGCACGGAAAATTCCCGCCATTAGTTTCTCCAAGTCGCCATCCCTGACCTCCTCTGGGAGCCCTCTTATGCGCATATTGTTGCGCCGTGTTCTGTTTGAGCTGTCTTCCAGCTCCATTTCCAGTTCAGCTACCCTGGTGAGCAGTGCATTGGTGGCAGTGGTATTCTCATTATGTGCAGCTACTACATCTTCAAGTCTGCTCTCCAAGGCCTCCGTGCGTATGCCTATGGCCTGGATTTCAGCTTTCACCTCCCTGGCTGACCGGTCAATCTCCCCTGCCAGGTACCCCTTTACCTCTTCAAGAGATTGCAGGATGGCGTTCTGGGGGTCCTGGGGGTCCTCTGTGTGCCCAAACCATGAGGCTGTCGGTGTGGCCGGTGAGCCAGGAGTGGAGGTGCTCGTCGGGCTTTCCGCGCCATTTGCACCACGTGGCGCGGGCTTAATGGCGCCGAGCATGTCTGCCACAGAGGGATTGCCGCCTCTCTGCTTTTTCCCCGCCGCCTTCCTTTGGGACATGTTGCGCCGGAGGCACTATGTGCTTGCCGATACCGGCGGTATGTGTAGGGGTATTTTCCGTTGGAAATAGCTTGTTGCCGGGCGGATTACTGAGCCTCTGGTGCGGAGCTCCGGAGTCAGGCTGCCATCACTCTCGGAGTCCAAGCCACGCCCCCCGCCCTAACTACACTTTTATTCCCGCCATTCGTTTACGAAAGCAACTTTGTGTGGTCTCCTGTTAACACCTCACAAACACCGACCACCCCTGGCTGTTGACTACAAATTAATCATCAGTGCAAGTGTTTTCCCTGTGCGGCCGCCATTTGTATAACCGAGCACACATGCTCCGGGAAACTTGTACCGTTGCCCATCCAACTTCCCGGACAGTTATGAGAATGGTGCTCAGGAGGCATGCACTACCATAAAAGGGGGAGCATTTGCTCCATAACAGTCAGGAGAAGCATTCATTGGTGTTCATGTGAGAACAAAAAATGACCAGTCGTTCATGTTTTCTGACGCCTTGTTTTGGGGCATCATCTCATGGCCAACCGGTCAAAACTTCATTTGAATTGCGTTCCCAAACCACCAAAGGGATCTGAGTGCTATTTCGACAATGTGGGCGCTCAGACCCAAGCTATTTGGTGATATGACTTTCGTGGGATTCCTATATTATTAAAATGTATTTTGATGAAAAAATTTTAATTTTATGTTTTCCTGTATCTGAAAAAAAATTGAGTCATAGTTTTCTCACTCAATTATCTCTCAGAAACAGAGGATCCTGGGAGGATCCATATTGATATGGAGACCCTATGCTAGGGGTCTGTGCAAAAAAACTGTGTGTGTGGTCAAAATAAACTCAGTTGACTTCCAGAACTATGTGTCGTCTAGTTGCTGGGGTGAAAGGGTCTTGGATTATTGCAGTGCTCTTTTCAGCTACAAGGAAGGAATAACAGAGGTACCTATGCTTGCTATTGGAGCTCCGCGACACCATGCCCATGGGTAGGGCCCAAGAGGGGCACGTGTCTGTTTCCCTCCCTTGTATTTTATTATAGATTGGGCAGCAATTGCTGCACAGGCGCTGGTTCATTGCAGAGAGCAGCTGCCGGCTGCTCACTGTTCAATGGACATGCCCATATGTAAAAGGAAAGTTTAAAACTCTCCTTATACTAAAATGGGGGCTATATTGCCCACATAGGTTTATTTATTTTTAATAACTGACAGGGTTAGTCATTTAAAAAGGCACATAAATGTGCTTCTGATCAACAATTATCGGCGGTTTTGAGCAGCCAAACATTTATTGAATTCAGCGGATATTAAATCCAGCCAACATTCAATAAAAAGAAAATCAGCAAAAAAAAGTCAATAATTATGTTTTCATCCAATAGAATTAAATAAACGCTAAAGTTAGGAGAGCCAAGCAAGCATAATGTATTGTAAACCCTAAATACTGACAGACATAAATATTGTACAAACCAATATTGTATCAGAATATACTTGGCTGTATTACAATAATAAATTATAAAAACTCAATAATATGCAGTTACCTCTCTGAGAAGGCACAAGGGGGTGGGGGAGGCGGGGGGGGGGGGGGAGCTGGCTAATAGAATGAAAATTGCAAATATGTTAAGGTCAGAGTATGCAAAATACTAAATGGAAAAACAAAATGAAAAAAAAAACACAAGCAATGCAGTACCAAAAGCAAAATGCAAGAAAAGCAAAATACATATGGCTGATCAGAAGAAAGGGCACTACAAGTCTATAGTATAGGTGGAGGTCCCTATGGATAGTTGAAAAACCCAGGTACCTGGTCAAAAGATTAGGAAAGTTCATAAAATATTCAGGAGGGAAGCAATTCAAGTATAGAGTGCCAGGTGATCCTACTAGGTGAAAGGAAAGCTCATATAGCAATTCTGAGGGAGCAGCGTTCCTCTACAAAATCCAGGGAGTGGAGACAAGGTCTTCGGGTACAACATAATAGATATGATGATGCCAATGCTGTTCATTCTCAAAGGAACGTACTTGACTTATTTATTTTTTTTCTTCATCAATGACAGGTACCAGTCTGCTCAGTGTTGTTTTTAGTGTGTTCTTCTACCTCATGATTGAAGTATTCATATCCTTATCATTCAATAAATGTTATTATTGTTTTACCATAGATCTTGGATTTTGCACATTCTGACCATTACATATTTATAAATATTGTACCGAAAAATAATGGTACTCACAGAAAACATTTTTGCACCAGAAAATAGAAAAGTCCTCTCGCTGAGTTAGTCTTTCTGGCGTACCATTTCTACAATAAATAATTATAACAGTCCTGTCCATAATATATATATCTACAAATATAATATAAGAATATAAGAATAGCTTACCCACTTATTTAGTCCCCACTAAGCTCTCAAAATGTGTTTTTTTTTTTTTCACATAAGGGCAGTCCAAGTCTGTAATGCTAACATGTTTTCTCTGCACTAGAGATACAGAAAAAAAACCATATGACAGTTTCAGCCTTCTTTGGGCCTCTTCAGCAAATTGCAGCTGACACCCACCTAGGCACAGCGAGCACAGGGTCCAGTCCATGCCTGAATTATAATTTTGATTTAGAGGTCCGTTAAGTAAATGCATTGGAGCCAAAACAGAAAATATATTTACAGAGTAATGAAAAGAAAGAGAGAGAAGCTCTAACCTAAAAAAAAGGCTCAAATATTAAACAAATGATTTGCACTCAAGTATCAAATGATTCTAATATATTATATAAACAGGTAAAGGTTTTATTTTTATATGTTTAGTGTGTTGCCAAAACAAGAACAGGAATTTTACAAAAAAGCAACCGTTTTGTATTTGAAAATAATCCACGTATATATTTTTATTTTTATATTGTACTCATTACATTTATTGGGTTTTTATCGGCATAGAAACAATATATTGATACACAGCCTACAATAATTAAGCAGACTTCTTATAAAAGTCATCTAAACAAAATATAAAGCAAAAGTATCAAAAAGGTATATTTAAAGAGTCAAATGGAAGAATGAAATTTAGAGTTTTGAAAGATGCAAACCTCTAGCATTTAGAAGAGATTGTGCCCCTACAGGGATAGCGTTTTAAAAACCAATAGTTATCTGATCCAATCCTTGTCAAATGAGGCAAGACTGTTTCTAACAGCATCCATTTTTCCACAATTCCGTTACTTTCCATTAAATCTATGATCCATTGTTGGTGATGAAGCACTTTTCCACTGTTAGGTAATTACTGTTTCAGTGGTTATGAGAAATTGTGTAACTAAATTTAAATTAAATATGTGTGTAATGTCAAAAGTCAAGAAAATAATATATCACTTGCACCTGGGGTCCTCTGAGTTGATCTTCTCTTTTTGATTTTACATAAAAAAAAAAAAATATTCCCTTTTGCTGTACAACATTCCTTTGTATACTTTACTTTATATAAAGACTCAGTAATAATTTTAGATTTTGATATACATGCATAAAGAACCCACCAATAACATGAGTGGGAAAAAAAAAGCTATCATTTGTAGTGGAGTGGAGTATTTCGTTTTAACTGTTCTATAATATTATATCCTATGTAAGCATAACTACAACCGGTACAAGCAAAAAGATCAAGAAAGACTATCAGCTTAACAGTTGGGTAATTTGTTCAGACACAAAGTATACAGATTGCCACCTTGGAACAGCTTAATGCGGTTTTGTGCAGAAGTTAATGATTTCCTGATCGCATTATGCTTTTTAATTGTCATATTCAAAGAAAAATGGAAAGTGCCCCAAGGAGATTTGGCAAAATAAGACAAGTATGTCCATTGCATGGAATACAAAGCAAATACCATGGGATTAATACAGTGGAGTTAAGCAATTTTTATTACTGCAAGCATTATAGCAATTTCAGCAGGTACCAAAGTTATCAAATAATGTAATATTATACATGGGGAAAAAAAACTGTAATGCTTTCCTTATGTACTTGTCTAAAGGGCTATTAACTAAGAATGCAGCACTTTCCAATGTGATTCAGATTATTGGTTTCTTAATGGACAACGATCAGGTCACTAATTTACTAATCTACACCTGATCTGTTGTGCTTGGATTAGCATAAACAAAGAATCTCAGGCATTTACTGTGCCTGACCCATGCTCACCATGCACCCTGTGGTTTTTATGATTGAGGGCACTCCTCTTTTTTCTACTTTGTGCTTGGATAAGCAATCTGAATTCAACTCGCCCCTGGCTTATAGTCCCCCAACATGTTTAATAGAAACACATTAACTTATATTTGTGGGGCAGCTTGCTTTAGAAAATATTCCACTTGCTGTTTAAAAGACTCTGATAAAACCACCTCTTTAGGCAGAGAATTCCACGTCCTTATAGCTCTTACTGTAAATAACCATTTCCTTACCTTAGACTTACTCTCTTTTCTTCCAGTCTAAGTGGGCGACCTCATGTCTTATGCATAGTCCTATCTATGAATAGATTTCCAGGCATGGTTCGTATTGACCCCAAATATATTTGTATACTTTTTTTCATATCCCTCTAAGGTGTTGTTTTAGTTAAAATTGGTATTCTTTGTTCATAACTAAAATCTTTCATTCTCCTTATTAATTTTGTAGCCCACCACTGTACTTTTTCACATGCAAAAAGATTAGTGGTAGATGACAAAGGCTCTTAGCCACTTACAAGCTGCATTGTTAAAACAAGAGAAATATGTTGCGCACGACTTGGCTCAAAACGCGTAATGCGCGCGTCAGGGGTCCAGATTCATGCTACCCTTGTACCGTGATAGACAGCTCATTGATATGTAGTACATATCACACCAACCATCACGTTTTCATTTAGTTACTATGTTCCCTTAAGGATCTTCACCGTGTAGGATTTAGTTGAGGGGAAATAGAGATAGGTGCCCTCAAAGGCACGGGGGAGACGCAGCTCTTGAATCTTTACTTTACTTTAGTATTGACTTTGACTTGGCTCTGAACTTTCTAACCCCATCCCCTATTCCCTTATTACTGTATAGCATAGCCTAGCTATTGGTCGACTACATGCCGGTTTCTCTGACTTTCGAGTATAGCCACTGAAGCAGCAATTCAGCAGCAATTCAGGGGTTAACTCAAGCCTTGACAGCAAGCTGTATGTTTCCAGATCTAGGCAGCAGATCTGGTTTTTGAATATAGTGACTGGAGCTCCTGTACCTATAAGCAACTCAGGGGTTAACTTGAGCTTTTGACAGCAAGCTGTAACTTTTAAGACTTAGACAGCAGGTCACTATGCTACATTAAGCATCTGTGACTATAGCACATTATCTGTGATAACAACATACAAACGTGTAAGCAACTTACAGATATATATTGCTCGGTACACACTTTATCCCTCTGCAAGTATTTGTGGACAGTCATTGATTTGCCATTCTCTGTTTAACTTGGTGATACATAGAGATGAATGATTAAGTTTTTGGCAATCTCTATTCTGTCCACTCCACGTATACTGGCAGTATCAGCACGTATGTACATGAGCACTTTAGGATTTTTTTTTGCGTTAGTATTGTCTTTTTTTCTGTTAATAACATTTCTTGTTGCCAAGTCGGATATGTGGTATTTCTGGCGTCCTATTAGAAATATTGTATATTCTGTATATAGTATACTTTTTGTTTCATAGTTCCCTTTTTTACAAAGGTACAATGCCTTTTTTTGTTTCAAGAGAAATACATGTTTTTGACTGACACACTTCATGCTACGGGCCTGTACATGCATTAGGTTCCCCTTCATTATTATCATGGAGGAGGTGGAGATGAGACAGCATAGAGAGACCTCAAAGCTTTTTAAGTTCTTTCATTGCCTAACACTATAGTATTATTTATTGTAAATCTCACAGCATGAAAAATTCATGTGTCCCACAAAACTTGGTGTACTGGCAACTTTACTCCAGATCAGGGCCGGTGCAAGGATTTTTGCCGCCCTAGGCAAAATAAAGATTTGCCGCCCCCTCCCCACCCCCCTCCCCCAGTGACATCACAATGCCCTACCCATATGATCTGCCATATGAACTAACGCCAGTGCCGCACACAGTGTGTGTTTACATTAAAAAGCCTGCAGGGACAAACTATAGACTCCAGAACCACTTCATTAAGCTGCAGTGGTTCTGGGGACTAAATTGTCCCTTTAATGTGAGGTAAATTAGAGATTAGTGTCACTAATAATATACTAGATTGCCTACTTACAACCAGATGAGGATGGTGATGGGCTCTGGCTGCAGTCTGACTCCACTGGTCTGGTGTAGAACCGGATCTCTGGAGGCTGTTTGTAACTGTGGTCACAAAATTCTATGTTCTGGGAGAACGGGAAGCAGCTCCATTTTTTGGGGCCCTTTACACAGCTCAAGGTCTGGGCCCTGGGCCTTCTCCCCCCCCTCCCTCCCTGTAATCTCTGCCCCCCCTCCCTCCCTGTAATCTCTTCTCCCCCCCCTCCCTGAAATCTCTTCTCCCCCCCTCCCTCCCTGAAATCTCTTCTCCCCCCTCCCTCCCTGTAATATCTTCTCCCCCCCTCCCTCCCTGTAATCTCTTCTTCCCCCCTCCCTCCCTGTAATCTATTCTTCCCCCCCTCTCCACCACCCCCTCCCTCCTTTAGTGGTCTCTCCCTCCCCCACGTTCTTCTCAACCCCCCTCCCTGAGTTCTCATCCCCCCCTTCTCTCCCCCCGCGTTTTCCTCCCCCTCTCCCCTTGTTCTCCCCTTCTTCCCCCAGAACCAGAACCACTTCTCCTCTTTTCCCCCCCTGTAATCTTCTCTTCTTCTCCCCCCTCCCTGTAATCTTCTCTTCTTCTCCCCCCTCCTTGTAATCTCTTATTCTCCCCCCATAATCTTCTCTTCTCCCCGTAATCTCTTCTTCTTCTTCCCCTCCCTCCCTGTAATCTCTTCTCCCCCTCCCTCCCTGTAATCTCTTCTCCCCCTCCCTCCCTGTAATCTCTTCTCCCCCTCCCTCCCTGTAATCTCTTCTCCCCCTCCCTCCCTGTAATCTCTTCTTCCCCCCTCACTCCCTGTAATCTCTTCTCCCCCCCTCCCTGTAATCTCTTCTTCCCCCCTCCCTTCCTGTAATCTCTTCTTTCCCCCCTCCCTTCCTGTAATCTCTTCTTCCCCCCCTGCCTGTAACCTCTTCTTTCTAAAGGTTCTCTTCTGTTTCGTTTTCCTGTTGTCTAAGATTAAAAAAGTCAGTACACGAACAAAACAGTGCTACTCACCATGCCAAGTATTTAATAATATAGCAAAGTGTGAGATTTGTCTAATGCTTTCAGATACAATTTCACAGTCTGATGGCTTTAGGCCTCCATTTACTAGTCAAATTATTAGTTACATTAATTAATTACATTACTAATGACATTGCCCCTCAATCCACAGTGGTACAAATGCATGATACGATTTTGTGCATTTAGACTCTGATGCTAGATTTAGTTATGGAAAGATGAATCAGTGGGAAAGAAAATACTATTTTTATAGCAGAGCTAACATTTTAGTCAGCTTGGTACAAACAAACAGCAGAAGTACCAGAGGCTAAAGGGATACTATGAGCATCAACAAAACTTTAGTTTAATGAAGCAGTTTTTTGGTGTATAGATCATGCCCCTGCAGTCTCAATTCTCTGCTATTTAGTACTTAAATCACTTTTGTTTCTATATATGCCAGCCTGACTCACACAGCCTGCATGAAAAAAAGCTTCATTTTCAATCATATGTTGACTAGCTTTAAAGTTTTTTATCTCCTTCTCTGTATATTTAACTTTAATGCTGGGCATACAGTAACAATTGTTGGTGTCACTCTTCCTGGAAGCTTAACCCCTTAAGGACCGCTGACAGTTTAAGATCATCATTGGAAATATCCCCTTGAGGGCCGATGTCGGTCCTGAACCATCATAACTGTAATAGTTACTCACCCAATCGCCGTCGTTCCCCCGCTGGTGATTGGCATTGATCCCAGTCTGGGGAGACTGCCTGACAGCCCAGGAAGTCCCCCCTCGGCGAATTAAGCCCCCGCGGCCATGTGATTTCTCTAACAGAGCGTCACATGGCCGCAATAGGTGCCTGTGTATCTGCCTGCAGGGGGACGGTCTGAACTGACAGGCAGTCTCCCTGCATGTGCAAAATAAAAAAACTAAAAAATGATTAATAAATAAAAAATACAATTACATATGTATATATATATATATATATAAATATATATATAAGATATATAGACATACCGTATATACTCGAGTATAAGCCGAGTTTTTCGGCACATTTTTTGTGCTGATAAAGCCCCCCTCGGCTTATACCCGCGTCAAGGTCTGTATTATGGCAACTTACATTGCCATAATACAGACCAGGACCGCCGGGCTCATTACAAGCCCGGCGGTCCTGTTGGGGGCCGGGAGCAAGCTGTTACTTACCTGTGCAACAGCTCTCTTCAGCTCCGTTCACCTCCGTTTTGTTAAGCTCCCTGTGTAAATCTTGCGGTTTGCGTGCCGCGCGGAGCGTTGCCACGGTAAACCGTGGCAACACTCTGACGGCCGCGGGTCTCACAGGCCCGGACAAATCTTCAAAATCCTCATATAGAGAAATGTAATTTTAGACCTGTGCCTGTTAGTGTCGTTAATAAACATCTTAATAAATTAAAAATGAAAAACCAGTGTGGACCAGATCTAATCCCAGAAATGTTGCTTAAGCTCGGTGCGCCAGCAATTGCTAAACCCGTCAGTACCCTTATCAATGAATCCCTGGTGTCAAGATACATACCCAAACTTTGGAAGACTGCAAAAGTTGTACCTATCCATAAAAGTGGTGACAATACTTTCTAACTATCGCCCAATATCATTGCTCCCTGTATTCTCAAAAATGCGTCCACACGCAACTATGTGAATTTTATCAACGTTCAAATTATCTGACCCCTGATCAATCAGGCTTTCGTCCAAATCACTCAACTTCGACTGCCCTCTTAACAATTTGCAATGACATCCAAATTGGCATGGAACAAGGAGACTTAACTAGAGCTATTTTCCTTGATTTCGCCAAGACCTTTGACACAGTAGACCATGGTATTCTTATGCAAAAATGTAAAAACTCAGGCATTGGCGATCGTCTGCTAACCTGGTTTCAATCGTATGTTTCAGACCGATTGCAATATGTGGCCATTTCTGATAGTTCCAGTCACGTGTGGTGTTCCCCAAGGCTCCATACTCGGCTCCCTGCTATTCACATTATTTATAAATGATCTGCTTAACGTCTGCAAATCCTGAACTGTACACATGTATGCAGATGACACTGTATCTATACTAAAATATTGTGTGTATATATATATATACACTGTATCACACTGTATCTATACAATAAAAATATTGTGTGTATATATATATATATATAATTATAAAATATAATTAATAAGTAAATAAAAATAAATAAAACAATGTAAAAATAATTTTCAAAAAATACAAAAATTTATATATATATATATATATAAATATATATGTAATTTTATTCTAACTGTATTTTCATATTAATATATATCAAAATACACTTAGAATGAAATTATATATATGTGTATATATAAATAAATGAAAATACGAAATATATATCCATATACACAATTATATAAATAATTTCATAAATATACATGTAGACTTCAAATATAAAAATATGTATATATATTTAAATTCTACATGCATATTTATGTAAGATTTTTACATAATTAAGTAATTTTATTGATTCCAATTTGAAGGACCTGGCCGAAAGTCCAGAGCATTTAATTTGCTAGCACTGTATTTAACCTTGTAACTTTCTATGACACCCTACAACCTGTACATATCACAGCGATGATATTGTCGGTGAAAGTGATGTTTTTTGCATTTTTCACACACAAATGGCACTTTCACTGATATCGTTGTTGTGATATGTTTTACTGTTTTGAAACACTAATATTTGTGTTCAGCGAAGTCTCCCGAGTATAACAATACCCCCCATGTACAGGTTTTATAGTGTTTTTGAAAGTTACAGGGTCAAATATAAAGGTCAAATTTTTTTACATTGAAATCTGCCAGGTTGGTTATGTTGCCTTTGAGATCGTATGGTAGCCCAGGAATGAAAATTACCCCCATGATGGCATACCATTTGCAAAAGAAGACAATCCAAAGTATTGCAAATGGGGTATGTCCAGTCATTTTTTAGTAACCACTTAGTCACAAACACTGGCCAAAGTTAGCGTTCATAATTGTTTTTTTGCATTTTTAGCACACAACGAAATATAAATGCTTTCTTTGGCCAGTGTTTGTGACTAAGTGGCAACTAAAAAGACTGGACATACCCCATATTGAATACCCTGGGTTATCTACTTTAAAAAAATATGTACATGTGAGGTTTGATTCAGAGATTTATGACAGATAACAGTGTTACAATGTCACTATTGATACATTTAAAAAATAAATATTTTGAAACAACAATGTCCTACTTGTACTTATAGCCCTATAACTTGCAAAAAAAAGCATGTAAACACTGTGTTTTTAAACTCAGGACAAAAGTTTGAAGCTATTTAGCAGTTTTTTTCATCAGCTTTTGTAGATAAGTAAAAGATGTTTCAAGTAAAAGTAAAAAAACATGTTTTTTTTTCTTATTTTTCACCATATTTTATTTTATTTTTTAAATTAAATTATATGACATGATACAAATAATGGTATGTAAAGAATGCCCTTCTTGTCCTGAAAAAAAACAATCTAAAATTTGTATGGAAAAGTAAATGAGAGAGAAGAAAATTACAGCTAAACACAAACATCACAAAAGTGTTTAAGCAGCTCTGGTCCTTAACGTACAACATGGCCAAAACAGTCGGGTCCTGAAGGGGTTAAAGGGAAGTTGCCCCTTCCCAGGATTTATAACACTAAGTTTACATATCCCCTATATTTTTGGTGAGGTGTGAAGTAAAATTAAATGTTGAAATCAACACCACTTGATTCTGCAAATACCAGTCAACCATGGTTATAAACTCTATCCTTTGACCTGACAGTAAACATACAATGAAGAGAAGAAGTTAAACAATGTTTCCACTCAACTTCTTAATTTGCAATGTTTGCCCTGGCTTGCATGGACTGAACTTTTTTGTGATGTAATTTGGTAAATTTGTAATATAAGTGTAAAAACAAAGCAAACAGAGCTAAAAAAGATGTGCGGGTTCACAGTAAGATCCCCCCCAGCCTGTTTTTACCCTTGAAGACTTCTCTAGGGCTGCACCGTTCCTGTGAAACTCTCTTCGCTTTTCCGTTAGATGCTCACCCAGTCTCCACTCCTTCAAAAAATCATTAAAAACTCACTTTTTCACAAAAGCGTATCAATTAAACTATTAATGGCTCCTATCTGATTCCTCTCCTGCAACTGTCATTTAAAAAAACAAACAAAAATCACCCCACACTAAGTCTTCAGTGAATACTATTCTACTAATTTACTTCCCTTACCTTTTGTGTCATTTTACTCTACTCTGTCTAGCATGTCAGTTCATTGAGTAGGGCCCTCAACCCCTCTGTTCCTGTGTGTCCAACTTGTCTGATTACAATTACATGTTTGTTAGTCCACTCATTGTAAAGCACTACGGAATTTGTTGGCACTATATAAATATAATAATACCTTGAAAGGGAGTGGAACCTCATCCCAGAGGTTCAGTCTCTGTACTGGTTGCCAGGCTCCCTTCCACTCTGTACTGATGTTAGGGTGATGTCACAGGCCAGCTTCAGCAGTAGTAGAAGTGTAGGTGGGAAATGACTTGTTAATTTAAAGGCAGCAGCAGAGCAGCCACCTGCAGCTCATCCCACCATCAATGAGCTGGTAGGCTGGTCATTCCTCTGCTGGAAGAGGTGTACTCTCTACACTCCTCCACCTGTCCATCACCCGCCTTCCCCCATGAGCATGCTTCAGCTTAGCATTAGACCCACACCACTGTAAGTGATCCTAAAGAAGAGAACAGCCAACCACTGTATATAAGACAGAATTCAAAATGCTGGTACAATATGCCTGCAATATTTATTTATTTATTTGTTGTATTTATTTATTTATTACTAGTATTTATAAAGTGGCAACAAATTATGCAGCGCTGTACAATTGGGAAAAAGACAAACACAATAAGAACAGACCGATACAACATGTAGGGGACCCTGCCCGTAAGCTTACAATCTAAAGGTTAAAATGGGGAGATGAGACAAGCGGTAGAAGAGGAATTTGTATGGGATGGCAGAGATAATTAATAGTATAACTGCAGCAGCTGATAACATGTGAAGGGAATGAGGAGGTTTTTGACTGTGGTTCCAAACAGCTGGAGGTGCATGCTACATAGGTACAAGGAACCAGTGTGGCTTTAACCCCTTAAGGACACATGACATGTGTGACATGTCATGATTCCCTTTTATTCCAGGAGTTTGGTCCTTAAGGGGTTAAAGCTGCAGTTTTCAAATTAAATGGTCTTCTTGTTGCAGGGATGGATGTGAGAGATTGGTTGTAGGGCTGGATGTGGGATTGTGGGATGTGGGAATATGTTCTATACACATTGACAACAGCCCAGTACAATGAATTATTCTATTTTCTCAATATAGCATTTTGAAATAACAGTCTTTCTAGGTTAGCCTAGTAGTAAGGGTCTTCAAATATAATAGGTTTATAGTTGCAATCAGTGTTTGCCTTACTAATACAGCTACTACAACACATTGAATTTAATTCTGACTGCTGTGGTCTAACAGTCTCAGTAGCCATAAGAAATGATTGAAAATGGAAATCAGGATCACCTTCGGAAATAGCTGTAATTTAATGTAAAAATGCAATTCAGATAGCCCCTCATGTAATCCCTACCTATTCCTATAATATATTCATCACCTTCAGTGGTGTTGTTCAGATGTTGATTGCACTTGTTATAATTTCATTAATACACTGTCATAAATTCCCAAGAGGGGTTGCATATGAAAACAGGGGAGAAGGAACACATGATTTGTCAGGTGCTCCCTCCTCAGAATAAAGTAAGAGATTGGTTCTTGGAAATGTTAGATGAAAATAATATAGCACGAACACACATCTGCCGTTTAGCCTTGAATTTAATCAGTGAGAACAAGAAATAAACCATCCTCCAAATGGTGTACCAGGTGCGGCCAGAGAGATAACATATTCAGGAGCCCATAACAATTGATTATCTCGTTGCTTTCTGGAAAGCCATGTCCATTAAAGCCAAAACACATCTTTAAGAGTACCTTTTGGAAGCACGTTATTATATCAAATGCCAAATCCCAGCTTTTAGCTTACTTCTGTTGATCAACAGTTAACTTGAATAGTAATGAGTATTTATCAGAAATAGAGACTGAAGAGACCACAGGCACCAGTGCTCAGAACCTCTCTTCTAAACAAACGGTAAATTCGTATTTAGAATGCTGAGTCATTTATAGATCTCACATCCTATTTCTTTATTCAGACCAATCTATTTAGAGCAATGGTCCTTAATCCAAATAATATACAGCACATATGTCATACATTTCAATGGTATGTTTAGATTAGTTACCATGGTACAACTGGAATGTAATATTTACAGATACAAACCTCCTCCTTTATTTTATTTCTAGTGTGAAGAAACTGGGTAGAAAGACAAATAAATCAGTTCAGTTTAGAAAGCAGCACCTCAGAGGGGATAAGTCAACATTATATATTTGGGGTCAATACAAACCATTGGCTGGAAAACTATTCATAAATAGGACTAAACGTAGGACATGAGATCATGCATTTAGACTGGAAGATAGGTACATTAGCCTAAGACAAAGGAAAGAGTTAATAACAGAAAAAAAGGATGTGCAATTCTCTGCCTAGAGACATGGTTTTATCAGAGTCCGTTCCGATGATTAAACAACAACTGGATGAATTCTTACAAAAACATAATATTCTGGTATAATTTTTTTTTATTATTTTACTTTGAATTTAACTTTATTTTGCTTTTTAATACATATGTACATACATATCTGTAATTATTTGTATTTTGTTTTTCTTTCTATTTATCTCCTGCTTGCTGATATACTATGTTTAAGTTTTATTCATTTCTCACAACCTCATGGAGATACGCACGCATGCTACTGCCCATGGTGTTTTTGGGGAACTTTTTTGACACAAGATGGGAAACTTTGCATTCCACAGATGTATCAATAGGATGCATGCTTTCCGTTCCTTTTTTTTTTCTTTTTTTATATTTGGTACATCAGAGGGGAAGGGGTACAGAACAAAATAAGGTGAGTTTAACGGTCGTAACAGTTATACAATGCAGAACTACAGTAAGATACATAATGTTGCCATGCAATACAAAGGTACCAGTTTACTTGTCATCATTTGGTATGAGTAGGCTTTTCTGGGTGACCTTTGTAGGTTTAGTACGCAGCTCAAGTGGCTTAAATGGAATCGTCAGGGAGACTGGGTCATGGGGTGGGGATATATAGAACCAAAGGGTAGTGGGGTAAGTAGTGGTGAGGGCATTCGTGTTACTCCTTTCGATCCTTTGAGTAGTGGGAGAGCGTGTGTGTGAGATTTGTATTGTTTGTGGATGCGGGTGTGGGATAACATTTTTAATATGTGGAATAACAGCTTCTTGATCCAAAGAGATATCTGACTGCCATTCTGGGGTCGATATATATTTTTTCCCCCTAGTTTGTTGTAAAAAAAAAAAAGCACTTAAAATTGCCTTCCTTTAGATCAACAGCAAAAACAGATTTGAGAGAGGTTGAAACTGGTGGAAGCAAGTCTTCTTTCAGCATATATAACTATGGAACTGTGAAAGAGCATTCCAATGTTCTGAGAAAGGTGGTGCTTTTACAGTAAACAATGTATGGTAGGCTTTTAATTGGGGCTTGATGAAGCTCATGTTTCAAGCAATGGGTATCCACTAAAATAGCATAGGACAAATGTTGGAATGAGTATTATGTATTATGTTATGTATTATGTTATATTATTATGTTATGTATTATGTTATATCTTTTCTGACTGTTTTTATTAGAATTGCAATATTAGAACAACCTCTTTCAAATATTACAATCAGCTGCAAGTAGAAAAAATAATAATTAGAAAACAACTCTACTTTTCTTCTAAACTTCTCAAATTGTCTTCCAAATCTTGAGGGTATATTACAATGCCATATCTGATATTTATTTAAATGACGATGATCCATGAACAACGCTGAAGTGATCACAATCCTGCCATTCCAATATTTTCAATGTCTTTTCAGCAACACTTCTGTCGTTATTGGGCTGGTGATAAAGGGCCCTATACATTAAAAATCATTGTGTTTGAAAACCTCAAAGATATTTAATGCAGCTCGGGGTACTGAAACGTTGCTCATGCGTCCCTGCAATACTTGCTGGAACCTGTATTGTTATTGAGATACCTGCTCTACCATGTTTGACACTTGTCTGTTTAGCCAGTTATGAACCTATACAGAAAGGGGGATTAAGCATGAGTCACTTTTTTTCTACGAATTTTCAGTTTTCTTGATATAATTTAGGAATCTACTTGAGAAGAAACTGTTAAATATTTATTAATATTCTATATTTGTGAGAAATGTGAATTATTGACACCCCTTCTGGTTATTACCATTGTCACATAAGTTATAATAATATGTGATATTTGCACCTTCTTCTGCAAATGACTAGTCTCCCCAAATGTATTTTCCTCCTGTACAGATAGTCCTCCACCAATCAGAGATTCAGTAAGTAATAGTTCTTGACTATACATTGTTACACTGAAACTTTGGTGCCATGATACATCACCACACTGACGGCATATAAATTCAACCCAATAATCCACACCTTCACATGGAATATACACAAATATTTTTCAGAATGCTTATATCTCTGGTGTGAAGCCTTATATCTGGTGGGAAGATCCTGGTAGGATTTATGGCCAGAAACTCATGTTGAGTATATTGACTGTAGAAGAACAGAGGAGGTACTGGCCAGAAGGCCACACTAAAATGGAAATGATAAAACCAAAGATGTTCTGTAAACGTATATTGCACAATGATTCCTGCTGACTGTGTGGAATCAAAGAGAATCTACAAGTCTAATATTAACAAGAAGTCTAAAGGGAAGCCATGGCAAAGAGTACTGTGATACTTAATCAGAAGCTGCAAGTGGGTTGGAACTGCAAGTTGGTTTAGCTAAATCCAGGGAGTAAATTAACATTGGGCAGTAGTAATATCTCTCTGACAATTAATTATGTAAAAAGAGTGACAAGTCTACTTTCTTCACCAGTTTGACTTTCAATGAATTTATTAGGTTTTTAAAGGTGGTCTGTTCCTTCACATGATTGTTTACTTGTCCCCATATTTAAAGGGGCACTGCCCTGAAAAATAATAAAAAACACTGTTTAGTAGATTTATCCCCAATGAAAACATGACTGTATTTAATCATGCTTTTTTGATTGGGAGTATGGAATATCTAAAAACAGCTGTAAATAGCTACAGACATCTTGTCTGAAGCCTTTGCAAGCCCTCCCCTTCTAACCCCACCCAGACTTTCTGTGTCTATCCAATCACAGACTTCCCAAGTGCAGCTCCATAATAAGTCTTTGTAAGACAGGTGCTCTGGGCAATTTCTGCCTCTTGAGTTTAGCTCCACTGTGCTTACAAATCCCCAGGAAGTAGCAGAATTGGCTGTCTGGCAGCCAGGAGAGCGTAACAAGGTTAAGTTGTGGAAGGGATCATTTCTACTGAAGCCTGCATTTTTTTGTAGTAGGAAACACAAGGACACACTCTTCACATATAAAGCACTTCAGCAAGCTCTGGAGTGCCCCTTTTAACAAATATGTATTTGTAAAAGGTGGAAAAAAAAATTAAGTGTAGAAATTTATAACTCTTTATCCGAGCAACTGGTTACCTCCCTCTTAGCTCCCCTACAATCAATATTGTAGTTAGCTCAGTCCCTTGCATTTGTCAGTCAGCATAAAGTAAGCATACAGAGAATAGAAGAAATTAAACAATGTTTTTATTTTTCCTTCTCGTTTACAATGTTTGCTCCGGATTTGCTTTGTCTGAATTGGATTAAAATGTCATTTGCTAAATCTTTAATATAAATTGAAAAGAAAATGAGAAAAAAAAGTTAACACAAGTAATAGGTAATTTCAGTGTTTATTTGGTGACGTAAAGAAGTGACAGTTCTTTCAAGTTCATAGTTGCTGGTATTGTTACACAGTGAGGTTGATAAAATACACACATTAATCAAACCTAACTTCTTTACATCCCTCTAACAAAATAGATAAACAAACAATAATTAGTTATAGCTAAATCTGCATGGGGAGTAATTTAGGATTCCAAACAGGTGGGTTGATCCCAGGATAAACTTCTATGAATTTAAAATAGAAAGTCAATTGCAGTTGGGGAGATAAATTAATTTGAGAATAAGCAATTTGTTAAACACAAACTGGACAAAAGTGGTAAGTGGTGTCCCTCAGGGTTCTGTTTTGGGACCGCTTCTATTTAACATGTTTATAAATGATCTTGAAATAGGCACTGAAAGCCATGTTTCAGTGTTTGCAGATGACACAAAACTTTGTAAAGTAATAAAATGTGAGCAGGATTTTGCTTTGCTGCAGAGGGATTTGGATAGATTGGGAAACTGGGCACTCAATGGCAGATTAAATTGAATGTAGAGAAATTAAAAGTTATGCACTTCGGGGTCAAGAAAGCACAAGCAACTTACACCCTAAATGGTAGTGAATTAGAGATAACCACACACGAGAAGGATTTGGGAATTGTTACAGGCAAAAAAAGGTTTTTTTTTTACTGTAAGAGCAATAAGGATATGGAATTCTCTGAGGTGGTTTTATCAGAGTCCATACAGATGTTTAAATCGGAATTGGATAAATACTTGCAAAAACATAACATACAGTTAGTGGGGTAATAGCTGGTAATCCAAGGAGACATCTGACTGCTATTTTAGGGTCAAAAATGATTTTTTTCCTAGTTTTTTGCAAAATTGGAAGCGCTTCAGACTAGGTTTTTTACCTTCTTTTGGATCAACAGCAACAACATATGTGAGGAAGGCTGAGCTCGATGGACGCAAGTCTTTTCAGCTATGTAACTATGTAACAATAAATCATTTCTTCACTCAAACCTCATCTGCATAGCACGTACTGCAAGATCATAATCACGGAGGTGGAGGTGTTGTGCAACTACCTTTGCAGGAACTTACGAAATGTTATTTTTTTTCCAATGACATTAATCTCCCATGTTCTAATTATATTAAAACATTATACATTCTGTGTATTCTCCCTATATAAAAAAAAACCCGAAACAATTTATCTTTTAAAAGAAAAACTCTAGACCACTAAATAACTGTGCTCTATATGTGACAAGTGTGTCCTCTCTTCATCATTTAAGGAATGTGCCGATTTTACTTGAAATTTGTACTTTTGTAAAATAACCTTGTTACACCCCTCTGGTTGTCAATCATACAACCATTCCAGTTACTTCCTGGTTGTTTAACAATGGCAGCTCTGTTAAATCATGCTCGACACAGACAGTAAATATGGATGAAATACAAAATAGATTGGAAGACTCTGCCAGTAGAGCTTCAGTTGTTGATTAAATTCCACTCAGAGATTAATTACTATACATTGACTTTCTCCACTAAATATTAGCATTTTTTAAATTATATATAATTATTAGTGCTGCCCCTATTCACAAGAAGACACTGTTACAGACTCGATATTAATTTGGCTTTAGTTTCTGGAATAAGCATTTATACCAAGAGGAAGCTCCACCAGTCTGTTTTTCAATGCTGCTTCAGTGGTTCAATGATAAGAGCATATCAGTGCATACTGTGATCTAATAGTTGGTATTTGTAGTTTCCCTCTCGATAAATACACATCCGTCTTTTTTTCTGCTTTAGCTGTAATAGTCTCCCATACATCTATCTGTGAGTATTCTCCCTCCACAAGAAAAATAGGCACTTACTCTATCCTTGCACTGTCCGGTTTATTCACGAAAGTGAAAATTAGAAGTGAATTCCAAGTGACTGTCAAATGTAATTTAATCCTATTTAAATTGGAAGCATAGCTGACTTGGACACGTTTCCTGTTTTGGCTATTTTTATCTAGCCTTTTAAATTGATTTGGAATTTTCAATAATTCTGAATAACTCTGTATTTAGTTTGATTATATTTTATAGGTCTGTATATCTCCATTTGCTGGTATGATCAATGAACCTTAACGGATAAAAGCTTCTGTGGGCATATTGTTGAAAATATTGTACATTTATTTAAGCAATTTCTTTTTTTTTATATTTAAAATGGAGAAGTTGATGTCATTAAATTAAATCTTCTAGTTTAAGGCTAATAGCTCAATTAATGCATTTAAATGCCAAGCCCTTTTAAAATAAATGTCAAAGTAGATATAAGTTAAACATCAAGGAGACTGAATATTTGGCATGATAGTCGTGGAACATTAGTTTTGATTTTTAGTTTAACCCCTTAAAGACCAGATATAATAGATTATAAGAATCCAAATCATAGCATATCTTCAAATACGAGTATTATGAGTGTTTCATGTCATAAAGTTACTATGGAGTTACTATGCCAATTGTTTTGGAGAACTGACAAGACAATTGACATTTTTAAGACAAAAGAGCCAAGCTGGACATTTTTTGGGTAGATTGTGTCTTAGATTTGCAGTTTACTTGCTAATTTTCTGCAGTTCCTAGTTAGTGAATAACTATGCTATTATACACATGTTCTTTGGTTGATGTAAATTAGGTTTTGATGAGTCCATGGCACAAGGCTTTAAACAGTTCATTTAAAAATGTAATCACACCCATTAACATATCATTTTATGAGACACACAGATTTATTTACCTTTTTTGAGGTTTGCTTTAATCACATTGTATAGCTGGTTTCATGTTAAAGTAATTGTTTCTGTAATAGATCAATACATATTTAATACATAATCAAAATTAGAAAGAACATGGTGTAAATGTTCACATCAGATACATTTACTGTGAAAAAAAAAATAATGTTTCATAAGCCAGCTGCAGTTTTCAATTATTTTTCAAATTAAGTCCCAACAACTAAACATTTCCCCATTTAATCGAAATGGGAGTCAGGGATTTCACATGGAATGATGGGAAGAAAAAAAATTAAAGCATAAAATAAGACGGGACATCACTATAAACAGAACAAAGAAAATATGAATCAAGTAAATCAGGCAACGGTGCTTTGTATCAGAAAAGAAGAAAGAAAGATCAAAAAGAGCCACAACAGGTAGGTGAGTAGAGCAAAAAAAAAATTGAGAACAAAACATGTGAAATAAAAAGGGGTATTGGTGAAGAATTAAAGAAATCTAAAAAAAATGGAAAGGGGGAATGAGAGATTGTAACATTGTAGGAGAGGATGGGAAAAAATGGAGACAAGGTAAAACAAGTATGTCTAGCCCTTATGGATTCATAAAATGAGTTGTGACTGTGAAGCAAGATGAATAATAAGGGACATAATGAAGTAATAAGATGGTACATGTTTTGCATTTGTTGTGGGTTATGGCACATCTGTGTTCGGGTTAAAGAAGGAGGCTACATTCCAGCACATGATTAACAGCCAGCATTCAAAAGATGTCAGACTGCATTGGTTTATTTACTTGCAGAGGCTGGAGTGAAGACAGGACTGGGAATTAAAACACACCGGTATAGAGTTTATCAAGATCCATTCATTAAGTAGTTCTAGTTTCTTAATTTCAGTGCTGCTACCTGCTGTAAGGTTTGAATTTGTCCACAGATCTTGCAATCAATGAACCTACTAGATGTACACTGCATAGTATGGTACCACTAGAAGCATACAGTAAACAATGGATTTTTTTTCTGATCAATTCTAACAGTTCGTTGCTTTCAGAATGTTAATCACTGCGCACATTTATGTCCTAGATCTGATATGGCATACTGCTGCTTCAAATGCCATACAATTATTATGACTGATGATTGAGAAAACTGTGTCTAAATTAACCAAGTCTGGATGTTTAACTACTTTTATCATGGCCATACCATTTATCAGCAAGGAGGAAATGTGGCTACGGTGAAGATTGTATCTTTTAATGGAGATAAAAGGCATATTATTGTAGAATAGTCCGTAACACAATTGCTCTAAATTTCTAATAACTTGGGCTAGTTGCATTAATCCTCTACATTGTTAGATAAAACCATCAAGATCTCCTGCCACATACTCTCTCTTTTTTGACAATACATGCTTTGAGAGGTCTGTTCAATAAGTAGTGACTGTTTATGTGATAGTATGTTCACACTATATACTATCACATAAATAGAAGAATAAGCCTCCGTCAATACTCTACACATACTTAATGCAATGGAAAAGAAATTAATGTTCATGTTTTTTTTTCTAAACATAAATGACCAAATACACTCAAATAAAAATAAATCACTCAAAAATAGTATTGTTTATATTAATATAATTCCTAAAGTCTAAAAGTCATGCATCTCTGATTTTCTTTAAATGGTGCAAGAGCTATAGATACACATATCCCAGCATAATCCTGAGGATTATGTACACCAGTTCTATGGAGCCTTTATGTGGAAGATAGAACTAACTGATATCAAAATGTAAAGATGGTACCAAGTTAGTAAACTAGACCTTCTGGATTATCTGTAAAAGTTAACCTATAGTGGCCTTTTTCTATTTTTTTTTCTTCTTATCTTGTGGGTAACAGAGTTATTGCAAAAGATAACTGCATATTAGACAGCTTGCATTAGAATATATCACGAGGATCCCACAGTAGAGTAACCCAACCATAACCTTTTAAGGCATAAATTCTGATACTTCCCAGCTCCTGGTGCATGAGTGAGTATCACCTAATTATGTGGGTACACCAGTTTTCCAACCACCTCAGTCACCACTTCAGTGGTTTGGTTGCTTGTCAAGGAAGACAGCATAGCTCCTTCAAATGTTCAGTTTCCTTAGAATAGGAAGTACTGTACCTAGTGCCGGATTAGTCTTTAATCTGGGTCAGTGTTCTGGACACTTTGATCTGTTTCAGACAGGGTATTGCTTTAGCCAATAGTTAGTATTAAATGAAGAGACATCACAAGTTGAGGATTACTTTATTCAGGTGACCCTACTCAGTGCTCTCTATGTATCCTAAAATGTACTGCTCTTTCTTGGTCTATATTTCTTTGTTCCCAAGACTTAGACGGTGAATCAAACATTAATACCCTTAATTTCATTTCTCATGGCAGTGGGTATTGGAAATCCTCGGGAGGTTTACACCTGAAAAAAAAAAATGCAACTTATAATGTTTAAAAAAATTAAATATTGTTATTTAATTCCATCCAAAGTAAATAGAAAACCATAAGCATCGGGGCAGGGGAGGAGGGAGCAAGGAAGAAGGGAAAGCAGTCTAACACAAATGCTTATTTGCACTTCATCTTGGCCTATTTCCTGGCCTACATTCGTATGAATTTCATACCATTTGGATATTCGGATGCTTATGAATATCCGAAGTGGCGAAGTTCCAAAGTGATGAAGTTCGGTAGTTCGGAAGTGCCGAAGTGCCTAGCTCCAAAGCGCCGAACATCCGAAGTGCCGAAGTGATTCGGATTTCTTCGGATTTCTTAAAAGTGGCAAAACAAGAGAGAAGGAGGGATAATTACATGAATGATGACAGGAATCTTGACCAATAAGCTAATTCCTTTTGTGCAATGACGTCATATCCTGTACGCGTCACATCGCGGCTGCCAGCGGACCCTGAAGGATGTTCGAGGGAGCACAGTAAGTACTTTGCTCCCTCACCGCCTGGCATTAGATGTTTGTCCCATGCAGTCTCGTGCAGTCTCTACTGTGCATGACTGCCTTGGACAAACATCCTTAGCCAATTGCGTTCCACGGTGGAACGTTTTGTGTTCCACGATGGAACGCGGAAGTTAATACCAGTGTGATGTGCGATGTCACATGCTATGTCACGTTCCGGTTTTGTCCAATGAGGAGAAACGCACATCCGAACCCGGAAGTGTCTACATACCGCGGCAAATTTGAAGAACGAGGAACACCTGAGACACAGGATATATAAAGAAATCGTTTTGGACCTTCATTTATATCCCTGAGGAAGTCGAGGAAGTCGACGAAACGCGTTGGATGAAGTAACCACATGGACTTTTATTCTTATTTGTTTTTTTATTGATATATATTTTTTTCATATTTATTTTATCATCAGTCAGATTTTTCCTTCTACTGCAATAGACATATCATTTACCACCTGTTCCACCCAGTAGTGGAGATATGCCTGCTGATTGTGACTTTGATGTAAGTGCAATCTGTGCAATAAATTTGTATTTCCTTTAACAATATTACTCTATGTATGCTTTTCTCTTTATCCTTTTGAGGATTTCAATTTTGAGAAGATTTTGCCTATCTACATAAGGAGACCCCCACAGGGGTGATATACGCAGACCATCATATACCTCTTGTAAGTTCTCTACCTCCTGGATGCATTTCTCCAGTTTTTTTCGTACTTCACTATGTATATTTTTATTGTCATTTAGATTCACCTGAGATTACGTTACATGCTACAGGTTGTATCTTGTGACCTTATATCCTCTATTGTGTGTGCTATCCCATCTTTTAGCTTTTGATTATTTTTGTAAGTTTCATTATCTTATCTGGTTTCTATTGTATTTGAGTGAGTGAGGTACACTCTTGGTGATAGCATATTCCCTTTCCTGATCTACGCTATAGTTCTCCCCCCATATATAGACATGTGCAATTAGTTTCGTTCTGAATGTACATTCGTCTGAATTTCATGCCATTCGTACATTCTGATCCTTACTAATGTCCAAAGTGCCGAAGTTCCGAAGTGACGACATTCAGCAGTTCCGAAGTGCCGAACCGAACCAAATACAATTGGTCTGTATTGCCAAAGCAGAAATTTTTTTTTACTTTCTTACGAATTTCCGAACCCAACGGAACCGAACCAAATGTTTTGCCCATGCACATCCCTAATCACCTCTACACGAATGGCAAAACAAAAATGTATATATCCATCATAACTTATTTTCAGTACTTCCAAAGAAAATACTACCAAGTGGAAGAATTAAAGATGCAGTGGATAATGAGAGACCCTGCATAATGCAGGTGAAAGAAACTGAAATATGTTAAGATCTGCACACACCTTAATTCATTGGTGCCTCAACAGCCATTGACCTACCCTTTACTTATCAACATAGTGATTACATCTCCACATGGTAACAGGGAAAGTGCACCAATCTGGCCTGGCATGCCTACAAAAGATATCAAGAGGACTGCAACAGATAACTAAAGCATCCTTTGGAGGGAACATCATGGACTATGGAGTTACACTGCTTCAACCTGTCTGGAGGAGAAAGTAGCCTTAAATCCAGTGCATGATTAGATGGTTTTCATCCATGCCTTTAACACCAATTGTGGGCCATTTAGGGTTCATTGAACCATGGTTTATTTATATCTGGTGCACAATTGGTAGTCCACTTGGATTCAGTAGAACCTTTATCTTAACTTACCTTTGTGTATTTGTTCATCATCACTTTAGATAGTTTGCTTGTTTGGTCAGGGTCCTCTTCACCTACTATTCCCATATGTCGTACTTGTTTTGTTAGAATGAAATGTTTGTCTTGTTTACCTACAGTACAGTGCTACAGAATATGTTGGTGCTATATAAATAATTGCAGTTTACCAATCCATATTAAATGCTAAGATTAAATGAAGCATGCAGAATCCAAACGACTATTTCACTCATTTAACTCTCTTCTTCGCCCTATTGTTCCTCCTCCACCTACAAACTTGACCGCCTCAGACTTTGCAACTCATTTCACTGACAAGATCTCTACAATCAGAGAAGAGATCTCTCATCTTTCTTTTTCCCTTTACAATACTTCCCCTAACCTCAATCCATCTGCTGTTCTATGTTCATTCGCACCTGCTACAGCAGAAGAGGTTTCTGATCTGCTCTAGAACTCCCGCCCCACCACCTGCTCCCTAGATCCAATTCCCTCATATCTCATCCGTTCTCTGTCTTCTCTTTCTCGACCTCTCACTAAAATACTCAATCTCTCTCTCTCCTCTGGCATATTTCCATTGCCCTTCAAACATGCAACTGCAACCCCAATTCTAAAGAAGCCCACACCTCATGTTCAGTCTATCGCCAAATCCTGCCGCTTCCATCTCAAAAATATTGCGTGCATTCGACCCTACTTAACGCCATATGCGACTAAGGTGCTGGTCCATTCCACTGTCCTTTCTCGCCTTGACTACTGTAATCCACTTCTCAGTGGGCTTACGTGCTCCCAACTTGCGCCGTTACAGTCCATAATGAATGTGGCGGCGAGGCTCATCTTCCTGTTCGCCTGCACCTCCCATGCCTCACCCTTTTGTCAGTCCCTGTAAGATATAGGGCTCAATTTAAAATTCTGGTTCTAGCTTTCAAATCTCTACATAATGCAGCTCCCACCTATCTATCCTCCCTAATACACAAGCATGTCCCGTCTAGGCCCTTACGCTCTGCTGAAGACTTATGTCTATCTTCTGTCCGTACTCCCACCTCTGATGCTCGCCTTCAAGATTTCTCGAGGGCTGCACCGTTCCTGTGGAACTCACTTCCCTCCTCCGTTAGATGCTCACCCAGTCTCAACTCCTTCAAAAAAATTATTAAAAACCCACTTCTTCATAAAAGCGTATCATTTATACTGTTAATAGCTCCCGACTGATTCCTCTCTTGTAACTATCATTAGTCTAATACTATCCTTACCTTTTTGTGTCATTTTACCCCTACTCCCTCTAGCATGTAAGCTCATTGAGCAGGGCCCTCAACCCCTCTGTTCCTGTGTGTCCAACTTGTCTGGTTATAACTACATGTTTGTTTGTCCACCCATTGTAAAGTGCTGCAGAATTTGTTGGCGCTATATAAATATCATAATAATAATAATAATAATAATAACCCAAGAATCCCTAATTTCTAGGTTTAAATGTATAAACTCAGAGGAAGAAAATGATGGGAAAAGGGGCATTATGATTATTTGCCTTGTTTGGATTGCACAAATGTGTTATTACATATGGAGGAATGTATGGATTTAAAAGGCTCACATTAATTCTGAGATACCTTGTGCTTAGGTTCAATGTAAATGGAAAACAAAAAAAATCTCATTAAATCTGCCTGCTGCTTCGGAGATATGATGCGTTTGCCGTCGCCTACTTGGTTTTGAGCAGTTATTCCGAGACAGATGCAAATTCAGGTGCATAAACAAACTATTCACAGAATGGAGTGAGGGCTGCAGGAAACAGAACTGC
This sequence comes from Pelobates fuscus, assembly GCF_036172605.1. Taxonomy (NCBI): domain Eukaryota; kingdom Metazoa; phylum Chordata; class Amphibia; order Anura; family Pelobatidae; genus Pelobates; species Pelobates fuscus. Next base: position 143,955,242 of record NC_086321.1, on the reverse strand, counting down.
TGATAACTGTCTCTTCATTGATACAAACCCATGCTGCATTCATCAGCCGCGTGCTAGGAAGGGTCAGAGCACCGACACATAATGCAATCCCTGAGCGACAGCAGAACTAACATACATTTGAACAATGAACTATATAGGATTGAATAGGACTGACAAATACTTAATTGAAAGTAAATTAACCTGTTTACATTTCAGGCATATTTTGATGTAGGAGGTTATTCTGTAGGGCCATCTAGACGTAAAGCCGTCCTGTCACTTGGCAGATTTTAATAAAGATAAATTAATAATTGAAAAACTAAACTGCCTGTTGTATTTTTTATTTATTTTTTTAGATTTATTGGTTTTAATCTTTTGATATATATTTTTTTATCTTTATGCTTTTTATATTTTAAATAAAAGAGTGGTCATTTTGTCTTGAGTATGCCTATAGTATTTCAGGCTCTGCCCTTTATTTTGTCTGTCAGGCATTAAAGGCTGATGATATAGTAATAATGGCAAATTTGCACATGAACAACAAAATACAGCTAACATCAAACATGTTACAGGGTGTTCTGCAGAGTAGTGTTCGTTATCTCCACATAGAAAAAAAATAAGAAGCATAAGGGGCATGACACAACATCATGATTAGGTTGCACTGCCATTTTGTCCAATTTGGGGATAAATAAATACCATTAAAAATGTATTGCAGATTCGAAACTGTGTGAACACATCACTTTTTGCAAGAAAATGTACCCATGACCAATATGCTTTGAATCATTGGGTTTCAGTTATTAAACCGTGAGTTGTGGCGAGTTCACCATTGATTTCCATGCTTAATCCACAATAAATGAATTGGGGGGGGAAATCATATTCAACTCTGGATAGGCAATCTGGTGGAACCCACTAATTAAAAAAAAAATAATAATAAAAAATAAAAAAACAACAATGATCTATTTGGTAATTCAATATTTAATTGTTTGCCTGGTAAAAGCTTCATGCCTTTTATATTATCGCTGGTAAGTCACAGGATGCTCGCTAAACATTCAATCATTGCAAACTCAAATCTGAATGGCACAATTAATACTAAAATAGCTGATCTGGAAAACCTTCCAACTCGGCTACAAACACAGTTTGGATATTCTACCCCTTTAGCTTTCAATTTGCTACAATTCAGATTTTAGTTAATACATTGCAAGAGCACATGACTTGATATTCACTATCCCTTGTTATCGAATCCCTCCTAAATAGAGGCTGTATGGCTTGTAGAGGAGCTTGGAGGCCAGCCGTCTTTCTAGAGACTATGGGCACTAACAGAGCATGTGGACACATCGGGGTTAATACAGTGTGTGACACTAAATGACCAAGTGGGCATACAAGGGAGTTGATACTGTCTACATTTTATGTTATAAACTCTGTCTGTATCTTGAGTTATTTTGTTTGTAAGTTTAATTTAATAAGTGCAGACTGCCACTCTGATTGTGTTAGTTCTGTTGAGACACTCTGGAACCAGGGGTGCGTGGAATTGTATTAAACCTGTTAGTGTCATCAATTGCTATGTGTTATCCTTCCCTTTTGTTTCGTAAACAGATGTCCTCTTCAATAAAATATACATTGTTCTTCCTTGCTAAGTCTTGTCTGTTATCTAGAGAGAAATGTAAAAGAGCTATTCCACACTCAGTGTTGAGGAAGAAGAAAGGAACTGAGTCCTTGCAGATAGGGAGAAGGCACAAACACAGAAGCAGTTCAGTCTATCATCATTGTCCAATGTTGAATAGTTTTGGATAAACAATATGGAAGTGAAACTTCTGCAATGTCTCAATAGTTGAAGATTGGCTAGGCTTTTGGGTAGAGACCCAGTTTTTCCACAACCCAGACGTTTTGAAAACAAATTAGGGGGACTGTACCTAAAGACTCTTTATTCCATAACTACTCGAACAAGCTTTAGTGATTATGGCCCTTAGAATGCCCTTTCAAGGAAAAAAAACAAGTTCTGAGGTCAAGCAACATATAGCATTATGAATACAAATATATAGTTTTCGTTGTCCAAGGGCCATCCTCAATATGATTGTCACCCTGAATGAATACTTAACAAATGGACAATCTCAATTCTAGATTATATTCAAGTGCTAATACATGCCAAAGTTGTTTAAACTGGCCCTAGTCTCACATCAGATAACAGTGACATAAGAATTCTCATCATATCGGTCCATGTCTACTAAATTCTTTTTGATTCTTAAAAAGTAAAAATGTAGAGAAATAATTCAACAGAACTAAAAATATAAATTGTTAATGTTAAATGTACTTAATCATCCAAAAAGAAATATAATAAAATGTATTACAAATGATCTTATTTCCCATCACCTTAGCAAATGTTCTCATTCTTCTGGGTGATGGGAAGGTCTACCCTCTTGAAGAATCCTTAATGTGCACACAACCATTCGTTCTTGGTAGTAGAAAAGGCACTGAACAGAGTTGATTTTTAATTTCACATTAGATAATAAAAAAATCTTCTAAAGCGGAGCAACATTTTATAATAAAAAGCACTATTTTTCACTTTGCCTTCTTCCTGAGGTAGACTTGCTACAGATTTTCTAAATCTCATTTTTTAAAAGGAACCCATCAGGAAATAGCTTAAATGACATTCTAACATAAATTGAGATTTGCTTAAACTAAACCTGTCATTCACAAAAATGTATGGTTATTTGCTTTTTTTAGGCACTAAAGTGAGTGTAAATCTATGCATGGATGAATGAATATGTGTATATATATATATATATATATACACATACATATATATATATAAAGAGCAAAAAGAGTCCTTGCACACAAGCTAAATATAAACAAACAAAAATGCTTTGCCGGGTGCCAGCCAGGGTTCAAATATCCAAGAATTTCCAAGAAAACAATACATGTAGCTGCACTCACGGTTGGAGATAAAAATCTTCAATGCTTTATTTCTTTCATTAAAATTAGATCAACGTTTCAGTCGAGCTTGTGGACTTTCCTCAGGATCCTCTTGATCCTGAGGAAAGTCCACAAGCTGGACTGAAACGTCAATCTAATTTTAATGAAAGAAATAAAGCATTGAAGATTTTTATCTCCAACCGTGAGTGTAGTATATAATTATTTTTTTTGTTCCAATGGAATGAATGCGTACAAATCAATAACATAGTACAATTTGTATGTTTGTAGGCAATATGCCTTTTAGACTTGAAGATTCATTTCTTTATTAATGGCAAATAATCCAAATTTGGATCATACGAATTCCCAAACTCCAAGCTGAAATGTAACTGAATCACAAACCAAACAAATTGTGCAATGGATGAACATGTTTGTTTTTATCTGTGATTCAAAATTTCACCCATGGGATCAAACAAAGAGTTGATTGATGGAAAAAAAGGTTATTGATAACCAGGGGACAGGACAACCACTAAACGTTGATTCTATTCACAGGTCAAGTGAAAACTAACCAATAGAGGGTATAAAAAAGGAGGAGCAGTAAATAAATCTATATTTATATATTTATATATTTATATATTTATATATTTATATATGTTCATTATATATGTAATAAATATGTAATATATAAATATAGATTATTTACTGCTCCACCTTTTTTTTATACCCTTTATTGGTTAGTTTTCCTCATTTGATCTGTGACATAAACGGAGAGAAAATGTGTCTATTAATATTATGATTATTTTATTGTTTATATAGTGCCAGCAAATTCCGTAGTGTACTGCAAAATATACACATAGGTTTTACATTATGTATATATTTTACACTATTTGCCCATGTTTGCATCCTTGTTGTTCATCTGGTTTGTTTCTGAATCATTTTCCATTAATGAAATTCGGATGAGCCAAATCACCATATTGGGTTCTCCTAAAACTTTTGTTATTTTTGGACAAAGTGGTTCAGCCTGAACAATTTTTTTTTCCATGGTGTGCCAGCCTAATGGCTAGCCCAATGTATGCAAACATTGTTATTGTCTCTAAAGGGGTAACATGACATGGTGTTTTGTAAATTTCTCTGTAAGAAGAGATATTTCGGAGTGATATCTGTTACTGGCAGCTTCCTTGACCTTTCTTTTGTAGTCTATGATTCAATTTTGAATGCATTTTTTAATTATTAATCATTATAATAATCTTCTTTTAGGTTTAGCAAAGCCTATGGGGCTTGTGGAGGGACCAGGGGGACTTGGACAAGGAGGAATGGCTGCTACTTTAAGAGACGATAGCCATGAATCAGAGACTAAATATGAAGAATACGGTTATAATGCACAACTCAGTGATCGCATCTCTCTGGATAGATCAATTCCAGATTACAGGCCCAAAAAGTAAGTGCCTTTAAATTCACTGTAATGTTCCTTGGAAATGTATTTTGAACTGTAAATTTGTTTCCCATGGACATGAAACACTAAATAGTTAATTTACTAAACAGATAAAAATATATATAGGTCTCCTTATTTCACTAAGTATACCCCAATAAGTCTACACGTTTAGTCATCTAAAGAACTTTATCAAGACCGCACAATAAGAACAACAAGTTTTTTTTGTGCAGACTTGATAAAGTTCTTTGGAGGATGAAACACATAGACTGTTGTGTTATTACATTATCCCAAAAATAAGTGTCTGTCTGTTGTTGTATTGAATCCATACAGAACCAACTGATACAAAGAATTTTGAAGTATTAAGCTTAGCCCTTCATTTGACTGTAGTTCAGTGGCCTATGACATTTGAAACCTTGGAGCAGTTGCTAGCGATATATGACAGCCTGTATTTTTGAGGTGCAGCCAACTAGGATCCCATCTTATAAGGAACCCCTATTTAAATAAAAGTCCTCATTCTACAACACACACAACGTTGGTCCTGTGGCCATTTGGTTCCTACATTCATCACACAGGTACTATATGTATCTGGAAAAAGTGGACATTATGTGTTTGGGACTATTCGATTGCTTTACTTTGGACAAGTGTACTCAAATGGCTCTTTGGGTTTTCATTTAATGGCTCTATGTTTCTATCTTTAATTTCATTGCTCTTCTAGTTATATTTGGGTGGCCTTTATTTGTGCTTCCTCTGTTCTAATTTGCGTTGTTTGTGGCTGCTATGCTAATGTGATTGCTTACATTTTGAAGGGAGGAAAATAAACCTCCACTTGCCTAGGACCTCAACATAAGGGATGGTTCTGCATTTAGACAAGAGTATTCTTATAAATCACTGTAATGGCTGAAGAAAACAGGTCAGCTCTCAGAGGTCCATGAAAGCATGTATTCTCCCTGAAGGAAGGGAGTTTAACAGTTGAATTAAGTGTTTCAGTCAGACCCGTTGCCATAGGTGTATAAAATGAAGCACCTTGCCATGTAGTCTGCATTTACAAACAATTGTGAAAAAATTGGAAAGCCTTCCCAGAAGAGTGGAAGCTGTTATAGCTGCAAAGGGGGAACCAACTTCATATTAATGTCTATGTATTTAGAATGCAATGTTATAAAAGTCCCTGTTGGTGGTGTAAAGGTCAGGTGTCCCAATACTTTTGTCCATTTAGTGTGTATAGAGTCTGTTAAAAACTGAATTATTGTATTCATAGAATGGATAGCCCTGTTCTACATTGTCAGTACTAGAAAATATCTAGTCCATAAAATCGATATACAGTGCGGAAATAAGGGGATAATAGTTACATAGAAATATGAAGCAGATTAGCAATTAAACAACTGTACATATAAAGATTCATAAAACAAATAGAATATTAAGCCCCTAGTTAAATAACAGGGGAATTATCTTAGCAGGGGTTATTTAATTTATGACCCTGGTACACTTACATTCCCTTAACTAGTTGAAAATGTATAAATCTATAAATTATTATTTTGTATTCAGTCTGTGCACCAACATAATTGTTAAGGGCTTGATGCAAGAACTCATTTTTCCATAGAAACATAGAAACATAGAATGTGACGGCAGATTAGAACCATTCGGCCCATCTAGTCTGCCCAATTTTCTAAATACTTTCATTAGTCTCTGGCCTTATCTTATAGTTAGGGTAGCCTTATGCCTATCCCACGCATGCTTAAACTCCTTTACTGTGTTAACCTCTACCACTTCAGCTGGAAGGCTATTCCATGTATCCACTACCCTCTCAGTAAAGTAATACTTCCTGATATTATTTTTAAACCTTTGTCCCTCTAATTTAAGACTATGTCCTCTTGTTGTGGTAGTTTTTCTTCTTTTAAATATAGTCTCCTCCTTTACTGTGTTGATTCCCTTTATGTGTTTAAATGTTTCTATCATATCCCCCCGTCTCGTCTTTCCTCCAAGCTATACATGTTAAGATCCTTTAACCTTTCCTGGTAAGTTTTATCTTGCAATCCATGAACCAATTTAGTATCCCTTCTCTGAACTCTCTCTAAGGTATCAATATCCTTCTGAAGATACAGTCTCCAGTACTGCGTACAATACTCCAAGTGAGGTCTCGCCAGTGTTCTGTACAATGGCATGAGTACTTCCCTCTTTCTACTGCTAATACCTCTCCCTATACAACCAAGCATTCTGCTAGCATTTCCTGCTGCTCTATTACATTGTATGCCTACCTTTAAGTCATCAGAAATAATCACCCCTAAATCCCTTTCCTCAGATGTTGAGGTTAGGACTCCATCAAATATTCTGTACTCTGCCCTTGGGTTTTTACATCCAAGATGCATTATCTTGCACTTATCCACATTAAAAGTCAGTTACCACAGCTCTGACCATTTTTCTAGTTTACCTAAATCATTAGCCATTTGGCTTATCCCTCCTGGAACATCAACCCTGTTACATATCTTAGTATCATCCGCAAAAAGACACACCTTACCATCAAGACCTTCTGCAATATCACTAATAAAAATATTAAAGAGAATGGGTCCAAGTACAGATCCCTGAGGTACCCCACTGGTGACAAGCCCAAGCTTCGAATATACTCCATTGACTACAACCCTCTGTTGCCTGTCACTCAGCCACTGCCTCACCCATTCAACAATTTTGGAATCCAAACTCAAAGATTGCAGTTTATTGATAAGCCTTCTATGTGCAACAGTGTCAAAAGCCTTACTGAAATCTAGGTAAGCAATGTCTACTTCACCACCCTGATCTATAATTTTAGTTACCCAATCAAAAAAATCAATAAGATTAGTTTGGCATGATCTCCCTGAAGTAAACCCATGTTGTCTATGATCTTGCAATCCAGGATATTGAAATCCAGGACATTCCAGGATATTAAAGAGTTCTATGTTGATATAGCAAAAACTATCCTATAAGGAGACCACGGGATTGAACAAACTGCAGTTTTCGATTGTATAAGAAGGAAAGTGCTATTACAGCACAAGCCTTGTTCCCTTCACAATGTCAAATATCCCCTAGCTTCATACATAACTACTTACCCTGCATGTTCTTCATGGCTGAGACAGATGTGCAAAGTGAGTAAAATCCAAGTGCTGATGCTTTCCTTGAAGAAATCCCTCTTGTTTCTGGATATTATTAGATTGCCCCGGTTCTCTAATGCCTGACTGTTCCTAGAATCCTGTTAACCCCATAACAAACACTACCAGTACTTATCAAGCAGATATGTTAATTTTACTGTTACGTATCGAACAAGTACTTCTTCTCATAGACTTTGCTGAATATTGCTTATAGCTTTTTCTTTTCCAAATAGAAAAAGAGTTATATTTTGCCCGTTTCCCGTCCATTGGATTCATTATTGATTTTGTTCTTTGTTTGGCACCAGTTAGAATTTCTAATTAAACAGTGGCCTTAATTAGAGCACAAAGCACAGAGCATGGATCTTGATTATTAAGTCTGGCCTTTGGGAGAGTGAGCCAGGAACTGGTAAAATCCAAATTAAACAGAATCATAAAACTAAATGACCTTACCCTAGGTCCCTCTTGTTACGCAATTTATCCTGGCCTATTAAGTGCAACATTTTTGTTCAGAGAGAACATTATAGAAAATGTTGTGATTAAGCAGCACAACATGTGTATATAGTGTGTGTTTAATGTGTATGCAGACAGACACTGGCACACATACACACCTTAGTAATGAGACACATCCTAACACACATACATACAAACTAGAATGCAGACAAACATACATTAATAAACATACAAACACACAAAGCCACTCATGCAGACAATGCTAACAGAAATCCATAGACACACATTAGCACATATACATAAACACACACTCAAATGCATAATTGAAAGCACACTATCTAGCACACACATATCTAGCACATTCACAAATTCATAGAACACACTAACACCCATCCACATACAGCACCTCTCAACACTGGAAACTATGAAATTATAGCAGGGGGTGAGCGGGTCTATGTGGGCATGTGAATTATGGTATTACACTGTTTAGTAAATCTTCAAATTCAAAATGCACTTTTGAAGCACAATAGGCACAGAAGGAGACCAAATAACTGTTTTCTTCTTCAGTGTTGTGCTATTTCAGGACATGCGTTATAGTAAATGAATGAGAATATGCTAGTATGGTTAACAATAGGTTACATGGAATATACAAGAAGTCTTAACAGAATATCTCGATTTCTTGTATGCCCTTTAAACAATATCATATAATCAATATTATTTAAGTGTTACAAGACTGCCATGATCACATCTTGGACAAGCACCTAGATATGACTTCAGTGTCACAGGTTAAACGTGTTTGTTGCCAAATCACACCTTAGGCGCAAAAGTTCAGGTCATTAACAATGGTCTTAGAAACCTTGTCTATATATTGGATAGTCTTCCAGATTACAAAATGGAGGACTTGCTTGTTATCCCATATTAGATAAAGCCCCAATGTTGGGACAATTCTGCTGAACATAGGACAGTTAAGAGGTATGAATCCATAGGTAAACTTTGACACAAATTGACACACAACCAAAGAGAGAGCTGTTTAGTACATTCCCAGATATCTTGAGTTGGGGCTCAGTTCACTGGACATTAGACAGGCAGCAGGAATCAGGATATGACCTCAGGGCATTTTACATATGTTTATTTGTTTATCTATCCATCTGTCCATCCATCCCTCCATGCGTCCAGCCTCCCAGCCAGCCATCTGTCTATTCATCCCTCTCTATTTCCTTCTCTTTCTATCTGTCTTGATTTTATGTGTTAGTGCTTGTTCTTACATTACTGACATGAATCTTGATATGATGCTCATTAAGTAAACAAACCATAGTTAACATATATTGGTATTGTGTTTGACAGCAATCAAGAAAATACAATGAAGTAAGTATAGAAAGAGCTAATACAAAACATATTACTTATAGTAAAGAATGGCAAAAAAAAATTACAATATAAAAGTGTAAGGAGAGCTGATCTAGGTATAAAATAACTCACATTAGATTTTAACTGGTCAGTATATTATTTTGCTAGAATTTCAGCTAGATGGATGGTTTAATCCTAAACACTTATCCTTGAGATAAGTGCACCTTTTAATTTGCTAGGCTTTCCTTGTCTCAAAATTTTAGGTCACTGTTTATTTTAGTTACCTGTCAAGAAATGAACAGGGGACTTGTGGACGACCATGGTGTGGTACTGTGGTTACAGTGAAGCTGACTATGTACACACAAGTTCCCCTTACATACATTGCAAACTCAATATAATTACAAGCTTGTCAGTATGCACAACCTTTTCAAATAATTTTAGATTATTTTCCATTGAGTTTGTTTTTAATATGAGTAATTAGGTTATCAATGCTTACTAAACAATTCTGTAATTTCCAAAGGGAGCAAAAAGGCTACAAATCATTTGTTTTGCTAATTATGCAAAATTATTACTGAAATTCTGCTTATTAGGCAAACCATCGCTTTCCGATCCAAATGTTGCCAAATAGTATAATGAATACTCATGTGTAATAATATTTCACATTTAACACTATATAGACATAGCGATTTACTAGAATATAAATAAACATTAAAATAGTATCACCACTTAAGGGATCCAGTAGAACACAATAGTGTATTTCTGAAATCACTAACGTTCAGTACAATTTTTGGTTAAAACAAATTATTACAGGGAAAGCTGTAAGGTTCACGTGGATTGATTAGATAATATTGATTCACAAGAAGAGTTGGTTGTTAAGAGCAGATGTTGCCTAACCCATACATCCATTCTTCTACCCTCACCCCTTCTCCCACCTTCCCTTAAGCTTCCAAGATGATCAGCTCACTACACTAGGGCTTCTTCGTAACGGCAAACACAATAAAAAAAAAAAATAGAGATATCATTCTCCACTGTTCATGCTTTGAGGTACGATTTATATGTCCTATTTAGTATGGACTGTATTGACCATTGCATCCAAGAGTCTTGTGTCCATTACAAAACTATTGATGCTGTAACCCCGGGCTTTCTTTATATCATGTTTTACATACAAACTCAAACAAAAATAAATATTGTCAAAAAAAAATAAAAAAAAGCAGATGTTGCCTTAATAGTTTAAAAGTTATTTTCAGACTGGGCATTTGGGCTGCGAGAGTTGCAGACACTTTGCTGATGGCCAACGCACTCAATATGTATAGCAAGGCATGAGTGAAACTAGCTATGAGACAAAAATATGCAATAGTCAGATAGGGCTGTCTGATGTTCTAATCTGTTTCCCCCTGGAATTACTGATGCCCCACTGTTTGACATATTATGTCTTGTGCTACTTTAAGAATTGATAATTCCCCTAGTATTCTTATAGCAGGTAATAGTAAGAGCAGTAGCAAAGTCAGGAACATGCTAAATGGGTAACAGTAATTTATATATTAAAATATCCTGAAATAGGGCAGAACATGAGACAAATAAAAGGCAAACATGTGGGAAGCAGACTGCAAAAACAACCTTCCCTACTGAAGCACTTTGCATTTTCTAGAGATGGTATGTAGCAGCACATTAACATACTCAAATTTTATGGCCCACTTTACAGGCTCTCTCAAACTTTTTTGTCTATATTTTAGTTGTTATCTCATATTCCCATATTTCCAGCTGTTTTCCTCTACCGTAAGAAAGCCTACTCCTTGGAGCCACTGGTCAGTGGTAAAAGCCATGCCTAGACTACAACCCATAGAAAGTCTGAAAGTCTTACTTAGGAAATTACGTTAGCTCTCCTGAGCTAAACCCTGCAGTGAATAACAAGCTCATTGGCTGAGAGCGTCAAGCTAATGAATGTGTTCTGCAGAATCAATTTTGTTTTACATTCTATTGAAGAATGGGTCACTCTTAGTCTGTAAGCTAAGGGCTGCACTGGCTGACTCAGCTTAGGCAGAAAGTTTTCGGCTCTCTGGAGACAGGGAGCCCCTCCTATCGGACCTAGGTAACAAGTTAATCTGTTCTAAATTGGTTTGATTATTTATATTGAGGTTGGGGGTGCCAGGGTCCACTTGTACCATAACCACTACAGTGTGCTGTATACTGGTTGGAGTGTTCTTTTTTTAAACTGAGTTGCATCGAGATATCACACAACTTGCAAAATGTAGCCCAAAGTAATCAAATTGAAAAAAAAAATCTCCACTTCAGCTAAATTGAGATTTTTCAAGTCAGTCATCAACACTTCATAGCTAATTGTTCTGGGTTTCCTACACAAATCATGAATATCTTAACGATGCTTTGACTCCCGTCACTTGAGAGAATATGTTGAATTCAAAATAAATGGAGATCAATTCTATAAGCAAATGAAATTGTTAGATAATTCATTCATGGTTAGGCACTGTTGAATGTCAGGGTAAATTTTTGTAATGATAACTTATCTTTTTGTCCTTTCTGGCCCTGGAATATTTTCTTGCTCTGTAGTTTTATTTTATTAATTTGACTAACTATCCTTTATTCTTTTCTTTCTTTCATTCTGCGTCTGTTTCATTGTTAGCAAGAGACAGAGTACACATTTTTCATGTTCAGACCTTTAGAAAATAGTGGTGACTCTGGTGAGTTTGAAACTCTGGCAGATGTCAGTCCATCTGTCTGCTTATAATCAGCCATTGCCTTCACATTGGAAAGTCCCAAATGAATAGCTTTAAAGTTTCTGCTTGCAGACATTATCTGGTTATAAACAACATATGGAAAGAAAGCATCAACATCATCCGAAGGCAGGCAGGTTGCATTACTGCACATTGCATCCGAAAGGGAAGGATGAGGAGTGAAAGAAACATAATTATCAAATAAACACCTACAGATGCCAGATGTTACAGTGGTGAAGTTCCATGGTGATCCACCGAGAAGAGAAACTCTGCATCTGTATGCCAACAGTCCAAAGTATAGCAAAGATAATCAGTATGACCGACACTCTATTTTACCCAGGAGTAAGTCCACTTTTGCTTAAAAAATATATTTTCTGTATGTTTGCTGGTATGTTTCCATCATCCACTTCTTCTGCCACTCCAGTGATTTATCTTCTGGCATTTTACGTCTGTCTCTTTTCCCTTTTACAGTTCGCATTTAATTCCACTTCCAGTTCCCAGTCTTGTTTGCATCCCTTTCTCTATCCTTTTTGTTGTATTTTCTCCAGATTATAATCACTCTCCATCTGTTCCTGTTGTGGAACCACGTCAAATGGATGACTTCTCAACCTCTGTCCCTCTTTGATCCTCTGTCCATTACTCCCTATTCCTTGGCCTCCCTTGTGGTTCATTGTATGCTATGTACACCTACCTTTCTTCTCTGTTACTCTTGTTACTCCTCTCTGTTATTCTTGTATGCAAATACCTTCTCTGTATGGTCTCTTTCCTGTATGGCTCCTGGGTAAAATATTCTCACTTGATATCCCTCAAGACAAGGGCACATTGGCTCAGTTACCACTGTAGCCCATGTAATTATCAATACATCTTATATATGTGTGTCAGTATAGGAAGGGTCATGATAGCAGACCGTGCCTCTTTTTAGGTTCTCACTGGATTCACAAGAAAGAGACGCACCAAACATATGTTACATCTGGAAGTGTATAAATTTAACTGTGTGTGTCTCACTCTGCACCTCCCGCAACCCCTTTTCTTTGGGAAATTACACACACATGCTTACATTAATATATAATATATACACATTCATAGTCACACACACACACATACATTCATATATACACAGACACATATACATAGATGCACACATTGATATACACACACAGAGACACATCTGAAAAACACACACACTGATATATACACAAACCCATATACACAAAGGCATTTATATACCCACACAGACTCGTACCTACAGACTAATTTCTACATACACACACATTCACATACAAGCAGAGTCATATACACAAACATGTTCACATGTACCTGCACACTCATACACACATCAATGTTTTATATATTTTTTTCACAGTGAGGTTGGCAGTGAAGTCCACCCAGCCTCTCCATTCTTATCTTGAAAGGGAGCTGTAGTGGAAGTACTCTGCATGGATTGCCTCCAAATGCAGCGCGGCACTGATACCAGGGCTGGAGTGATGTCACAGCCTGGCTCCCAGCATCAGTACAAGGCACATGAGAGGTGGAACTACCGTGGTCGCAGGGGTCGCAGCTGCAACCGAGCCCGTCAATCGAAGGGGCACCTGTGGACCCCTGCAACCAAGGTGCCTGCCAGCCATGTGTTGCGGCTCCGGCCTGCACGGTGTAACCGCCAGGCCTGCACGTTAAGGTGCCCATCGGGTGACCCATGCTGTTAGGGCTACTGCACTTTAACAGCACGACTGGGCCCCCTTTGATGACATCAGAGCGCAGGGAGGAAGTGAACGCCAGGTCACTTACTCCCTTCAATCACAGAGCCCGCGCGGGAGGAAGAGATGAGGGAGTCAGAGTGGGAACTCTGACTCCCATCCGCCTGAGCCACTGGACCCCAGGGAAAGTCACCCTCCTGCACCTAAAAGGTAAAAAAACGGGAGGATGACTTAAACATTTTGTATGTGTGTCTATATGTATGTGTCTCTGTGTGTGTGTATGTGTGTGTCTGTATGTATGTGAGTCTATATGTGTGTGTGTGTGTTTGCACGTATGTGTGTGTTTGCACGTATGTGTGTCTACATATCTGTGTATATGTATTTGTGTCTGTATGAATGTGTCTTTGTGTGGGTCTCTGTGTGTATGTGTGTGTATGTGTGTGTGTGTATGTATGTTTGTATGTATGTATGTATGTATGTGTGAGTCTATATGTATATGTGCCTGTATGTGTGTGGCATGTGTGTGTCTGCATGTGTATCTGTTTGTCTGCATGGGGGAGGTGGTAGACGTATGGGCGGGGCAATTTTTACAAAGGGGTCCCGTGGTTTCTAGTTAAGCCTCTGTAGGCACGTAATAGTTACACATAGAGGACACTGAAACACACACACATTTATACACAGAAGACACTGACACATACACATTTACACACAGAGAACCCTGACACACACACAGAGGTCACTGACACACACAGTTACACACAAAGGACAAACATATTTACACACAGAAGACACTGACATAACATAGAAGACAAACATAGGGAACTGACACACACAAACACTTACACTCAGAAGAAACTGACACACACACATTTACACACAGATGACTCTTACACACATGCACATTTTCACACAGATGATACTGATACCCATACATACAGAGGACACTGACATACAGACATGCATTTACACACAGAAGATACTCACTGAAACACACACACATTTACACACATAGGAAACTGATTCACACACATTTACACATAGGGGACACTAACACACACTCTCACTGACAGATGCATTCTCCCTGATTTCACACTCACTGACAGACACACACACTGACCCACACACATTCACTAGCAGACACACACACACTCACTGATAGATGCACGTATTGACACACATTCACTGACAGATACACTTACTGATTTGACTTTGACATTTATACACTTACTGACAGATACACATTCTTTCACACTCACGAATTATTATTTTTTTAATTATTTTTTATTTAGGTCTACCCAGCCTCCCTACCTTTGGGAGAGCTGCAGTAGATCCTTTCCCTGTAGTTCAATGTGGATCTTTCCCCTGACGTCCAGTGTGGATCCTATCCCTGTGGTCCAATGTGTGCCTGCTGCCATCTTCATTTGCTTCCAGTACTGCTCCCTTGCACCCTGTTTAGTGATGCTGGGGCCTGAGTGACCTCATAATCCATCTTGTTCTCATACCCCCTAGGGTACACATGCCACGGGATGAGAAACTAGAATTAAAGCATGCCTCATGCAATGGGTACCATGTAAGAGAAAAATGCAAAGTGTTATGTTGTGTTGTGTCATTAAATGACACTTAGACTGAGCACCAAGCATCCTTCATACTGGTATTGCACATAGATGAGGCTGAACTGCATCTCTGATTCCTGCAATGCCTCTTTTTCTGAGGCAACTCCTGTATTTGCTGTTAAGGGCTCCCTGGTCAGTGGTGGTTGGCTCCATATTCATCCCTGTTAATCTGACCTTGCATTAGGACATTACATTTTAGGCAAAAAATCATGACCTCATGCTATTTCAGTGGGTCCAATGATTGGATCAGTTATATAATTTTCATCAGGCCGCTGGCAACTGCCCACAATAAATTGGTTATTGCTACAGCACTGCCTTCTGCAATGTAAACTAGATACTGGGATGAGTCTGATGAAGATGTTCTGCACAATTAATTTTGTTTCATAATCCATTGAACAATGGGTCACTGATGCAATTCTACAGTTGAAAAATTAGTCTCCAAGTTAATGTCATGTACAAATTTTGGGTCAAAAAAGGTTAAGAAAAAAGGTTAAGAATCAGTGCATGTTTTTATGTTTATATTTTGAGAATATTTACTTCCTACAAATTCCAGTTGGTGATTGCTTTCTTATTATATTTGTTTTATAAAATAAAGTGTTTTTATGTAGTGTACCCTTTGTTCCATTACACTCTTCCAATTGGGAAGGTTTCAATAGCCTTGATTACATGACTGCTCACTGTTTTTTGTTTGTTTTTAATACTACCCACCATGCTAAGTTTTTACATTTTATTACAATGTGTGTTGGGCACATTAAATTGCCCTTTTATTTGTTCTATATCGACACTGTTTGAACACCATCTGGAGCTCATACATCTTACATGTCCTTTACTTTTTGTACACACATTGATTTCTATTTTTAGTCTCTATGCTATTTTATTATTATTTACTATTGTTTAGGAGTAAATTATTCTGTTTTATTTCTTCTTGCAGTCTGTATATTTTATTCACATTTAGCAATTTTTTTTTATTTTGACTTCATGTTAATACACACACAGGCTTATTCACTAAATGGAGCATGGTGGAGAATAGAAAAGAGATTTGAAATCAATGACTAAAAAAATCTGAAATGATCTGAAAAATTGTACTATTTAGATATTTTGAATCTACATGAGCAAGGTCTCCCTGGATGGATACTTTCACTCCACAGACTGATACCTCATGACCGTGTGAGTGTATATCAAGAGATTATCTCCCTCTTCAACTTTTTTCCCTTTCATATCCTTTCTTCACTTCTTCTCCCCCCCTTATTCTACCTTTACCACTTTTTCAGAGGTGGGTGGTGAAGTTTAATCATGGTGGTGCCTGCCTTCTGTAATCATGTATCTCTATGCCCTAACTTCTTTAGGATGTCATGACGTGTTCAACATCATAAATCTCTTGATACACATGTGGTGAACTACAACCACTTTATAGAGATCCAACTCCATGTCTGATACCATTAACCAATGTCAGTGCTAGAAGAAATATAATGTTCAGGCCTTTCTTTTAGGGATCCAACATCTATTAAACAAAACAAGGAGTGATGTCAGTATGTCTGAGAGGTCCATACCCAGGAAATCTTTATATATTTAGTTGTTTAACCTCTCGGCAGAATCTCCAGCCATCAATAAGGGATGACTAAAAAGCAGAACTATCATGGCAGAAACATCATGTTTTTTTTGCCCGTAACACAGTCCCACCTGCTTTTCTGGGTCAGCCTACACTATCCATATTTTCCTTACTGTATTAAAGGTGATATTTTTAGAGGTCTTTGTGTCTCTGGCTGTTTATGTGTTCAAATTAATATGCTGAATTTATGAATTCTAAAGTAAACATTTTTATTCTCCATAAAAAATGCCAGCACTCCACAATTACCATTTTATTGAATAACTCCAACATTTTTATTCTGCGGCAGTGCCTTGCTTCTGCACTGATTTCAAGGACAGCTCCTTTTTTGCTGTTACTGCATATATCTTGTACATCCTGTGCATTCCTTCTTTAAACAGACAATACTTTCTTGTACAGAAACTTCTTTATCTTGTTGCCAAATTCTTTGAACATCGCAGACTATCTTTTAATCATATGTCTCCATGTAATAAATGCAATGCAAATGTATAACTTAAAAATCGGTGTTTTAATCTAACGTATGTAAACAATTTTTGCATCAGTTAAATAGTTAATTATTTAAATTGCTTCTGAGCAATAGCTGCACAAACATGTCTAAAGCAACACTAGCTTAATGAAAATGTGGTATGATATCCAGAGATATTACACTAAACAAATTATTTCCATCATTAGAGATTGCATTTACTTGGATTATACAGTTTGCTTATTAAACCAATCTATGTATTGGCGCAAAGTATCGGAATACATTCATGTAATATATATATTTACAATATTTTTCAACCTTACATGAGATTATATATGTTTATGATGGTATTAATTACTTATCTTAAATCTCATAGGCATAACTATCACAGTCATATAACTCTTGTTTCATTAGAAGACTGGCTTTGTGGTTCTTCAGTAATATTTCAACTGAATCCGTCTTGCACTGTAGGTATGAAGATCTCAAGTCTTGCCAGCAAATGTATAAATTAAAAGTTATACAGAAGTTAGTTTTTTATTCCTCGTCCAACATTGGCTGTTTAAAGAGATAGGGTAATTTTGTCTTTTCTAAATTACCAAAGTGGCATTTCACAGCTATGCATAGCCTTGGGGGAATCTTTGATGGAGGTTTTACTGCCACGCAGATGTCATGAAATGTACTGTCATGCAATGGCAGGTGGACTTTAACATTTTCAGTAGTTATGTGTATGGCACCGAACCTGGCATTATATGGGTTAACATAATCCCACTTATGTAACATCTTTTTCCTTGTTTACTGCACTGAAAGGTCTTCAACCCTTTTGGAATAAGATGAATTGTTTATTCATATAGTTGCTAAGAGCTAATTACATTACTGTGAAAGAAAGGGATAGATAAACATTTTTTCTTGACTGTGCTAAATAGTTTTTGGACTCAATTAGTCATTTTTATAAAAAAAAAAAAAAAAAGAAGAAGCTGTTTGCTCTTGAGGAAATTAGCATTTTAAGACTTCAAATTATTTTCCTAAGGATTAAGTTACAGAGGCATTTTTTGTGCGACATCCAGAATCTCCTAAATGCTTGTTATATACTTCAAAGACAAACTGTTACAGGGAAGATTGTTAGAGTTGTGCAAGTGTGCTGATTTGTGCTGTTATCAAAGCTCTAGCAGGTTCCAAAGAAAGAAATGTGATGGTTCCCTGGGGCCTACGTGGAGACTGCGAGGAGAAGATAGCTGAGTTTCTCTCTGCATACAAAGTTGTCGCTTCACAGGGATGGAGATTTGGTCAGTGTGGATAGATGATCGATAGATAGATAGATAGATAGACAGACTGACAGACTCCAACTCCATGCTAATAAGAGGAATAAAATATTTTAATCACTAAAGAATCTGATTTACTTGCATTTATATGTGTGTTTTCTTAATTAATGTAATTTGCAGAGCTTTCATTTAAGGGAAAGGTGGCAACACTTGACCTACATGTCATGGACAAATGGATAGCCTTACTTTGAATGTGAAACTTGCCCAAGTGAGCTAGGCAAGGCCAGGAGAACATTGAGATTGCAGGCCACCATCTCAAGTACATCCCAGTGTTGGGATGATTCAACCATCAATTCCGCAATCTCGCTAGTCAACAAGATGTAGCTATTAATGGGGTATAAAATAATCACTTTTTTAAGGGAGGAGGGACTTTGCCATGTTAACAATTTACTTAAAGGGACACTATTGTCACCAAAACAACTTTAGCTTAATGAAGCAGTTTTAGTGTATAGATCATGCCTCTGAAGTCTCACTGCTAAATTATCTGCCATTTAGGAGGTAAATTACTTTTGTTTCTGTTTATGCAGCCCTAGCCATATCTCCCCTGGCTGTGACTGACACAGCCTGCATAAAAAATGGTTTCATTTTCAATCAGATGTAACTTACTTTAAATGTTTATATTTCCTGCTCTGTAAATTGAACTTTAATTACAAACCTAAGACTCCTGCAGGGTCTGACAAGCTGTTAACAGTGCAGGGGATAAGACATTCTAAATGAAACATGATTTGCATTAAAGTAAGTATAAATATTAGATCACTATTTACAGGAAGTGTTTAGGAAGGCTTTGTAAGTCACATGCAGGGAGGTGTGGCTAGGTCTGCATAAACAAAGTGAACTCTTAAATTTAAAAGTGAAAATTGTTGAGTGATACTGCAGGGGCATGATCTATACACCAACACTAGTTCATTAAGCTTAAGTTGTTTTAGTGACTATAGTGTCCCTTTAGCTGTAAATCTGTTTATTTGAATCTGTTCATATGTGTCATTTCTGAAGAAAATACATGGAATTTTATGACAATTACTTTCCAGTCATTACAAATTACTATTACTTTACTTCAAAACACAAGACATGTAGCATCTGTTTAAGTGATACCAGTATTGTCATAGCTGCTTTAGTCTGTATTTTTTTCAGTTGACTTCCAATTGACCGGTGTATTCTTTTACTTCCGTTCTTTTGCATTGCCTGCCTTGGCCACTGTCTGTAACCTTTAGGATAATGCCACTTGCCTGCTAATTTCCTGAATACTGTGAAAAAGCTAATTATCATAATAACAAATGCTGTTTCTGATGTTATTTTACTATCAGCTATCTATATGTAGCAATATTTTATCTTATCTATAATGAGCAGCATGGAACTTTGTTTTAGTCAAAAGAATAGATAGAACAAAAAGATAAACATTTAAAATTGCTATAGATCTATGTTTGATTTATATTATAACGAAACCAGCTGTAATACTAAGATCCCTGTGCTCAAAATAAATGCTAATAAACCAATTAGAATACAAACCTAAAATAATAGGTAGACTACTTTGAATTTTTTACCCGAGCCGATAAACTCTCGAGTATAGCAATAATACTCAAAAGGTTTAAGCCAAAACCCAAAGTAATCTGAAATAATGTATGCCTCTGCTCTGCTGGTGAGAGAAGCCTACCTTAAAGGCTGTCAAGATCCATAACAAGATCCCGGGACTCAGCGCATGCTTGTTATGGAAACCAAGGTGTTTGTACATTTGTATTTATATAAATGTCGGTAATTAGATGTGCCTTCCAATTTCTCACCAAACTTTGACCATCCTGCAATGAAAGCTATTCCCTCTAGAACCGAAAAGGTTCTGAAAGGTCATCTTTTAAACTTCCAGGTACAAATCTCTAGTTATACGTGAAGACCTCACTGCAGAATTCTTGCTGGTGGAAGTACACCTAGTTTCTATTGGATTTCTTTACCTCCTTCTGTATTCATGTTTCTTTATACGCAAATGTTTTTGCACCTTTCACCAACATCTGGCTGACCTCATTTAAAAAAAAAAAATCTACGTATTGCATTTTATTTTTTTTCTGGAATAAATACATATTCCTTGTGAGATATATGGGGAGTTCGAAGCTGTCTTGTCCTACCATAAGAGCCCTTTGAACAGAGCTCGATACATTGTAGATATACGAAGTCTAGATCCAGGAATATTATTCATATAATATTTATTACATATGAATTTTTGTCTCTGAAGCATTAATTAGAATTCAAATGGACTTCAAGTCCTTTTACTTGATATAATTAAACTAAGTGCATTTCACAAGGGTCTGAGATTCGGAAACGCTATGAAGTCCCCTACAATAAGTTAAAAGAGAGTGGAAATTATTAGCAGTCCCCCTGATGATTGTAGTCAGTTTATTTATAATGGGCTCGTTTTCAGATTGTAAGGATTTTAATGTGAATTGACTAATTAATGTTATCAATATCAGCATTCACACATTGTTAGACTTGTACAAGCCTGTTTCACAGATGGCAATTAAACATCTTCCCTGAAGCTACTATTCAGACCAAAAGACCTGATGTTTAACCATTCATGGAAATTTGTGTGCAAGTCTCAGCTTCTTCTTTTTGTGCCTGTACCACTCCTCCATGGGACAACCCTGAAGCTAGGAGTAAAAGCAATTGGTGCATTACTTTCTTTCTAGGTGTAAATAACACAAATTGTTTGATCTTCATTTGCCCACTTACCCCTGAAGCTCTTTAGAAACTACTATTCTGACATGATTTACTAAAGTGAGAATTCAAAGTGAATTCAAAGTGTATTTCAAATTTAAGACCAGAGTAGCCAAACTGAAAGCATCACAGATATTACGAATTTTTCCAGTTCGGCTATTTTGACTTTAAGTTCGAAATTTACTTTGAATTTTCATATTAAGGAAATAAACCCTTTACTATCTTTTACAATTGTCTTTTTACAGTCATTTTGGCCCAATCAATTTCTGATGTCAAGGCCATTTCCATACAAGCCTGCAAAACAAAACTAATGAAGACATCACAATAACTCATAGACAAATCTAATCCTTCTATTAGTTTACGCCTAATTTCATGCTCAAAGCCGAGCAGTCTAGAATTTCTTTACTAAGTTATTGTTTAGAACTTTATTGATAATCTAATCTAGATACCAACTAACCTTCCTGCAAAGTATTATTTTGTCACATTATTATCTATACTCCAACTTGGACCTTTCTTTATGTCTTAATACTAAGTCTTCTATTAATCAATCCCTTAATACATGTGAATGATTCTATATCTCCCTTCCTTCTCTACAATATATATTTAGGAGTTGAGGCTTTTTTTTCACTAGTTTTGCTAGCGAAACCTTGCGTCATTGTAGTGGTTATTGCTTGTATATATGTAAAACCAGTCATTGTAACTTTAACATAGTCTGTATAATATGGCTCAGAGCTGTAACTAGAACCAACATTATTATAGAGCGTGCACTGCTATTGATGTTTCCTTACCAAGTATGCGTTTTAATATTTCTTTCTTCCCCTTTACCACATAGGTTATGACATCCATATTACATTTCTTCATTTTAAAGGCATTTTTACATCTGCAATATTCATAGTCCTCTTTTCCACAAAAAAGTCAGTTAGAAATACTGGCGAGTAACATGTTGAAAAAGAGAAACAGTATATTTGAATTTTCTGTGGTGGGCTATAAGGGACATTTAAAACCACTTGTAGTCCACCAACAGCTAGAACTATACATGTTGCCAAAGCGATAGGTCTGTTCACATTCTATTCACAGTTGGCACTGTATGAATATGAACTGTCTGTCTTTTTGTCTATCTAGAACTGAAAATGTGGACAAAATAGAAACACCTAGAAATATATTCATGTCAAGGACCGAATAAATGGGATAATCATAGTTTGCTTTTCGCATATTTTCATGTTTTCTTTGCATAAGCTGGATATAACAGAAATGTTTAAGGTGAAAAATAGATATTTGTTTGAGGGATCAATGGGCTGAAATTCTACTTCACACTCTGTACTCCAGAACTTCCCATAGTTGGACATCTTTGGCACACAGGAAACCTCTTTTTATTCATTGACTTATATGCGTCTTTATTTATGCATTTATTGTGTGTTGTCCTGAAACGGTATGGCTGAACAATGTTCACACCTGGTTCTGTAGAACAGCCTTTTTTTGAGGTCTGTTATATGACCATATCACTAGGTTAAGAACTACGTAATTTAAACCTAATGTCTCCAACAAGATGACTTTACATGCAGTTTTGGAATCCCTATCATGTCTAGCACGTGTGTACTGACATTGTGGATGCAAAGCATCCTTAGGCTTTTTCTCAGCCTTTAACCTGTCCACATGTAGGTAAAGGGGGCCTTCTCATGCCATAAAACTTTTGTCCTTTACTCAGAGCCCCACGTTTTGTGCTCCATACACAAGGTAATACAGGGAGTGCAGAATTATTAGGCAAGTTGTATTTTTGAGGATTAATTTTATTATTGAACAACAACCATGTTCTCAATGAACTCAAAAAACTCATTAATATCAAAGCTGAATATTTTTGGAAGTAGTTTTTAGTTTGTTTTTAGTTTTAGCTATTTTAGGGGGATATCTGTGTGTGCAGGTGACTATTACTGTGCATAATTATTAGGCAACTTAACAAAAAACAAATATATACCCATTTCAATTATTTATTTTTACCAGTGAAACCAATATAACATCTCAACATTCACAAATATACATTTCTGACATTCAAAAACAAAACAAAAACAAATCAGTGACCAATATAGCCACCTTTCTTTGCAAGGACACTCAAAAGCCTGCCATCCATGGATTCTATCAGTGTTTTGATCTGTTCACCATCAACATTGCGTGCAGAAGCAACCACAGCCTCCCAGACACTGTTCAGAGAGGTGTACTGTTTTCCCTCCTTGTAAATCTCACATTTGATGATGGACCACAGGTTCTCAATGGGGTTCAGATCAGGTGAACAAGGAGGCCATGCCATTAGATTTTCTTCTTTTATACCCTTTCTTGCCAGCCACGCTGTGGAGTACTTGGACGTGTGTGATGGAGCATTGTCCTGCATGAAAATCATGTTTTTCTTGAAGGATGCAGACTTCTTCCTGTACCACTGCTTGAAGAAGGTGTCTTCCAGAAACTGGCAGTAGGACTGGGAGTTGAGCTTGACTCCATCCTCAACCCGAAAAGGCCCCACAAGCTCATCTTTGATGATACCAGCCCAAACCAGTACTCCACCTTGCTGGCGTCTGAGTCGGACTGGAGCTCTCTGCCCTTTACCAATCCAGCCACGGGCCCATCCATCTGGCCCATCAAGACTCACTCTCATTTCATCAGTCCATAAAACCTTAGAAAAATCAGTCTTGAGATATTTCTTGGCCCAGTCTTGACGTTTCAGCTTGTGT
This sequence comes from Pelobates fuscus, assembly GCF_036172605.1. Lineage (NCBI taxonomy): Eukaryota > Metazoa > Chordata > Amphibia > Anura > Pelobatidae > Pelobates > Pelobates fuscus. The sequence continues at coordinate 143,931,176 of NC_086321.1, read as the reverse complement.
GTCTTGTTCAGTGGTGGTCGTCTTTCAGCCTTTCTTACCTTGGCCATGTCTCTGAGTATTGCACACCTTGTGCTTTTGGGCACTCCAGTGATGTTGCAGCTCTGAAATATGGCCAAACTGGTGGCAAGTGGCATCTTGGCAGCAGCACGCTTGACTTTTCTCAGTTCATGGGCAGTTATTTTGCGCCTTGGTTTTTCCACACGCTTCTTGCGACCCTGTTGACTATTTTGAATGAAACGCTTGATTGTTCGATGATCACGCTTCAGAAGCTTTGCAATTTTAAGAGTGCTGCATCCCTCTGCAAGATATCTCACTATTTTTGACTTTTCTGAGCCTGTCAAGTCCTTCTTTTGACCCATTTTGCCAAAGGAAAGGAAGTCGCCTAATAATTATGCACACCTGATATAGGGTGTTGATGTCATTAGACCACACCCCTTCTCATTACAGAGATGCACATCACCTAATATGCTTAATTGGTAGTAGGCTTTCGAGCCTATACAGCTTGGAGTAAGACAACATGCATAAAGAGGATGATGTGGTCAAAATACTCATTTGCCTAATAATTCTGCACTCCCTGTATATGTGTCTGCACTGGCCCTGGATTTTATCTGGTTATGGAAGGCAGCATTGTCACACAATCCAGGATCATGAAATTCACGACAAGCAGACTGGGTCACAAAGATGCTGATTCAACACTTTGTTATTATTTAAGGCTGTATTTTTGTGTCTGTAAGCAGATGTCGTATGACATGTCTGTCTATCCTTGTTATTAAGCCTTGACCTGTGTCCACTGTTTCACTTTGCTAATGAAACTTGCCCATGTGTGCCATTTGCTGTCATTATTTATTAGACAGCTTTTCCAAAACATAAAATCATCTTTTTTTGAGAATGGACTATCTGGCTTCTTAGGAATTATTTTAGATGCTAAAATTTCTTTAATATATATACACACTCATGTACATGCAGGGATGCACAGACACAGAAATATTTATGAAGATTTAGAATATATTTTCTTGTTCCTTAGAAAATCCTTTAGCTGGAAGCTGATTTAATGCTCTGGTTTCAGCATTGGATTAAGTAGCACCTTCAGAGCTCTGTGCCAGCGTTCCCCTCCAGACAGAAACGCACAAGGAATTAAAGCTGCTTCATCAATCTTTTAGGTGTCTAATACCAAATATGTTTTTCAAATGAACCTGTGGGTTTTATATTGCATTTATCTCATCTTTCCCAGATGCTTTACCTTTTTCCATCAGACGGAATCAGCAATGGAATCCCATAATGCAGAGAGGACTAGTAAACCAACTGAGAACTGAGCAGTTTTATTATGACAACAGTGAAACAGAGATATAAGCATGTGGTCAGTCTGTCTGTCTGTCTGACTGTCTGCCTGTCTATATTTAACTATGTTATCTTATACTATAAACATGTGCAATGACACAATTATATTGTAACAAAAGTATTTTCTACTGTACTCTAATGCTGGTATTCTATAAATACCGAGCTAAGCTATGCTGTAATGCCCGTACACTGAGAAATTGCTGCAGAACAAAGAGAGATTATTTTCACGGTTACATTCAGAGAGTACAACATCTTAATAAGTCAATTGCACTTGATACGCATAGACCAACAGTGAGAGTGCACAAGCCTGAGAAGGTAACACAACACATGTATATTCACATATAGACTTATGTTACACGCTATTCTTACCGACAGAATTAGAATATTTGCCAGAAATTCCTTTGAACGCTCATCAAAAGAATATCCCGTGCTTTTTTTTCGCCCTTATCTACATTTGAATAGCAAGTAGTGCAGGTGTCGAACATTTACCCCTCCAAGTACATTTATGCACTTACGCAAAATGATTGCACAGCATTACAGGTGAAGGTGACTTGTGATGTTTATGTGTATTTGATTGGAGAGGAATTTCACAGCATTGCCTCATGCACACGTTTGTTAGGGAAATGCAACCGTATGATGACAGACTCAGATAGAGATTACTGACTGCAAAAATTATAAAGCTAAGCATCCATCTAACATGTTTATGCTGTTCTTTGTGTTATTTTTATTTGGCCTGTTAAAGTGGGGTGAACCAAGCGTGCTTTAAATAACATTTAGTAGTTAAGCCAATCAATTGTATGGCTTCGATTTCTTGATATTTAAAAGGTAGAATGTCTATAAGTAGTTAGTGTGGTTCATCATTTGAGTATATGTTGTACATCACATGATTGTTAATAGAGTTTATCCAAATAGTAAAGGTCAATTTATTTTCCAACTCAAACGTCAAAAGATTTGCCTATTTTATCATTAATAACCCTTCCACTACACATGAATTGTCCCAAACGTTTATTTCGGGTAAAATGATTAAAGATTTGCCCAGTTTGATATAATTTTACAATTTATTAAATTAAATGTTTGTGTGATTTGTATGAGTAAAGATTAGGTCAAATATAAGAATTTTCTGGAACCTCCCTTTTATAGAGATCTATAACAATATACCTCAGCACAGAATATCATGGTTGAATATATATGTATCACCAGTTATGTATTACATTTATATATGTGTGTATATGTATGTATATTGCAATATTGTATCCTATTGTATCAATGCAATGTTTTGTGGATCTAGGTATAGGACATACTTGAAAATGAGAGAAATCTCAATGTATCCATCCTGGTAAAATATTTTATAAATAAATAAATAAAATAATTTAGGCTACTTTTGCAAAACCAGTTGAACTGAAAATAAAATTATTGCAGGGATCCAAAAGCTCATGAACTTTGCTCTGATAAATTCCTATTTCTTTTGTGAATAATACTATACATTTCCTCAAATGTCATTTATCCTAAGTTAAAGGTAAATAAATGAAAACCTTTCCATTCATAATTCCCATTTATTTACTGTATTGTATTAACTGTTTAGTTAATACAATGTTAAACAAAAATCTACACACCAGTCAAGCCATAAGACTTGTTTTTCCCACAGAAATCACAAATTTGCAGTGATGTTACTACTGCAAAGGATTCTGGGTGGGCATGTGCAAATTAGTTTAACAAAGAATCACATTGATATATAGTATATATACACATATATACCCCAGGGCATACTTGAAAATGAGAGAAATCTCAATGTATCCATTCTGGTAAAATATTTTATAAATAAATAAATGTAGATCCCAAAAGGTCCTTGCACTCAGGCTGTTAGATGAAGTGGCCGGTGCTTGAAGTCAGGGGGAAAGCAATATAACCAGTATAGGAGGATGACCAGCTCTCATGGACTTTTGAAGATAAAATGTCAATTCTTTATCGAAGACTCATTAAAAAAAGGATAGGACCAACGTTTCAGTCCCCCTCTGGCACTCTTATCCGGTAGTTAGATACCTGGTCCCGATGAAAGTCCCAGAGGGGCACTGAAACGATGGTCCTATCCTTTTTTAATGAGTCTTCAATAAACGAATTTACATTTTATTTTCAAAAGTCTGTGAGTGCTGGCCATCCACCTATACTGGTTAAATAAATATATATATATATATATATATATATATATATATATATATATGTTATGTATGTTATATATACACATAGACATATACACATTTTTACTTTAGTCGATAAACCCTCTCATACCTTAATGTCAACTCTGGTAATGATTACCAGCTTATAGTAGATTCATTTATCTGCCAGTAATCTATTCCACCAAATTAGTGTCTTCATATGGGTTACAAACTGCAGTCTCTACCTCCTTCCAAACAGAAAAGTAAGTTTCAGAGGTCATACCATTCCTACAGTCAGAGAGGGTGGAGTAGTGAGAAGTGAATCAGATCACTCTTGTCCCTATTAAAGTTACAGCGATATATACTATTGTTATATCAATTTATAAAATCCTTTATTTTAGATATACATGATTTGACTATACTTACTGTAGTGGGTGTAACGCTTAAATTCAGACATTCTTTTTACATGCTGTTTACGTTTTAGCTGTACTGCTAGTAAAGCCAACAGAGTCTTTACAAATAACTATAAACAGTATTGGACTATTTTCACTTATCTATTTTTGTCACACGTAATGTACGTGAGAAAACTAATATTTTTTGTTCTCTTATAATATTATTTCAGGCCCCATGTGAAATATCGCAAGGCAATGGATATTGTATACTGCCTAAAGCTTTTCATTCCTCCAGTATTTCTGGAAATTATGAATAAATGAACATTGAAAATAATGCAAATTTACTAAACTTAAATTTCTATATTTCTCTAAACAGCAATCTATACACAAAATGACTTTATTATCATTCATGCACATGTTAGATATCCCATCTTTCAATAAATTGTATGCTACAATTTAACAAACAAAAATGCTTGATAGTTAATGTTACAAACAACATTTTTATATAAACTAGGCAAACTTTAAATGCAAAACAGACCCTCATGTGAGATGAAGAGGCCATTAAAGCTCTAAAGAACCATATTTAATGTGTCTGCATGGAAGCAGTCATGATCTATTTCTGCATATTGGCTGCTTCTCTTATACCTGAAGATGTAATGGAAGTGCTCTGTTCTCTTGACTCTCCGACTGACACTTTCTGCGAGACCAATCATTTAGGATTAATGCCACCAATCAACATTTCCTAAGCCCATAATTTTACATCAACTCCTCTTGTTCTGTGGATATAACTGTGAAACTTGAAAATACTAGCACATTATCCTGAGTAGAAAATTGGATAGGCAGGGCTTCTGAGCTCCCCATTGTGTACATTTCTGTATGGATATCCCACATTATCACCAGCAAAAGCCTTGGGCTGTAATTTACATACAATTTCAATTTCTACCTTACAAACTTTGATTCCATCCATTGTCAGATTTCATGAGCTCTTTGGAAGCAGCATTGCTACTCTACATCGTTATTTGCTGCAGATTGTTAATAATTAAAGGCAGATGTTCCTCAGTTTTACAAGATATATGTTTTTAGGATTCTGCCAAATGCTGCATATTCTCAAAATATTTAGATACTTACAAAACTCAGTCCTTATGCTTACACACTGTTAAAAGGCAGGAACCTATATTTATGAGGAAAATGGACCAGGGTATGGCACTAATAATTGTACTGCCACTCCATTGATAATTGGGTACACCTCATTGCTCCTTAGAAAATATGAGTACAATACTGCAACAGATCAAATTTCTGCTCATCTCAGTAATACTTCAACAGTATATGCTAGTCAAAAATAACAGACCCATTATAAGAAACCTACTTTAAAATGTATGTGTAAATTGATGTTTACCTGAAACATTCTACTGCTCCACTGAGGGCTAAAATAAACTATATCTGTCTGAATGTATAATTGTAGTAGTTACATAAAGTTAGGCAACAAACAGGATGTAAAAAGCGCTATTACATTTTATGCATAACCTAGGTTAATATCGATGTTCAACCTCAACTAGACTTTCAAAAGTTGTCTAAATGAAATTGATCCAGAGGCCAAAGAGAAGCATTGAGAATTGTATTTCTATAGCCCTCCCAGACTCCTTAGCTGTAGTGAACGTTCTATATCTTGAACAATGATTGTGGAATCAAGAACATTTTATTGATATGTCTGATTTCTGGAATGAGCAGTTGTCCAATATTTAACTGATTAAAACTCTGGGAAGATAGGGAACGGACCCGAAGGATAATGTAATATAAGAGAACTTGTGGGATTACCAAGGTGCCTTACAAAATTATTGAGGGTACATAAGCCAACCAAAACAGATATTCATGTTTACCAGAAGATAACAAAGTGTTTTAACTTTTCATAAAATGATGAGCCTGAGGAAGGAATGCATACAACTTGTGTTGACAATATAACAATGATGTGGCTCTAAAATGATCTTCTCCAGCAATCAGACAGATTGAATTGCATAGGAAACCACCACGTCCATTAGAACAAATTATTGAAGTGCATCCACACATTACATGATTTATAACTCATATTTCTTCCAACAAGTGTCAGCTGTTAACAGTATTTTAAATCCATGGTTTATGTACCTGAAATTTTACTTGTAACACATTATCAGAGCGGAAACCGCAAGTATCCACAGTAACAGCAAGTAATCTATCAGAAACGCTTCTGCTCTCTAGAAGAGAAGGTCAGCATGGGTGAGAAATGCTTGGGATTTCTCATTTCAATGAGCCATTATACAGAGAATAATAATAGCCCTGCACGCTTGTGATAAAGCATCTTAGGAGGCAGACATCTGCAGAGCTGATTGTATAAAGCCACCGAGTTTGGGTCATACTGAGCAACAAGGGATGGACATGTACCCTCATTGTGAACATCAGTGAGATAGCTTGAATTGTGAAAACAAATGGGGGATGGAAGAGGAGGAGTGTCTATGTCAGACTAGATTGGAGGGGAAGAGGTTTACTTCTCCAGTGCAGGGATTAATAAAATGTATTCATAGCATTATTTTTATGAATCTTTTGCTGGCTGTGCACCATGAAACCTTGCTGAGCTGAAAATAACTGCATTAAAAGAACACTCCAGGGTATTGCTGAACAATTCTTTGTTAAGTGTGTTGTGTTGCTAATGCTTTAACAAATATATGCAAAAAACAATAAATTAGCAATCATAAAAAAAACAAGAAAAACACACTCAGATTTTTCAAGGTATCTAGTGAGGCCGGTCCAGTAATTAACTCATGCATTCATGCATTTATGTAAACAACAAATAAGGTGCGCTGTGCCTTTAAGACTAGTATATTTTTAAATTATGTCCTTAAAAATATTTTATCAAATCGTCTGCAGATATAATGTACTAAAGTGCATATATTTGTGCAAAAAACAGTGAAAAAAGTGTCACACTCTAGTATATGCTAGTACATAAAAGTATGCATGGGAGGGGGCGGAGCCAACTGCCGACCGAGATGGCCGCACACTAGCAGAGCTCCATCGGACAGAGCATTAAATCCACGAACATCAGGCTAACAAATCATCATGGGACACCCCAAACGCACACCCTCTTTTCAGAGAACAGCAGGGAGGTCGGAGGTAGCGAAAACCGGAGCCCTGACAAAATATTTCAAGGACCGCAAGGAGGCTCACACAAGCATGGTAGGCCCCAACATGGCACCAGATTCACCAGGCACCACATCCCCTGCATGTAGTCCAGCTGAATCTGCAGGCTCCCTAATGCTGCAAGACCCAGATCTTAACCTCCCTGGCGGTATTCCCGAGCGTGACTCGGGGTTAATTTTCGCTGCCAGAAGCGGTAACCCCGAGTCACGCTCGGGGTAGATAACAGAGCTGGCAGCTTCCAGCCCCCGGAGGTAAGATGTACTCACAGCCCAGGCAGCCCTCCCACGGCAAATCAGGCCCCCGGGGGCCATGTGATCGCTCTCAAAGAGCGATCACATGGCCCTCTATAGCTGGCTGTGGATCTGCCAGCAGGGGGACTGTTTGAAATATCAGACAGTCCCCCTGCTGGTGGGAAGTATAAAAAATAAATAAAAGACAAGTGTAAAAATAAATTAAATATATTTTTATATATATATAATATGTATATATATTATATATATATATAATATATATACATATTATATATATGTAACGTCATACAAAGTGTATTTTAATATTAATATAAGTATATATATTAATATTAAAATACACTTAGAATGACGTTACATATATATAATATGTATATATATTATATATATAATAGATGTACATATATATATTATATATAAATACGTATAATTAAAATAATAAATAAATAAAATAATAAAATAAATAAATAAAATATTGAAACAAAATTTAATATAAATTATATATGCATATGTAATTTCATTCTAACTGTATTTTGTTATTAATATATATATATCGGTAACAAAATACACTTAGAATGACATTCTATATATATCTATATATATATATAAAATACAAATAACCGCAAATATATATATATATAGATAAATACATATAATTACATAAAAGATTACATTAGTATACACGTAGAATTAAATACCTATAAATGCATATATATTAAAATTCTACATGTATATTTAAATAATCTTTTAACGTAATTATGTGATTTGATTAATTAAAATTTGATTGACATGCCTGACAACACAGGGAGAAAGTGCAGAGAATTTAATTCGCAAGCACTATATTTGACCCTGTAACTCTCCAAGACACCATAAAACCTGTACATAGGGGGTACTGTTTTACTCGGGAGACTTCGCTGAACTCAAATATTCGTGTTTCAAACTGGTAAATTGTATTACAACGATGATATTTTAAGTAAAAGTGACGTTTTTTGCATTTTTTACAAGCGAACTGCACTTTTATGGTCTATATTATTGTTGTAATATGTTTTACTGTTTTAAAACACTAATATTTGTGTTTAGTGAAGTCTCCCGAGAATAACAGTACCCCCCATGTACAGGTTTTATGGTGTTTTGGAAAGTTAGAGAGTCACATATAAGGCTTGCATTTAATTTTTTTCACAATGAAATTTGCCAGATTGGTTATGTTGCCTTTGAGAGCGTATGGTAGCCCAGGAATGAGAATTACCCCCATGATGGCATACCATTTGCAAAAGTAGACAACCCGAGGTATTGCAAGTGGGGTATGTCCAGTCTTTCTTAGTAGCCACTTAGTCACAAACACTGGCCAAATATTCGTTTTTTGCTTTTTTCACACAAAAACAAATATGAACGCTAACTTTGGCCAGTGTTTGTGACTAAGTGGCTACTAAAAAAGACTAAACATACCCCACTTTCAATACCTTGGCTTGTCTACTTTTTCAAATGGTATGCCATTATGGGGGTAATTCTCATTCCTGGGCTACCACACCGTCTCAAAGGTAACATTACCAATCTGGCAAATTTCAATTTGAAAATGGAATGTTCTATATTTGACCCTGTAACTTTCCAAAACAACATAAAACCTGTAAATGGGGGGTACTGTTGTACTCGTGAGACATCGCTGATTACAAATATGTGCATTTTTTTGCAGTAAAACCTAACAGTATTATGACATTCACAGTTAAAATGTCAGACGGAAATGCAAATTTAAAAAAAAAATCTTATTTTCTCACATTTTTTTTACTTTTATTCATAATAAATGATGTTCCATATATGAATAGTTAATGATAGATTAAAGCCCTGTTTCTCCTGAACAAAATGATATATAATAAGTGTGGGTGCATATAATTTGAAAGAGGGGAACTACGGGTGAACAGACATATAGCGCAAATTCCAGTTTTTGTTTACGTTTTGTTTTGATCAGAACGTGCACTATTGACTCCGTCCTGAAGGGGTTAACTTCTCCTTGCGATCCAGCGATGTCCCCGCACTGTGATTGCCGGTGAGAGCCCCGGCGGATGCCTCCATCTGACTTCCTGGTTCCGTCTCTGTGAGCCGCAGAGGCTCATGGTGGCGGAACTGGGCGGGTAATTCAAATGCAAAAAAATGGTACCGCTTTTGGTACAAAATTCCTGACATAATCATACCGCCAGGGAGGTTAAAGACATACTTCAGAATCTACCATCTAAGCAAGATATAGCTAATATGCTAGGGAAACTTGAAGCTGCATTTCAGACTAAACTAGAAAGTGTGGGAGTGGATTTAAGGAATGTTAAAGACAGAATGAGCACCCTAGAAGATGACAGGGATGCAATACAGCTCCAAGTGTCACACCTACAATCTGTTATAGAAGCACACTCCTCGCATGCATTTGAATTACAGCGGTCACTAGACAATATAGACAACAGGGGTAGACGAAATAATCTTCGACTAAAAGGGCTCCCTGAACAAGACACAGAAGACCTAGCGGAGGTACTGAGGGAGATATTTAATTTACTCATGGGGAAACAAGCTGATGCGCCAATGATGTTTGACAGGGTGCACAGAGCCCTGCGCCCTAGAGGAGCGCCAGCGGACAGACCAAGAGATGTAATCTGCCGCTTACACTACTACTCTCAGAAGGAAGACATACTCAGGGCACTGAGACAAGCCTCTCAACCTCTATTGTATAAAGAAGCTCCAAGCTCGATTTACCCAGATCTGTCCTGGCTGACGCTACAAGCCAGACGGACTCTCAGGCCCATAACAGACATCTTACGTCAGCGCAACATCAAATACAGATGGGGTTTTCCTCTGGCACTGAGCGTTAACCACCAAGGCAAAGTATTTACTATCAACTCCACCCATGATGTCCCTGTTTTCTTACAAGCATTGGATTTACCGGATACAGGAATACCCGACTGGTATGGACTCCCACAACCACTACAAAAGGAACAACTACAACAGCGCACGAGTTGGCAGCAGACGCCGAAAAGACGGAGGCCAGATCAAGTGGGAACACTATCCAGAACTTCCACGCCAAGGGGAAACTCCACACTTATGTACTGAACTCAAGACTCCCAAAACGATACACATCAAACCACACTGTAACACCAGAAGAACGATGACATCTTTGCTGAAAACATCCTTCCTCTCCTCATCTCCATGAATAATTGGACTGCTGCAGGTGCTGGGGCCTTGGGGAGACGGCTTCCCTTATGGGGACCCGTGTCCCTAATGCTACCTGACCTAGCCAACAACCGCAAGTACTTTACTATGTACACATACAGGTGATACCCACTATAAAGGTGCATACACAACAGTAGATACACCACCACCCATGTGGCCATGTGGGGAACATTCTCTAAAGGAATGATGGGACCTCGGGGAGGCGGCCACCCTGCTGAGTGCCCGCGTCCCTGACGCCACCTGACCGGTTAAGTAATACCCACATGGTGACTTTATCCAATCCCTCAAATAGGGGGGTAATGCACACATGCTACCTACTACTGTTTACCTATGGTATCAATGGTTTCTCCATTGCGCTCAAATGAGCTAACCTGGTGATGCGAGAAGAGACACTGGGAGATAGCCTCCCAAAGCGCATACTGAGACAAGCTAATGGTTCATGTGAGACTTTAGTTGAGTGATAGATTCTGTGTATTGGCAGCTAAATACCTATTACAGGTGGTACAGATAATGTCCCGGACACAAGTTGCGTATAACAACTTACCTTACTCAAGCCTACTACGTACAAAAGTAAATGAAAAGTGGATGATGCTCTTCCCACACTCAGAACCTTGGCAAGTTAGACCCCACTATCCACCTTCTTCATTCCGATCCCCCTTACACGTGGACAGCCAAGGCAATCCGCCAACCCACCCTCTCCGCCCCTCTCCCTCAACCGTTCAATATCGCAGGACGGGCGATCTGTCTACATCGGGGACTTTTATATAGGTCCTGGATGTACCAGACTCGCATCTGAGAACAGTCAGGTGAATACTGACTGTGCGGTGCCTAAAAGGACCCCATCTGGATAGTCCCGCCCAGATTGGGTCAGACACCGATGGTTAACACAGTACTACTGAATCTTATAATTTAGTATTAGTATTCCGATTGTATATAGTTACTTATTCTTTATTCAATACTTGTATTTGTTGTTGTATTTTGAGAATTGCCACACGGATAACGGATAACTATCAATATACGGACATTAAACACAATGGTACAGACACAAACACCTAACACACCATCACAATCAATATGGATATGTACAATCAATGTTAGAGGTTTAAACATGCTTGAGAAACGCACACAAACACTGATGGAAATCCATCGGCTCAGAGCTGATGTGGCTTTCCTACAGGAAACTCACTTTAGAAAACATGATGCCCCTTCCCTAAGAGAGAGGAGATACCCTCATGGATTCTTTAGTGATTACGTCAATGCTAAAGCCTGAGGGCTGGCAATATTGATATCGGCGCAACTTCCCTTTACATACAAATCTCATGAGGTAGATGATAGCGGGAGACTGCTTATGGTAAAGGGACAAATAGGCTCCAATATGATCACCTTTGCAAACTTGTACCTACCCAACAGGAAGCAAGGAAGAACTCTCAGACAATATTTGCGCAGGATAGAAAGTTTCACAGAAGGTATATTAGTAGCAGGGGGGGATATAAATGTATCCCTTGACTCCGCCCTAGACACGACTTCACTAATAAGGTCTTACCAGACCCATGCATGACGCCAGATCCAAAAGCTATTAGACGACGCACAACTATACGACTGCTGGAGAACGCTCCACCCGAACTCCAAAGACTTCTCCTTTTACTCCCCTGTCACAGACACATACTCGAGGATAGATATGCTCTTCATGCCGCATAGATATCTACACCTCATGCAGAAAAGCAATTATGGCCAAATCACATGGTCTGACCATGCAACTCTGACACTGGAGATTCAGGTCCCCTCATTACCACTTACATCCTTTTACTGGAAACTAAATGATTTATTACTGAATGACACCACAGTGACTGATAGAATAAGGGACGTACTTACTATTATTTAGAAAACAATGACCCGAATTTGTCCCCTACGGTAATATGGGAAGCACGCAAATGTGTACTAAGGGGTGAGATAAATACGATAGCTTCCAAGCAGAAAAAGCTCAGGGAACTTCGGGTCAAAACACTCACAAGAGAAATAGGGAACCTAGAGACTGCCCACAAAGCCAATAGCACGATAGACCTCTACTTACAGCTGACAGACAGACGCACAAAACTACAACACTTGCTCAATGCCTCCGTCAAGAGGAAATTACTACTCACTAGAAACTCCTATTACACTCGGGGGGGAAATGCGGCCGCCTCCTCGCTAATGCACTAAAGAAAAGGAGACAAAACAAATTCATATCCCAGATTAAATCACCAACAGGTACATTGACCACAATGCTCCCAGACATTACAAAAGCCTTTCATGATTACTACTCGAAATTATACCATCTCTCCGACCAATCACCGTCCAAAGAGGCGATAGATAGATTCTTGCTAACCAGAATAAAACGTATGATCCCAACTGTAGACGTGCAATCCCTGGAATCACCCATCACTATAGACAAATTTAAGGCAGCTGTAAAACATCTACCAGTGGGTAAGAGCCCAGGACCAGACGGTTTTACAGCCAAATACTACAAACTCTTCACTTCCACACTGAGTATACCATTCACAATGGCATTCAATGCGCTAACAACACACGCCACCCTACCAGACTCAGCCCTGGAAGCCCACATTACCCTTATCCCGAAACCTGGTAAAGACCCCACCGAATGTGGAAGTTACCGCCCTATATCCCTAATCAACATAGACCTAAAACTCTTCACGAAAATATTAGCAAATAGACTGCGCCCTCTTCTTCAACTACTTATACATCAAGATCAATCAGGGTTCGTCCCGAGTAGAGAAGCCAAACACAATACAAATAAAATATTGAACCTGATACATTTCTCTCAACACTCCTCCTCACAGAGCGCCATCTTCTCGGTCGATGTCGAAAAAGCATTCAACCGAGTGGATTGGGCTTTTCTACTAGCCACACTGACAGCGTTAGGACTGGGCCCAAACTGGATCCGGTGGATCCAATCCATATACTCAAAACCGACTGCTAAAATTCGAATTAACGGTCAACTTTCTCCACCTGTGCGGATCTACAATGGTACTAGACAGGGGTGCCCCCTTTCCCCACTACTCTTCATATTAGTCCTAGAACCATTCCTCCAAGGAGTGAGAGACAACTCCAACATACACGGATTCCAAGTAGGCGACCACGAATACAAGGCTTCCGCTTTTGCAGATGACTTTCTATTCACGATAATGGACCCGATCACTTCCATGGGTCCCTTGGTGGAAGAGCTAGAGCAATACCAAGCCGTCTCCAACTTTAAGGTGAACTTCACCAAAAGCGAAATCCTTCCACTATGATTGGACCCTCGAGCCTCCAACTCTCTTAAATCTCAATTCCCATTCACGTGGACCAACAAAGCGATAAAATACTTGGGAGTACTACTCCCGAGGACTCTATCCTCCCTGTACTCTCTCAACTATAAACCCCTCTTAGAAACGATAAATCAAGACGTAGCACAACAGCATAAACATCCTAAAAATGACTATTCTACCCAAAATACTTTATCTCCTACAAGTATTACCAATCGCACTCCCAAAGACCTTCTTCACTACTGTGAGACGGTTCTTTTCAGAATTCATTTGGTCAAAAAAACACCCACGTATCAGTTACACAATTCTCACTAAAAGGAAAAAAGGGGGGGGGGGAGGGGTGGGGTCTGGGTTTACCGGACGTGGAAGTTTATTATAAGGCAGTCATATTACACCGCATGTACGAATGGACAGCACCCCACCCGCACAGACAATGGCGGTCGGTGGAGGAGACTTTCTTTCAAACACAAGCTCACAACGTAGTTTGGCACCCCAAAGGGCGAATGCTACAACAACCACCCTTTTCGCAACACCCGACCATCACGCCTGCATTGAAGGTATGGAACCAAATCAGGGCTTCCCCCGTATTTTCCCACACCTTTCCCCACTATAACCGATAACAAATAAACCCCCTTTTCCCCCCAGGCTGTCAAGCCCAATTCCTACAACATAACCCACAGTCGCAACTACTCACATTACAAGACGTGCTTCAGGAGGGAAACATTAAACCATTACAAGACATCATAGTTAATTCCCCGATAACAACGATGCATACTTTCCAACATGCACAATTAACACACTTTCTTCGGGCTGACACTACATTACTAACACCACCCCGACCACGTACGGAGTTTGAAACTTTGTGCCAAACTCAGGGGATCAAGGGCAAACACCTCTCCACCTTATACAAACTCCTCCAAAAGGAAAACAATGCGAGCCTTCCACCCTTCGCTCAAGCATGGGCTACCGACCTTAGTACCACAATCCTTGACGCCGACTGGACAAAAATATTTACTAAAGCCCACTCTACTACTACCTACAACACAATACAAGAAAGTAACTATAAAAAGATAGCCAGATGGCATTACACGCCAGACAAACTACGCAAAATATACCTAAACACTCAAGATTCATGTTGGAGATGCGAACACACTACTGCTACGTCAGCACACATTTGGTGGTCATGCCCCACAATAAATACATACTGGAAAAAATTCTCGGCCCTGATCACGTCCATCACAGACCTCTCGCTGCCCCTCACCCCAGAAACGTACCTGTTCTTAATGCTCCCCACGGACATCCCCAAACCACGACTGCACCTCGTCCATCATTTACTGACTGCAGCAAATCTACTGATACCTATAAAGTGGAAACAGACCCTTGCACCCTCAATTAGGGAATGGATACAAAAAGTAGAGGATACAAGGGTTATGAATGAACTTTCCTTCTCACTTACCCATAGATACTCACATTATAAAATAACCTGGGAACCCTTGAACAAGTTTATGGACAAGAACGCTCAAGAATAGGGAAACAGAAACAACCGTGCCCAAATAATGGTACTAACAGAAGTTAGCAATATATTCATTAGCTACAGACTAAGCACACTGTACCCACTAACAGGGATAGACCAAGATATTTTGTTGGCCATGGGTAAGTCCCCATACGAACCCAGACTCAGGCAACATAGATCCTCACTTTGAATGTAGAGCTCAGAAACGGGGTCTCAAGGACTTAAAACCATACATAGGACATAACGTCCAATTGAACTGTTTTGTACTATACCTGATAGATATATCTATTTGACTGTGCCATTTTAACTTGATTGCAAGTGTAATACCGTATATACTGTTTGTATATGGTTTACTTATAATTCGTTAATTCTGGAAATCCGTTTCTCAACGTTGACACACTGTTTGTAACTCACAGTTGACTATGACCACACGGATGAGAAACAGTTGTTATCTATTCATGCATATTGAAAAAAATAGATAAATAAATAAATAAATAAAAAATAAATAAATAAATAAAAAAGTATGCATGGATATTGGTTGGCTTCAATTAGAGGGTATACATGAAAGAGAAACAAATAAAAACAACCTCATAGGGCAATATAGCAAGGTAAACTACAATAGATATGGTCATTTTCAGAAAGGAACACTTACAAGTGTAGAGCGGAGGAGTCTGTAATGGCTTCAAGATATACCACTATGGACTCAATTGTGGTAATAATGAAATCCAATCTTTATTGTGACTTTAAAAATAGCAGCAGCTGTCAGCATATACTCTTTGCTTCTCACCCCACTGATAAAACTCTTCTTAGATTTCACCACTTCAGGTAGTTGAAGTTCCAATGGTTCCGGGGGGCGTGGCTAGAGTAGCGTGCGTGTGTGCGTGTGCGTGTGTGACGTCAGGGTGTTGATGCGTTTCGCTGGTGTGCCAGCTTCCTTAGATCTGCCCTCACTCTGCCCACAGTTAGTATTTATGTCCATAGGATGAGTGTGGGTCAACAAAACAGTTCGTAACAGATAGTAGTGCATAGGTTGAGGCTTGTTGCCTCATGTATGTCCATTGATTGAGGTAAAATGATTCATACATATACATAAGTCCCAGTGCTTATCTCTGCTTCATTAGAACAAAGGGGTATATTATCTAGATATCTCAAAAAGCATACATTGATATAACATTTAAAAAAAACCTAATAAACAAATAATTCAAGCAATCAGTTCAGCAAACAGTTTTCATAAGTAGAGAAAGGAGAATTGAAGTGCCAAAAATCTCTTCTCTTTGCAGATTTTAAGGCAAGACACAGTCTTTTAAAATTGGAGCCAGCAAGGCTCCAAGCAAGATGAGCACTACATTCAATCATCTACCAACTGAAAAGTATCATAGTTACTAGACCTAGACGGTTTCTCTAGTATTTCTCATTTACATGCACTTTATTGGGAGTTGCTGACTGGATATCCCTTGAAGAGAGGTTGTTGTTGTTTGCCACCTGAAAGGCACAGAAGCTGCAGAGTTTAGAGCCTATATCCTGAAAAGACTCTATATATTGTGAGTTAATTTTCACTCACTCATTTGTGTTTAAAATAATTCATAAATATACTACACTATATGTTTTTTTCTGTTTTATTTATTTACATGTATCTGCAATCATTGAAATTTTGAGGGTAAGTCCCTATTTTCCAAAAAAATAAGAGCTGCACTTGCACTTTATATTTTATATAGGGTGTTTCACCTAAATATATGGTGCATATTTGGTATACTTTTTGCTTGGTGGGTTCTTTGGAGTGCCCATGGAGTGTTTACAGCTGCTGCTCAAAATACAATCACTAAAATAAGGAATAAGCGCCACATATTTTCACACTAGTTTTAACTTTACACGGGAAAGTTTTGATTGACAAGTTTAAACAGTGCTGCCATTAGAAATGTTGGGGCCCCTTCCACAGGCGGCACTGAGTCTGCCTACAGAGCCCGTCCCTTATTCCACCACCCCAATCTTACAGGTGCTTAGATCTGTGGTAGGGGATGTAGCTTGTGTCTGTAAGAGAATATAGTGTATATGTATAGGGGATGTAGTGTGTTTGTAAGGGATGCAACGTGTGTATGTGTTTGAAAGGGATGCAGTTTGTACATTGGATAAAGAGTGGATAAAGTGTGTCTGTTGTAAGGGATGTAGTGTGTGTGTATAGTGGATGCTCTATGTGTGTGTGTGTGTATGTGTAAGAGGTATAGTGTGTGTATAAAGGATGTAGTGTGTGTTTACAGTGGATGCAGTGTGTGTGTAAGAGATGTGTGTGTAAGAGATATGCAAGAGAAAGGATATTATGGCACTAGAAAAAGTGCAGATGTGGGATACAAAATTAATTAAAGGAATGGAACATTTTAGCTATGAAATAAAGTTAATAAATTTAAACCTTTTTAGTTTAGAAAAATGTTACCTCAGAGGGGATATGATACATTTTACATATATATCCGGGGGCCCAAAACAAACCATTGTGTGGAAGTCTATTCACAAACAGGACTATACATAGGACACAAGGTGATGTGTTTAAACTGGAAGAAAGAAGATTCAGTCTAAGGCAAATTAAATATGTTTTTACCGTGAGAACAATAAGGATATGGATTCTATGCCTGAAGAAGTGGTTTAATCAGTCTGTACAGATGTTTAAGTAACCACTAGATGCATACCAGTAAAAACATAATATTCAATTATATCATTTTCAACTGTAGAGTAATAGCTTCTTGATTCAAGTATAAATCTGACTATCATTCTGGGGTCAAGAAGGATTTTTTTCCTAGTTTGTTGCAAAATTGGAAGTGCTTCAAATTAGTTTTTTTTGCCTTGTTTTGGATTATCAGTAAAAAAACAGATGTGAGGAAGGCTGAACTTGATGGACACATGTCTCTTTTCAGCCTATGTAACTATGTAAGATACAGTGTGTGTGTGTATGCAGCGTAGGTTTTTAAGGGATGCAGTGTGTGTGTGTGTGTGTGTGTGTGTGTGTTTGTGTGTAAATAATGCAGTATGTATGTATGGAGGATGAACAGCCAGGTTCACAAGAGAGAAAGGTACCGGCGGGGGAGGATTTTGCTGCCTCTCTAAGCAGGGAAGAATACAATAGTGCAGGGAGGGAGATCTTCCATTTCTTTTCCCCGTATCTCTATAGAAATACTTATGCACATTTATGGTATGGGGGTTGGGCCTAGGCCTCTTACAGGTTTATTGCCTGTACAGCCCTGATGGCGGCACTGATCTTCATATACTCCCTAGCAGACTGCCCTCCCTAGGACTGCATCCATGTGGGCTTATAGGTGAGGGCAGCCCTTAGGCTTATAGGTAAGAGACACAGAGGCAAGTTACCTCTTCTGTGTAGAATATTTACTTTCCCATTTCTAATCTTTGCAAAGAGAGTTAAATGGCAGGTGCTTAATCTATCTTGGCAGCGTTTGATTAAACATTTCCAACAGTTCAAACTCCATTGACGAGAACAGAATAAAAGGCTCCTGACTAGCCAAACTACTTCCTGGAGTGACTAGAGCTCAAGGCTGATAATATAATATTTGTGGATTTACAAGAGCACATTTTGAAATATATTTTTTTCTATTATATTCTTATTATTTTTCCATATACAGTTGCAAGAAAAAGTATGTGAACACTTTGGAATTATATCTGCACAAATTGGTCATAAAATGTGATCGGATCATCATCTAGGTCACAACAATAGACAATCACAGTCTGCTTAAACTAATAACACACAAAGAATGAAATGTTGCCATGTTTTTATTGAACACACCATGTAAACATTCAGATTGCAGGTGGAAAAAGTATGTGAACCCCTAGACTAATGACATCTCCAAGAGCTAATTGGAGTGAGATGTCAGCCAACTGGAGTCCAATCAATGAGATGAGATTGGAGGTGTTGGTTACAGCTGCCCTGCCCTATAAAAAACACACACCAGTTCTGGGTTTGCTTTTCACAAGAAGCATTGCCTGATGTGAATGATGCCTCGCACAAAAGAGCTCTCAGAAGACCTACAATTAAAAATTGTTGACTTGCATAAAGCTGGAAAGGGTTATAAAAGTATCTCCAAAAGCCTTGCTGTTCATCAGTCCACGGTAAGACAAATTGTCTATAAATGGAGAAAGTTCAACACTGCTGCTACTCTCCCTAGGAGTGGCTGTCCTGTAAAGATGACTGCAAGAGCACAGCGCAGACTGCTCAATGAGGTGAAGAAGAATCCTATAGTGTCAGCTAAAGACTTGCAAAAGTCACTGGCAAATGCTAACATCCCTGTTAGCGAATCTACAATACGTAAAATACTAAACAAGAATGGATTTCATGGAAGGATACCACAGAGGAAGCCACTGCTGTCCAAACAAAACATTGCAGCATGTTTACAGTTTGCACAAGAGCACCTGGATGTTCCACAGCAGTACTGGCAAAATATTCTGTGGACAGATGAAACCAAAGTTGAGTTGTTTGGAAGAAACACACAACACGATGTGTGGCGAAAAAGAGGCACAACACACCAACATCAAAACCTCATCCCATCTGTGAAGTATGGTGGTGGGGGCATCATGGTTTGGGGCTGCTTTGCTGCATCAGGGCCTGGACGGATTGCTATCATCGAAGGAAAAATGAATTCCCAAGTTTATCAAGACATTTTGCAGGAGAACTTTAGGCCATCTGTCTACCAGCTGAAGCTCAACAGAAGGTGGGTGTTGCAACTCAAGACAAGGTGTTGCAACTCAAGACTATTGTGGCCAGAAAGAGTCCCTGTGGGTCCTCCTCTTCGGGCTTCAGCTGTCAGCTCTAGCCACTCCCACAGCAGAGCTGACAGCCTCAGCACACAAAGCGCGTTCACAGTGCTTTGTGTGCTGATAGCCCGTCTGAAGTATTCACCCATGCGTGAATACGTCAGACGTGAGGCCTTTTTAGGGCCTCTGAACTCGGAAGTCCCTCTGGTGGCCGTCTGATTGACAGCAACAAGAGGTGTTCCAAGCTTCCAATGTAAACACTGCATTTTCTCAGAAAATACAGTGCTTACAAGAAAAAGGCTCCGGGTAGCTGTAGCACTCACCTGAACAACCTCATTAAGCTGAAGTTGTTCAGGTGACTATAGTGTCCCTTTAACATTATTTAACCCTCAGTGGCTGCCCTAGATGAAAACACTAGACAGTAAATTTTGATGAACTAGTATTTAAATGGTACATATTAGCCCCAAAATGGCAGAGATTGAGAGGATTATTTACTAAAGTGAGAATTCAAAGTGATATTAAAGTGAAGTTCCTATTGAAAGGAACACTTTAGTGTGAGAAATATCATGATGTATTCCTAACATTAAAGTTTTCCACCGCCCCCACACCCCTTATTGATGTAAAGGGTTCAGTAATTAGTTATTCACTTACTCAATTCCAGCACAGAGGTTCCTCGGTGCAAGGTCACGGTCCGCCTCCTCTGACATCATCCGATGGGGGGAGCAAATGCACATGTAGTGCATGAGGACGTCCAGCGTCGTTTAATGGAGTTAAACTCCAGGAAGCTCCTCTAGTGCAGGCATAGGCAACCTTCGGCACTCCAGATGTTTAGGACTACACTTCCCATGATGCTTTGCCAAACATCTGGAGTGCCGAAGGTTGCCTATCCCTGCTCTAGTGGCTGTCTAATAGGACACTGCTCTCAGACCACCTCAATGAGATAAAGTGGTCTGGGTGCTTATAGTGTCCCTTTAAGGTCACAGTAGCTGAAAGGAAAGCCTAGCTTATTTAGATATTTTTTTCAGTTTGACTATATTGACTTTAAATTTGAAATTTACTTTGAATCACCTTGAATTCTCACTTTAGTGAATAACCCTATCAGAGTTTTCAAAATTTAGCAATTTGTATTACCAACTCAAAATGATTCACTGTTAGAAGGCACACTCCTGGCTATAACTGGGCTATACTGCTTGCTTGCTATATTCTTAATTCACCTTTATTGAATTACTGCTCTGCCCTTACTTGGTAGATACTATGTTATAATTTATTTCTTTTTTTTACTTATAGATCAACAATGTAACATTGTGTTTAAATGCTGCCTCTCTCCTTGACTGTTGACTTAATAATTCCTTGTTCTGTATCGACTTTTTCGAAGTCACTGCAAATGATACTTGCAATAACCTTGTATTTATGCTGGGCAAGTAAAATGCTTTCATTTGTTACAAACATAGTGGGAAAAGTCATTAAAAGTACTATGCATAAGAAAGTTAAAGCACTTCAGCCAGAGACACAGGCATTTTAAAAGTGAAAAGTAGAATTTATTTTGGGGATAACTGGAGCGTGTAATAATTAAAGGGGACTTGACATTATTCTTTTTTTTTTAACTGTTGCAGTCTTGCCTTATTGATTTTTTTTAAAAATAATCATATCTCTGTTTGCAAGAAAATCTATCTGATATCTGACCTACTCTTGGTCTAGGGCTAAAGAACTTAAATTGCATCTGTTTCTTACAGAAAGTACAAATTATTGTGGTATTGTAATTGATTGGCACATTTTATGATATTTTAATTCCACGTTTGAAGGTAACTAATCAATTAAATATGCTTAGGGAACTCGCCACGCACCATAAACACTACAGCTAAGGTTGTTGGTGCAAGTCTTAAATCATTGGCTGAGATCAATCAGGTGATGTTATCAGCCAATGAGCTAGTCTTGAATTGCTGGATGTAGCTTTGGAGAGCTGATAATTTTCCAGTTAAAGTAGTAGAGGGGATAGCAGTGTCTGGCAAGCTTTCAAGCTTGAAAAAGACCCAGTTGACATACAAACGTTGCTTTCTTCTGCTCCAATAAACCTGCTCACCTTGAGTGCCTGGACCATCATTTATGTTCTAGTACTATACAGTGGAGGTTTGGCCGATCTCAGGCCCGGTTGCACCCTGGGAACCAGGAGGACCAGGGAACCTGGGACCCTGGGAACCCAGTATCCTTTATTTTACTGACATAGATTGAGTTACAGGCAGTCCTCTTGCTCCCTGTCATTATGCTCCCTGTCACTGTGTGCTTGCTAGGGTAATATGGGATACACGTGGGCCAGTGTGCTGGCAGTGAAGCCAGCATGTTAGTGTCAGAATGAGCATTTCCATGCTTAGGGACTCCAAGCAGGGCCAATCATTGAACATTAATCACTCAGCCAAACCTCATATACAATCACAATTAGCCAGCCATGCATGTACACACACTAACAGTCCGCTATCTCCACACATACATATGACACTTACCCAACCAACACAATCAGATGACCGTGCCCCACACAGAATCACACCCTGGACATCCCAAGGACTCTGGAAATCCTCCACACGAGCAGCAGCGACCAGACCAACAGAAGAGGATGTCACTGCCCTGATGGATCCAGAAGAAGGTCCGGGTAAAATAGCAACAGTCTGGGCACATGCACTGCCAGTTCCAGGAGCTGTGAGAACCAGTATTGAGTTCCCCAAAATGGGGTCAACAGGATCAGTTCGGTCAGTTGGCTGCGAACTTGGAGCAGGACCAGAGGGATCATTGCAAATGGAGGGAAGGCATAAGGGAGTGAGCCAGTCTAGTCTTGCAGGAAGGCGTCCACTGCCTCTGCAGCCGGGTCTGGGTGCCAGCTGTGGAACTGTGGCAATTGGGCATTGACACAGGATCTGAAGAGGTCGATGGCAAGAGGACCCCAGAGAGATGAGATAATGGAGAACACCCCTATGTCCAAGCTCCAGTCGCTGCTGTCCAACAGCGTGAACTCCAGTCTGCATGATTGTTGTGGAGCCCCGGGAGGTATTCCGCCTGAACCACCAGATCCCTGGCCAAGCAATACGTCCAAAAGTCCTTTGCCAGGGGGGCCAGAACAGCCGACTGCATGCCGCCCAAATGATTGGCATAACGGACCGCAGAGACATTGTCCATGCGTAGCCAGATGCATGCGCTGGCAGTCCCGTTCGCAAAACTCTGGATTGCAAAGGAACCAGCCAGGAGCTCCAGAGCGTTGATGTGGAGTCAGGACCAACGTCCTCCAGTAGTCACACCATTGCAGTGGGCACCCCAACTGTGGAGACTTGCATCCGAATCCACTGTGAACTCCGGTTGAGAGCCTTGGCATTCCAAGCCGAGAGGTTGTGGATCCACCAGGTCAATTCATCTTGTGTCTTTGTGTCCAGAAAGACCATGTCCACATAGGATGCTCCGTTGTGGAGGTGTGCAATCTTCAGGCGCTGGAGGGCACGGTAATGGAAAAGCGCTGGGAACACCACTTGGATTGAACATGCCAGCAGGTCAATGATCCATGCCAAATGACGTAGCGGTATCTAGGGGCGCGCCAGTGCATGGCGTAACTCCTTGCGTATGGTCCGAATCTTGGATGGAAGAAGGCTCAGTGACTCCACTCCGGAGTCAATGGTGAAACCTACAATGGAGTCTACGTAGTCTACGGTGAAGCATGCAACGCGAAGGAGACAGGCAGGAGTTCTCCCAGTTGAGGAGGAATCCCAGGCAAGAGAGGAGGTCTATCGTCCATTGCAGGTGCCGCAGGAGGATGGAGAGATCCTGTGCCATGATCAGGGTGTTGTCCAAATAGACAATCAGTCGAACTCCTTGACTGCGCAACCAAGCCATGGCTGGGCGCATAAATTTCGTGAAGCACCAAGGCGCCGACGAGAGTCCAAAAGGAAGACATGTAAAGACCCAGGTGTCGCCTTTCAGAGGAGATGTAATAAGTCCCTGGACATCTCGGCCACTGAGAACGTCCTGTACGCGTCCTTCAAATCCAGATTCACAATCCAGTCGTCATGAAGGAGTAGGTCCCGCAGGAGGTGGATGCCCTCCATCTTGAAGAGGCAGTAGCGCACCAAGGCGTTAAGGGGACAGAGATTGATAACTGGGCGCATCTGTCCGGCCTTCTTTTCCACCAGGAAAATGTTGCTGAGGACCGCGGAGAGGGATGTGGGGGCTAGTTTGATCGCCCCTTTCTAGTGAAGAGCTGACAATTCCACGTCTATCAAGATGCGGTCGCGTACGGAGAACGAGATTGGGTGAGGAGGGGGATGTGACAAGTAGTGATGTCCCGAACTGTTCGCTGGTGAATAGTTCCTGGCGAACATCGCTTATTCGCGTTCGCCACGTATGGCGAACACATGCGCTGTTCGGTCCACCACATTCATCATCATTGAGTAAACTTTTACCCTGCCTGTACCTCACAGTCAGCAGACACATTCCAGCCAATCAGCAGCAGACCCTCCCACCTCCTGGACAGCATCCATTTTACATTCATTGCGAAGCTGCATTCTTAGTGAGAGTAGGGACAGTGTAGTTGCTGCAGATTTGATAGGGAAATTGATAGCTAGGCTAGTGTATTCAGTGTCCACTACAGTCCTGAAGGACTCATCTTATCTCTGCTGTAAGGACCGCACCCCAAAAAGCCCTTTTTAGGGCTAGAACATCAGTCTGATTTTTTTTTATGTGTAATGTAATTGCTTTTGCCTGCCTGCCAGCCTGTCTGTCAGGCTCACAACATATACTGTGCTGACTTGCCCAGTGCCACCACTCACTCACTGGTGTCACAATAGCTTGCATTTAAAAAAACAAAAAACTTTTTGGCTGTAATATAATAGCAGTCAGTTTCCTTCACTAGTGTGCATTTCAGGGCCTGTCCAGTGCCACCACTCACTCACTGGTGTCACAATAACTTGCATTTAACAAAACAAAAAACTTTTTGGACTGTAATATAATAGCAGTCAGTTTCCTTCACGAGTGTGCATTTCAGGGCCTGCCAGGGCACAGTGTCACACCAGTGCAACTCATATCTGGTGTAACAGTAGTGTACATTTAAAAGAAAAAAAAATACAATTTTGACTGTAATAGATTGAATAGCAGTTAGTTGTCTGCCAGCGTGTGTGTCAGGCTCACAGCGTATACTGTGCCCACTTGCCCAGTGCCACCACTCATATCTGGTGTCACAATAGCTTGCATTTAAAAAAAAACTATTTTTTTTTTACTGTAATATAATAGCAGTCAGTTTCCTTCACTAGTGTGCGTTTCAGGGCCTGCCCAGTGCCACCACTCACTCATATCTGGTGTCACAATAGCTTGCATTTAACAAAAAAATTCAACTTTTTGGACTGTAATATAACAGCAGTCAGTTTCCTTCACGAGTGTGCATTTCAGGGCCTGCCAGGGCACAGTGTCACATCAGTGCAACTCATATCTGGTTTAACAGTAGTGTAATTTTTTTAAAAAAAAATACAATTTTGACTGTAATAGATTGAATAGCAGTTAGTTGTCCGCCAGCGTGTGTGTCAGGCACACAGCGTATACTGTGCCCACTTGCCCAGTGCCACCACTCACTCACTGGTGTCTCAATAGCTTGCATTAAAAAAAAACTAAACTTTTTTGACTGTAATATAATAGCAGTCAGTTTCATTCACTAATGTGCGTTTCAGGGCCTGCCCAGTGCCACCACTCACTCATATCTGGTGTCACAATAGCTTGCATTTAAAAACAACAAAACTTTTTGGACTGTAATATAATAGCAGTCAGTTTCCTTCATGAGTGTGCGTTTCAGGGCCTGCCAGGGCACAGTGTCACACCAGTGCAACTCATATCTGGTGTAACAGTAGTGTACATTTAAAAAAAAAAAATAAATAAATTTTGACTGTAATAGATTGAATAGCAGTTAGTTGTCTGCCAGCGTGTGTGTCAGGCTCACAGCGTATACTGTGCCCACTTGCCCAGTGCCACCACTCATATCTGGTGTCACAATAGCTTGCATTTAACAAAAAAAACTTTTGGGACTGTAATATAATAGCAGTCAGTTTCCTTCACGAGTGTGCGTTTCAGGGCCTGCCAGGGCACAGTGTCACATCAGTGCAACTCATATCTGGTGTAACAGTAGTGTAAATTTTTGGGAAAAAAAATAAAATTTTTACTGTAATAGATTGAATAGCAGTTAGTTGTCCGCCAGCGTGTGTGTCAGGCACACAGCGTATACTGTGCCCACTTGCCCAGTGCCACCACTCACTCACTGGTGTCTCAATAGCTTGCATTTAAAAACAACAAAACTTTTTGGACTGTAATATAATAGCAGTCAGTTTCCTTCATGAGTGTGCGTTTCAGGGCCTGCCAGGGCACAGTGTCACATCAGTGCAACTCATATCTGGTGTAACAGTAGTGTACATTTTTTTAAAAAAAATAAATACATTTTGACTGTAATAGATTGAATAGCAGTTAGTTGTCTGCCAGCGTGTGTGTCAGGCTCACAGCGTATACTGTGCCCACTTGCCGAGTGCCACCACTCACTCACTGGTGTCTCAATAGCTTGCATTTAAAAAAAACTAAACTTTTTTGACTGTAATATAATAGCAGTCAGTTTCCTTCACTAATGTGCGTTTCAGGGCCTGCCGAGTGCCACCACTCACTCATATCTGGTGTCACAATAGCTTGCATTTAAAAACAACAAAATGTTTTGGACTGTAATATAATAGCAGTCAGTTTCCTTCATGAGTGTGCGTTACAGGGCCTGCCAGGGCACAGTGTCACACCAGTGCAACTCATATCTGGTGTAACAGTAGTGTAATTTAAAAAAAAAAATACAATTTTGACTGTAATAGATTGAATAGCAGTTAGTTGTCCGCCAGCGTGTGTGTCAGGCTCACAGCGTATACTGTGCCCACTTGCCCAGTGCCACCACTCACTCACTGGTGTCTCAATAGCTTGCATTTAAAAAAAACTAAACTTTTTTGACTGTAATATAATAGCAGTCAGTTTCCTTCACTAGTGTGCGTTTCAGGGCCTGCCCAGTGCCACCACTCACTCATATCTGGTGTCACAATAGCTTGCATTTAAAAAAAAACTAAATTTTTTTGACTGTAATATAATAGCAGTCAGTTTCCTTCACTAGTGTGCATTTCAGGGCCTGCCCAGTGCCACCACTCACTCACTGGTGTCACAATAACTTGCATTTAACAAAAAAACTACTTTTTGTACTGTAATATAATAGCAGTCAGTTTCCTTCACAAGTGTGCGTTTCAGGGCCTGCCCAGTGTCACCACTCACTCATATCTGGTGTCCCAATAGCTTGCATTTAAAACAAACAAAAGTTTTGGACTGTAATATAATAGCAGTCAGTTTCCTTCACGAGTGTGCGTTTCAGGGCCTGCCAGGGCACAGTGTCACACCAGTGCAACTCATATCTGGTGTAACAGTAGTGTACATTTAAAAAAAAAAAATTGACTGTAATAGATTTAATAGCAGTTAATTGTCTGCCAGCATGTGTGTCAGGCTCACAGCGTATACTGTGCCCACTTGCCCAGTGCCACCACTCATATCTGGTGTCACAATTGCTTGCATTTAACAAAAAAAAAACTTTCTGGACTAGGTTTCCTTCACGAGTGTGCGTTTCAGGGCCTGCCCAGTGCCACCACTCACTCATATCTGGTGTCCCAATAGCTTGCATTTAAAAAAAAAAAAAAATGCAACGTCAAGCAACTTTTCGACCAACAAAGGTCTTTTTCAAGAAAAAGACCTTTGTTGGTCGAAACGTTGCTTGACGTGGCATTTTTTCCTAATAAATCTGCATACGGTTTCAATTTGGAGTGCCTGTGGTCCTTTCTTCTTTCGTGTATAATTTTGGGATTGCTGGTCCTGATCCGGAGCACCCTTGGCCGCTGGGATTGAGTGCGGTTTCCACCATCTACTTTGTGTAATATAATAGCAGTCAGTTTCCTTCACGAGTGTGCGTTTCAGGGCCTGCCAGGGCACTCTGTTGATTCCCTTTGGCCCTAGAAATATGCCCAGTGTTCAGAGGCCACGTACCCTGAACAACAGCGATGCCATTTGCAACCTGTGCCAAAAGAAACTGAGTCGTTGGAAGTCCAACACCCACCTAGGTACAACTGCTTTGCGAAGGCACATGATCGCACATCACAAACGCCTATGGGATCAACACATGAGTACAAGCAGCACACAAACTCAAAGCCACCATCCTCCTCCTGATCCAGCATCTTCAGCCATGTTAACCACTGCTGTCCTCCTTGCCCCCGCTCAACCATCCGCCCCTCCGTCTCTCGCCTTGAGCAGTTCCTGCTCATCTGCCCACAGTCAGGTGTCTGTCAAGGACATGTTTGAGCGTAAGAAGCCAATGTCACAAAGTCATCCCCTTGCCTGGCGTCTGACAGCTGGCTTGACTGAACTCTTAGCCTGCCAGCTTTTACCATACAAGCTGGTGGAGTCTGAGGCGTTCAAAAAATTTGTAGCTATTGGGACACCGCAGTGGAAGGTACCCAGCCGAAATTTATTTGCACAAAAGGCAATCCCCAACCTGTACTCGATTGTGCAAAAGGAAGTAATGGCATGTCTGGCACACAGTGTTGGGGCAAGGGTCCATCTGACCACTTATACCTGGTCTGCAAAGCATGGTCAGGGCAGGTATATCACCTACACTGCGCATTGGGTAAACCTGCTGACGGCTGCGAAGCAAGGAATGCGTGGCTCTGCAGAGGATTTGGTGACACCGCCACGACTTGCAGGCAGGCCTGCTGCCACCACCTCCTACTCCATCCTCTTCCATAACCTCCTTGGCTGAGTCCTCTTCTGCTGCTGCATCTTGCTCCACATCAACGGCACCCCCCAGCTACCCAGGTACTGTTCCACATCCCGGATACGGCAGTGTCATACCGTCTTGGGGTTGACTTGCCTGAAAGCAGAGAGTCACACCGGACCAGCACTCCTGTCCGCCCTGAACACACAGGTGGATCAGTGGTTGACTCCGCACCAACTGGAGATCGACAAAGTGGTTTGTGACAACGGAAGAAATTTGTTGGCGGCATTGCATTTGGGCAAGTTGACACATGTGCCGTGCATGGCACATGTGTGTAATCTGATCGTACAACGCTTTGTGCATAAGTACCCAGGCTTACAGGACGTCCTTAAGCAGGCCAGGAAGGTGTGTGGCCATTTCAGGCGTTCCTACATGGCCATGGCGCACTTTTCCGATATCCAGCGGCAAAACAACATGCCAGTGAGGTGCTTGATTTGCGACAGCCCGACACGTTGGAATTCAACACTCCTAATGTTCGACCGCCTGCTCCAACAAGAAAAAGCCGTTAACGAGTATTTGTATGACCGGGGTGCTAGGACAGCCTCTGCGGAGCTGGGAATTTTTTTGCCATGTTACTGGACGCTCATGCGCAATGCCTGTAGGCTCATGCGTCCTTTTGAGGAGCTGACAAACCTAGTCAGTCGCACCGAAGGCACCATCAGCGACATCATACCATTTGTTTTCTTCCTGGAGCGTGCCCTGTGAAGAGTGCTGGATGAGTCCGTAGATGAGCGTGAAGAGGAAGAGTTGTGGTCACCATCACCACCAGAAACAGCCTTATCGGCATCGCTTGCTGGACCTGCGGCAATGCTGGAAGAGGATTGTGAGGAAGAGGAGTCAGAGGAGGAATGTGGCTTTGAGGAGGAGGAGGAAGACCAACCACAACAGGCATCCCAGGGTGCTCGTTGTCACCTACCTGTTACCCGTGATGTTGTACATGGCTGGGGGAAAAACATACCTTCAGAGAGATCACTGAGGACGAGGAACAGGACATGAGTAGCTCGGCATCCAACCTTGTGCAAATGGGGTCTTTCATGCTGTCATGCCTGTTGAGGGACCCTCGTATAAAAAAACGCTGAAGGAGAACGACCTGTACTGGGTGTCCACGCTACTAGACCCCCGGTATAAGCAGAAAGTGCCTGAAATGTTACCGGATTACGGCAAGTCGGAAAGGATGCAGCAGTTCCAAAATCAATTAAAAAGTATGCTTTACACAGCGTGTAAGGGTGATGTCACAGCACAACGGGAATCTAACAGGGGAAGAGGTGAAAGTAATCCTCCTCCTCCCACGACCACGCCGGCAAGGACAGGACGCTTTACAGACATGTTGTTGATGGAGGACATGCGGAGCTTTTTAAGTCCTACGCATCGCCACAGCCCTTCGGGGTCCACCCTCAGAGAACGACTCGACCGACAGGTAGCAGACTACCTCGCCTTAACTGCAGATATCGACACTCTGAGGAGCGATGAACCCCTTGACTACTGGGTGTGCTTGACCTGTGGCCTGAGCTATCCCAATTTGCGATAGAACTTCTGGCCTGCCCCGCTTCAAGTGTCCTGTCAGAAAGGACCTTCAGGGCAGCAGGAGGTATTGTCACTGAGAAGAGAAGTCGCCTAGGTCAAAAAAGTCTAGATTACCTCACCTTTATTAAGATGAATGAGGGATGGATCCCGAAGGGACTGACAGTGGGCAATATATTCGACTAAAAAAGGCCTGATGAGGGGGACTACTTAACACACCACTCCTATCTGGTGGCACATTAGATTGCACGCGCAGTGCCCCAAATTTGAAGTAGGAGGACCGACAAAGCATCTTTTTCCATCTCCCGCTTCCTGGGTGGATGAAGAGTGACCTTCAATGACATCAGTGAGGACAAGGAACGGGACATGGCTAGCTTGGTATCCAACAGAAAATTGCATTAGGCTTATCAGTAAAAGCAAAAAATTCAAGAAATCACTGTGGTACTCTGCAGATGTGGCCAAAATAGTAAAAAACAAAAAGTTAGCATTTAGTAATTATAAGAAAACCCAGAGTGAGGAAGACAGAATGACCTATAAGATTAGGCAGAAAGAGGCTGAGCAAGTTATAAGAGCTTCCAAATCACACACAGAAGAGAAAATAGCACAGTCAGTAAAAAAGGGGGACAAAACTTTTTTTAGATACATAAATGAGAAAAGAAAAGTAAAACAAGGATTAGTTAGATTAAAAACAAAAGAAGGAAGGTATGTAGATGAGGATAAAGGTCTAGCTGACTGCCTCAATGAATATTTTTGTTCGGTATTTACAGATGAAAATTAAGGAGAGGGACCTCAGTTAAGAAAAAGGATAAATGAGTCATTTATTCCACGTGAGTTTACAGAGGAAGAGGTTCTATTTCAATTGTCAAAAGTAAAGACAAATAAGTCAATGGGACCTAATGGAATACACCCAAAGCTATTAAAAGAGCTTAGTGGTGTACTAGCAAAACCATTAACAGATTTATTTAACCAATCATTGTTAACAGGAGTAGTCCCAGAAGATTGGAAGTTAGCGAATGTTGTGCTCATTCACAAGAAAGGTAATAGGGAGGAGTCGGGCAACTATAGGCCAGTAAGCCTTACTACAGTAGTGGGGAAAGTGATGGAAACCATGTTAAAGGATAGGATTGTTGAACATCTAAAAACACATGGATTTCAAGATCAGAGACAACATGGGTTTACTTCAGGGAGATCATGCCAAACTAATCTTATTGATTTTTTTGATAGGGTAACTAAAATTATAGATCAGGGTGGTGCAGTAGACATTGCTTACCTAGATTTCAGTAAGGCTTTTGACACTGTTGCACATAGAAGGCTTATCAATAAACTGCAATTTTTGAGTTTGGATTCCAATATTGTTGAATGGGTAAGGCAGTGGCTGAGTGACAGGCAACAGAGGGTTGTAGTCAATGGAGTATATTCGAAGCTTGGGCTTGTCACCTGATGTTTTAAAGCACGTTATTCCAAACAATTTAGGAATGTTAGGTGATTTATGCCCTTTATGGATTAAAACCAGACTCTGCATCAACTATGTAATTTTCCATGGGAGTTTTGCCATGGATCCCCCTCCGGCATGCCACAGTCCAGGTGTTAGACCCCTTGAAACAACTTTTCCATCACTATTGTGGATAGAAAGAGTCCCTGTGGGTTTTAAAATTCACCTGCCCATTGAAGTCTATGGCGGTTCGCCCGGTTCGCCCGTTCGCAAACATTTGCAGAAGTTCGCGTTCGCCGTTCGCAAACCGAAAATTTTATGTTCGCGACATCACTAGTGACAAGGAGTGTCGACCAATTCTATGTGGAAAGCCCGAACGATGGCCAGAACCCAAGCATCTGAGGTGATGACTGACCAAGTGGGGAAAAAAAGCCTGCCCCCTACACAAACATGGGAAGAAACGTGAGGTAGATGTAAGCTTACAGTAAGGGCGTCTGGAACCAGAGTTCCCTCTGAAGCCTCTGGTCTTCCACGAGAAGGGAAGAAGGGGGACTGGTTTCTCGCCTCCTGATAGGGGGGTCGCTGTGTATAGGAGCCTTGTTCTGAGCCACGGGAGTTTTACTTGCAATGGCGAGACAGACAACCCCTGAATCTGCCGGCCCTGGTAGAGACCCACCCTTGAAATACCCTCTTCATGGAGGATTGGGCTTTATCCAGGGCTGTAAAAGCCCCCCAAAAATGCCCAAGGTCCTTTATAAAGGAGTCCCCAAACAATAGGGCGTGATACAGGCACTCTATCATGGGTGACCTCAGGTTCATCAGTCATATGGATTCTGGAGGCAGGGGGAGTTAAGTGCCTGGATTTGGCAGTAGCCTTCTTGGGTGCATCCCCTGAAAGGTCCAAACCAGGACGCGGTTGGATCGTCAGTGCGCCCGAACTTTCTACGACCAGTGGGCGCGAGAGTGAAGCCTGGGAGATGGTCTGGGAGAGGGCAGAGGACATAGAGCCCATAGCTGCCATAATGGCGTCAATGACTGAGCGCTGTAGCGCCAGAGACTGAGACTCATCAGGCAGAGACATAGGGCCAACCACTGATGAAGGGGAGCTAGAAATTGAAGAGGGGTTCCCCAAGCCTTGAGGCATATCCATCTCACCAGGGGAAGGGGGGCAGGCAGGCACCTTAGACTTGGGCATATTGGATGCTGTGTGACCCACAAAATAAAAACCTAGTGCAATACTAGACCCTGAACAAGCTGAAGAAAAGATAATAACAGTACAGGCTAGTAGGAGTTAACCACCCCAGACTAGTTACCCCAGAGAGGGAGAGATAGGGGAGCTCACCAGGGCCCAGACCGGCAGACAGGGATAGACACAAAGTAAAACAGAGCCAGAAGGATGGAAGATCAGAAGGTGGCTGCCGCCAGTCTTGCGAGATTCGCTTTAAAAAATCCCATGAACGCATCCAATTCGCGAACTGAAAGTTCGGCAAAACAAGACTAATTCGTAGGAACAAACTAACGAATGGTCAGTACACTCCAAAACACCCGAACAAAAACCATTCACAGCAAAACAGTCGAACGTGGCAAAATAGTCTAACGGTACCATATGCCGGTCAAACTAACGAACGGCACATATTCGTGACGAGTTTAGCTGAAAGGGCTTGACTCAGACATGGAAATAACCAAACAGTAGTGAGGAAACAGGCGCTAATGGGCGCCAGACAGTCAGGGAGGAGGGGGGAGACCAAAAAGCAGAAAAATAAGAAGAAAATAAAGGATATGAAGATAGGAGCATTAAAGCAAAGCTCAAGAGAGATGACAAATACATGTAATAATTCCCCAAAGGAAGATCTGGAACCCTGGACTCAAAGGTAATATCATTTAACATTAATATAATACAAAACAGAATTTATAAACAGGAAAAAAACTGTTTTTATTATAAGATAATAAGTAAGAAATAATTAAATAATAAGTAATCAAAACAGATTAAGGTAATGAGAAAAAACAGTTATTGGTAATAGTAAACATTTGTAACTTTTTTTTAGGAGCAGCAAAAAAGGGGGAAGCTTGAAAGGCGGTGCTTGCTGTTATACTGGGACCTGGATGGGGATTGGATGGTGTC
Source organism: Pelobates fuscus (assembly GCF_036172605.1). Lineage (NCBI taxonomy): Eukaryota > Metazoa > Chordata > Amphibia > Anura > Pelobatidae > Pelobates > Pelobates fuscus. The sequence continues at coordinate 143,897,183 of NC_086321.1, read as the reverse complement.
TCATTGTATTTGTTATATTTTTTCTACTTGTGTTCTTTGCTGCTATTAGTGGACAGTAAAGAAAGGGTTAAGCAATATGAGCCTCCGTGTCTTGACATAAAATTGTAATAATTTCATATTGTAGCAAAATTCCCAGATTTTACTATTAACATGACGTAAAGTCATGATTTTATTAAAGACACGGAGGCGAGTATTATGCATAACTCTTTCTTTATTTCCTCAGCAGCAAAGATAGAGGAATATGAATATTGTAAAAAATGAAGAAAAAACAGTATAGATACACAGGCAACCAATCACATAACAGAGGAAGTGAGTATATAAGGCCTGTGTTTCCCACAATCCCCCTCTTTCTTGCGAAAACCGAAGATCAGGTAAGAAGAACGAAATCCAACTTGTCCAGAACAGTAAATGGCAACCAACCGATAACATCAAGCTAAAAGAGAGAGAGAAATATGGTAATATCCAAACTCCAAACTGTAGACTTACCAAAACAAACTGTAGGCAAATCAATGAGAGAAAACTTGAATCAAAACACAATGTCGATATCTCCAATCATAGAAAACTGGGATCTGAAAAACATAATGAAAATCATTAATATAACATATAAATGACATGCGTAAATCACAACAAAAGACAGACCGAATTGAACTTACCCAAAGAATCCAATAGCATCTCATCCCAAAAACTCACCTCGGGAGGGTGGGAGGGAATAATACTCGCCTCCGTGTCTTTAATAAAATCATGACTTTACGTCATGTTAATAGTAAAATCTGGGAATTTTATTAAAGACACGGAGGCTCCTATTATGCAAGTTTAAAGCTGTGCTATCACTTGAGATGCGATATGTTCAATAGGTCTGAAATAGAAGTTGCGGAAGGTCGATTCCCTAGACCAGTCCGCTGCACGCATGATGTCCTCCAGTCGACAGCCGACTGCGGACGCCTTTGAGGCCATGGCACCTCGAACGGAGTGAGGCGTAAAAACCGAAGTGTCAATACCCGCTGAAGACAAAAGCCAGCGCACCCAACGCGCCAGGGTCGGAGTTGACACAGGTCGATGAGGCGCTTTAAAAGACACGAATAAAGGATGTAGGTCCAAGGAGCGGATAGATTGGGTAGCATCCAGATAGGCCTTCAGGCAGTCAACCGGGCAAAGAGCCGGACACTCTGGGAACCTAGGGTACACGAACGATTTGGATGCCGATTTTGTCCTTCTGGATATGTTGAAAGTGACACCTTCTGGGGTAAAAGCAATAGCGTCCCAATCCAGGGCTCTAACATCAGACACTCTTTTACACGATACTAAACAGAGAAGCATCACTAGTTTTGAGGACAATTGTTTGAGGCTCAGTTCATGATTAGGGTACCATGAAGAGAGGAACTGTAACATGATGTTGACGTCCCAGAAGACCGAGAAACGGGCTCTAGGAGGGCGAGCGAGGCGGATACCCTTGAGGAGACGACATACAAAGGGATGCCTGCCGACAGGCGAACCATCCAGGCCACTGTGGCCGGCCGAAATCGCCGAGCGGAAAAGGTTGATCGTGCGGTATGCCTTGCCCGCATCAAATAACAACGTGAGGAACTCCAGGATCAGATGGAGAGGGGCAGATACGGGATCCATTGCCCGTTCCATGCACCAATTAGACCATGATTTCCATGAAGCCCGGTAGGCTGATCTTGTACCGGGAGCCCAGGCGTTATCGAGGAGCAGGAGAGTTGACCTCGGAACGTCCGGGACAGTCCAGGTTCCCCTGAAAGGAGCCACGCTACCAGAGGTAGTTGCTGCAGGAGCACCAGACCGTGCGAGTTCCCGTCCGGATCCAGAAGCAGATCCGGGAAGCTCGGAATCAAACGGGGGTAGTCTATCGACAACTCCAACAGGCGTGGGAACCAAGGCCGTGATCTCCACAGAGGAGTGACCAATGCCAGGCAACAATCGTGGCGAGCCAACTTCGAGATCGTTCGGGCAATCATGTTGAACGGTGGAAACGCATACAGGCATCCCGATGGCCAGTCTTGGAGAAATGCGTCTGTCGCCACAGCCGCCGGGTCCGGCCTCCAGCTGTAAAACTCCGGTAGTTGAGTGTTCAGACGGGACGCGAACAAGTCCATCCTGAACCGTCCCCACAGCTTGTCTAAGCTTTGGAATACCGAAACGTGCAAGTGCCAGTCTCCCGAGTCTCTCAAATGTTTGGAGTTCCAATCCGCGTCCGAATTGTCTAGACCCGGAATGTGTTCCGCTGTCACTGAGACATTGTTGGAAAGGTAAAAATGCCAAAAATCCTTTGCCAACAGGGCTAACATCCTGGATTTGGTGCCCCCGAGATGGTTTATATAGCGTACTGCCGAAACGTTGTCCATCTTGAGGAGAACGCAGCAGTTCGCTCGTCTTGGGGTAAGACTGCGAATCGCGAATGCCCCTGCTAAGAGTTCCAGGCAATTGATGTGCAGGGATCTCTCTATCTCGGACCATCTGCCTCCGGTGGAAACGCTGCCACAGCGAGCACCCCAGCCGTGTAAGCTGGCATCCGATTCGATCACCACGTCCGGGACAGAACCGAAGATGGCCCTTCCGTTCCATGCTTCCATGTGTGCCAGCCACCACGCCAGCTCATCCCTGGATTCCTCGTCCAGCTGTACCCGAGATTCGTAGGAATGACCCGACCGGAGGTGTGAACCTTTGAGCCTCTGGAGGGCACGATAATGTAGCGGGCCCGGGAATATTGCTTGTATGGAGGCCGCAAGGAGGCCAATAATCCGTGCCAAATGCCTGATGGACAGGTCTGATACACGAAGAGCCCGTCGCAACTCCTTCCGAATTGCCTTCACTTTCGAGTCCGGTAGGTATAGAAACTGGCGGACGGAGTCCACCTTGAAACCCAAAAATTCCATCGACTGAGCGGGTTCCAGGACTGATTTGTCCCAGTTGACCATGAAACCCAGGTTCTGAAGCAGATCGATCGTCCACCTCAGATGTACCAGGAGATGGTCTCTGGACTGGGACATGATTAGAATGTCGTCCAGGTAAATGATCAACCGCACTCCACGGGTGCGGAGGAACTCCATTACAGGCTTCATGATCTTGGTGAAACACCAAGGAGCCGAGGAGAGGCCAAACGGTAGGCAGGTAAAGCGCCACCGCCTTCCGTGCCAGGTGAAGTGTAAGTAGTCTCTGTAGTCCACCGCTATCGGGACCGTGAAATATGCGTCCTTCAGGTCCAACTTGGCCAGCCAGTCTGACTGTCGAAGGAGGTCCCTGAGGCAGTGGATACCTTCCATCTGAAAATGTTGGTAGCGGAGGAACGTGTTGAGAGGGCGGAGGTTTATCACTGGACGAACTCCGCCCCCTTTTTTCGGTACCAGGAAGAGATTGCTCGTAAAGCCCGGGGCGGCGAACGGCAATTCTTCTATGGCGCCTTTGGACAACATCTCCTCGACCTCCGCGGAGATCATCCTGTCCTGATCTGGGGGAAGAGACAGTTCCCTGGGGACATAAGATTGTACAGGTAGAGAGACAAAGTCCAGGTGATAACCTTTCACACATTGTAGGACCCAAGCGTCCGAAGTAATACATGTCCACTCTTGGTGGAACAGAGCCAGCCTCCCCGCTACCCGCCCGTGAGCGACAGGGGAAGAAAGGGTACTCACCATAAGGGCGTCTGCCCGAAGCGGCACCGCGGGGGTATCTGGAGCCCCAAGATCTCCCTCTGGCCGGGAAGAAAGGAGGCGTTTTCGAGTCCTGAAATCCCCGGGACGGGAAAAAGGAACCTCTGGAGGTACGGAATGAGCCTCGGTAACCACGGCCGGGTGGACGGTTCCTGCTACGCCCGGCCCCTCCAAAAACCTTGGGCGCGAACATGCGCTTCATGTTCGCCTGAGCCTTGTCTATGGCCGTAAAGGTTTTAACGTAGGACCCCAGGTCCTTAACGAAAGAATTACCGAACAGGGCCCCCTCTTCGGAAGGGCCCGGCTCCGCTACCGTCATGGCAGCCAATTTCGGGTCAATTTTGAGGAGAATTGCCTTGCGCCTCTCAGAGGACATGGCGGTACTAGCGTTCCCCACTAGGCATATAGCCCTTTGTACCCAACCGATGGCTACATCCATGTCTAAAACCGAATCGCCAGTTCTAGTGGCGTCCAGCAGCTCGTAGAGCTTTGTAAGTGGGCCCAGGGTATCCAAGATCTTGTCCTCACAGCCCTTAAGGGAGTAGTCTAGGCCCTTTTTGGATTTCCAGCCTGATTTATTCAGGAACTGGGCAATTTGGGGGTCAATATCGGGAGTCTTGCAGGCCGAGCCCGGGAGGGAAGGCCTGGGGCATTCCGCCCGCAGCTTATTGCGACCTTCCTTAGACAGGGGGGTACGCATGCGTCTGGCCACATACTGGGCTATGTGTTCTGGGGGAACCCATTCAGCCGACCGGGGATGGCGGAGGTCATCGGGGTCGAACAGGGGGTTACCCTGAGGGTCAAATAGCGTTTTACTATCCCCAGCGGGGTCCTGAACGAGGCACTTAGTAACGGTAGAGGAACCCGAGGGGGTTACGCCCGTAGGGGGCAAATCCTCTTCTGAGCCATCCTCATCATAGGAGTCATACTCCATAGCGTCAGACTCATTCTCCACACTCCTGTCGGAATCCGACATATCATTGAGGGCTCTAGCCCGTTTCCATAATCTAGCCTTTTTAGCCCGGCCAGGGGCTCTTTTGCGCGTGGTATGCGCGCTGTCTGTGACCGCGTCAAGCGAGTCCATCATGGCAGGCATAGCCTGCATCGGGGAGTGGGAGCTGACGTGTTTAGCCTTAGCCCTTGCCTTACGGGCCCCAGGCATGGCGGGGGGCAGGCGGGGGGGTCCCATCACCCAGGGGGGAGGGAGCCGCCAACGAGGGCAAAAGCATACTCTGCAGAGATTGGGAAAACGATGTGGACACCGCTCCCATGGCAGAGGCAAAGGCCTTTTGCAAGGATGAAGCCATAGTGGCGTCCAAGAGGGCATGGAATTCTTGGGAAGCTATATTACCCTCTGGAGCATCCTGAGAAAAGGTGCCAGTAGGGCCTACTTGCCCTTCATCCTTGTCTTCCATAATGGTAACAATTACTCACAGGTGACGTTGGAAAAGGTATGTAGAGCAAACAGGGTTGATTAACCCAACGAGAACAGAGAAAGATGCTGCTAGGTGTGCCAGGGGACCCAGGGAACGGCTGAGGCGGACAGCAGGCAGACCGCGAGCCGCAGAAAAGCAGTGGTGTCGGCCGCGAGTGAGCTCCGCCTCCAAAATGGCCGCCGCACGAGGAGGCCGGCGGATAGCTCTCGCGGTCCGGACCTACTGGGGGAAGGGGCGCGTGCACCCTATCCCCGCGGCACGTATGCAGAGAGGGCGAGAGACATGCAGCCGCGGTCGGAACAAACAGACCGCGGCAAACAGCCGCCCGTGGAAAGATAGCGAGCGAGCACCCAGCGGGGAAAAAACAACCGCAGGGGAAGTAAGGAGGAAAATCCCCTCCGCGGAGAAAAATAGTAATAGAGGGATGGGAAACCCACTAGGCACACCAGGAGAGAAAATGTTAAATACACAAACAAACGAGCAAAGTGCAAACAGCAATAAAATTCAATAAAATCAATAATTGCTGAGAACATGTAGAGCAAGGTAAAATACTTAGCTGATCTGAGGAAGCAGCAAAGAAAGAGGGGGATTGTGGGAAACACAGGCCTTATATACTCACTTCCTCTGTTATGTGATTGGTTGCCTGTGTATCTATACTGTTTTTTCTTCATTTTTTACAATATTCATATTCCTCTATCTTTGCTGCTGAGGAAATAAAGAAAGAGTTATGCATAATAGGAGCCTCCGTGTCTTTAATAAAATCCATTGTTTCAGCAGAGGAATAGTATAACTCATTAACTGAAGCTTTTTCCTGCATACTGAGTCATGTATAATCATATGGTTTTAAAGGAACACTCCAGCCACCCAGACCACTTCTGCCCATTGGAGTGGTCTCGGTGCCAACTCCCACTACCCTTAACCCTGCAAGTGTAATTATTGCAGTTTTTTTATAAACTGCAATAATTACCGTACAGGGTTAACTACATCTCTAGTGGCTGTCTACTAGACAGCCACTAGAGGTCACTTCCTGACACATAGCACAGAAAACCTGCGCTAGAGCGTCACTGGACGTCCTCACGCTGTGTGAGGACCTCCAGCGTCGCTCAATTCCCCATAGGAAAGCATTGAAAAGCATTTTCAATGCTTTCCTATGGAGAGCTCTAATGCGCAGGCGCGGCATTGCCGCGCATGCGCATTAGGCATCCGCGGCCGGCGGGATCAGTCTTGCCCACCGGTCGACGTAATGAGAAAGAGGAGTGGCGGCGACCTGAAACCACCACCGAGGGACATCGGCGGAGGTCTCAGGTAAGTGACTTGAAGGGGTTTTCACCCCTTCAGCAACCGGGGATGGGTGGTGGGAGGGAGAGGGGACATGCAGTGCCAGGAAAACGGATTGTTTTCCTGGCACTGGAGAGTCCCTTTAACTTATCCCGTGAAGCTTTATGGCTACATAATAGAGTACCTAGATTCCTTTACAAATAGAACAAACACTCACAGGTTTAAAACATTTTACAATGTTCCCTGTACTAATCCTAGTGCACCACTTCAATTTTTACCATAGGTTGTTTCTAGGCCGGAGATCTAAAGCCAATCTGGGGACACACCCTGACTGCCTGTGAGTTTATGTTTTCTGGACATGATTTTAGGATATACAAAATGGAGGGAACTTCCACTACTGAAAGGCAGTTCATCTTATGAGGACTTTTATTTCCTCATAACAATTATTTTCTTCTTTCTTCATTGTGACAGCCTCAAGACTCACCTTACTAAACGCACAAAATTGAACCAATTAAAATGGAACAAGATAAATGGTTACATTGGGGAGATTTATCAAAATGTTTGCCACTTTTATGGCATTTCTTTGGTGTGATATAATATTAATTCTAGCATTTATTTCAACACCATAACATTTTTGCACCTTCAATGGACACTCCCCTGCTTAAATACAAATAAATAACACTGTATAGTAGATATTCCCCAAATAAAAAGCATGCATGCATTTAATTATGCATTTTTTTCATTGGGGCTCTATCTAAACAGTTTGCCAAACCTGCAGATCGCATGTCTCCATCCTTTGCAAACCCTCCCAGACTTTCTGTGGCTGTTCAATCACAGATTTCCCAGTACAGCTCAATGAGAAGTCTTTGCAAGGCAGGTGCTCTGGGCAATTGCTGCCTCTTAAGCTTAGCTCCACTGAGCTAACCAAACCAGGAAGTAACAGGACAGGTAGCCTAACTGACAGCCAATGTGTTGTAACTAGGTTAATTTATAAAAGTGCCAATTTCTTTTCAAATCTGCATTTTTTGTAATAAGAAAAAAGAGGCCAATCTGTTTACACATAAAGCTTTTCAGAAAGTTAAATTGCTGTAGGGGTGTAGAGTGTTCCTTTAATTTAACTTTGCATTATGGTGATATATTTCAGGTGGTAGAGCAAGTCAGAGCCATACTAAGAGCTCATTGGGCCTGGTGCTACCAATTATGATGGGCCATATAATAGAATGATATCGACAGAAAACACTAAAACAGTCATACCTCCCAAGCGTCACGTATCTGATGGAGGTGGTGCTGGAGAGAAACTCAAAGGATATAGTTATCAGAAAACACATACTAATGCTTATGTCTCACTTTCATTGTTCAAGTAAATCCATACCCCCTAACAGCAGTGTTCAGTGAAGCAGGATTTCGGTGGGCAGGGTAAAAGGGTGGGCCACTTGACGCAAATCACGTAACCAGAACCACCCAAAGGGGCAATCATGCCCAAATAAATCTGCCAGAGAAACTAGAAGGTCAGCCTGGCGTCAATGCATGTCAGGCTGCCTGCCAATAATATAGGTTGGCCAACTAAGGGCATAATCTACAGACAGCACCCTGAGCTTGGCGTAAATGCGTCTAATATTGTGCTTGCTCACCACTTTCAAAGGACTGTCCCCTACCACTCACTTGTCCACTCCTCTCCTTACCTTCTTACTAGCAGGCAGAAGCTCCTGTTATACAGTCTGGGACAGAGGAAAGGTGTATTTAGCGAGTGTAGAAGAAAGGGAAAATGGCACAGAGTAAGAGAGACTGAAGCAGCAAGTGCAAGTCAGCTTTTCATTAACTAATTTCATTGTCAGCCAGTCTACACACGTTTTGTTTCCCTACAATCACATGTTAAGAGTAGTAAAAAAAAAAAAATATATATATATATATATATATATATTTAGCAATGAGCCTATTCCATGGGCATGGGACTGGAGCTGCAGCTCCATCAGCCCCTATGTTAATCTGGCCCTGAAGCCACTCCATCATACCACACTGCATGTAATGCTCCAATAATTGTGTTTATCTTGGGCACAATAACTCCTTTAAGACAACAGTAAAAGGATATACAAAATGACTGGACTTTGTAGTGCTAGAAATTCACTGATGTTGATAGTAAGAAAACTAAAAAATGTGAAATAAATGAGTGTGACAGCAAAAATAAATAAAAAATTAAAAAGCATAAAACGAATGTCCAGGGGCATCTGGCGGTGTCTTTGTTTTAAGATACCTGCTGAAAAAACATGAAAACTGTTTGAAATAGCTATACTAATGAGCCAGAGACACAGTTCTATAGCTGTCAAATCAGGAATATGAGAAGAGAGTAAAACTAGAGAGGAAATTAATCCCCAAAAACCCAAGTGATTCTTGACTGATCGGCACAACAAAGATTTTTCCCAACACAGGGTCCCTAGGATGAACCAGGCACATGAAAGGCCAGGTGTGACTTACTGAGATGCTTAACCAAGTGTGACAGCTCTAAAAGTTCCATCTTTTCTTCATCTCTCAAGAGATCTGTGAGTTAAGAGGTAAAAAAAGAAATATAAGATGAGGTTCTTCTATTGTTTTCTCCTGAAATCGGAAATATCTGAAACGATCTGTAAACAATGCTGGAGACAATTTATTTCTATTTTGGCTTGTTGGGTATTAACCTCTCATTCACTAGAAGCTCCAAGACTGCATTTATATGTTTAATTTAAGTCTGTTATCATCCCCTCTTTCCAGGTTTCATCAAACAGACCAACTAATTGGTATTCTTGGGGTGACTACTACATTTGAAAGGTTTGCTTAGTAAAACAAATTAAGACTTGCTTTTTAAGGAAAAATATATCCCATAGTGCTCTAAAAGAGCACCACTCAAAGCGCAAATAATAAAGTATGATGCTAATTTTAAAATAGACTAAAATGAAATAAGGTGCTGGACATATTGCCTGAAAAATTGGACAGTTCATGAGAAATTATTACATTGCTTGTAAGAACCTCCAGTATTTAGGCTACTGTGCATTCAACAAAGTAGGAATTCGCCAACTCGGTTTCTCTATTATGCCCTCTTCTTAAATATGTCCTAAACCAGGAGGATTTAATAGGACTGTCTTTCCCACATTACCCATAACATGGCATAGGCAGACGGTGGGCTGGAGAGTCTAGAGGTGAGAGGGGTACTCACCTGAGCAGCATAAATGTCCTAGTTATCTGACATTTCGGTAATGCATTTTTAATACGCTTATGCGTGTGAAACTTGTAGACTGACATTGGTCCACTGTGCTATGAGCCTGTTGCACAATATGCCAATGTGATGATTTTATCTATCCATGAAAAATAATGTAGAAATAGTTTAAAGGAATGCACAGTTGTGAAATATTCCTCATAATCACTGCTTTTTATTTGTATCTGGTTACTAGTGTGAGGACTGATTAGGAGGTTGGGGGCCTTCAAATTGTCCATTCATTCACAAGGAACTCTGTAATGCCGATATTCATTGGTGTAATTCACACTATGGGAGACACAGGATTTGTGTCCTTTGATTTTCTGGTAAATGTCTTGGTGGCTTAGCCAGCCTGTGAAAATGGATATCATATGTTTCAAATGTCAACTTTACAAATACAAGTGAGAATGTTTTTTATATGGCTTCAAAATCATGTTTAACGCAATTCCCTGATTTAAGTCATATTTAAATGCATTTTTATTTAACCCTGAGGTTTTGTCTTGACTTGAGATCTGAAATATCAGGAAAAGCTTAATGATGTCAGGAGCCTTCAGATTAAAACATTCAGAAATTAAACACATAGCTCACAAGCTCACTTTAGGGAAACGTATAACAGGCTAACTCACAAACAAATAAATTCACATGGTGCATCCATGCTGTCCAGCAACCAAGTGAATTTAGCACCCCAAGTTAGCTTCATGTATTTATTTTATGTATTTATTATTTATTCTTTTTTTTAATTCTTTTTTTTGTAGTACTAAGAATTACAGACACACTTATATCGCCATGACAGCAGATACAAGCCGATGAAACAACATAAGATAATCAGTAACATGGCAAGCATTAACAGTACAATTTTGTTAAAGACATTTTTTAAAGAGTTCTATAACATTTGCTTGAACATTAGCTTTAACCAGGCTGGTAACCACTAGGAGTAGAGTAGACAATTTGAATAGTATCAGGAATATATGTAAACATCAAGCATTAATCATGGTTGAAGCCTGCGAGGTTAGTATTGCCTCTAGGGCTGAGTAGATGCATGAGTGTTGATTATGGCATAAATGCTGTGTGCCCTATGCCACGTGTGTACCCTGTGAGATTATCAGGAGAGTTAAATAGCAACACAGCAAAAAGCGCTGTGTAAGTTAATTGCTTGACAAAACTGCATGCACCGCCATAACAGCCTATAGGAGCATATCAACAGAGGTAAACACATGGCAAGGATTACACATTTTCATTTTGTTAGTCAGGATTAATACATCAATGAGTAGATATGGTAGTCACATAATTTCACGCGGGCTATATGACAAAGAAATCTGCTTACAGAAGGTACTGACATGCTAGCAATAGTGAGAAAGGGTGATGGTCTCTTAACTGGGCTAGCCCATTTGCACCAGTAGCTAGCATGAGTGAAGCCTAGTGCTAAACACCGACCTTAGGTCTGACATAGTATTATATCTTGATGGGCATAAAATCAGGGTATACATATGTAGACTTTAGCAAGATGTGGTATTGCCACTGAGGGCTCTGGGCATCATATTGCTATTATGATGAATGTAGGTGAGTATTGCAAAAAAAAAAGAAAAAACCTAGAATAACTAGCTGTAGGCAAGATCGTATTCTCGGTTGTAAGCGCGGAGCATACATTTTAGATAGTCTAATGTGCAGCGTCCATGGTTTGTAGCGCGGAGCTCCAGCTTAGTGTTCTGCATCTGGATCAGCTGATTCCCATCAATGGCAGTACCTGCTTGCATTATTCCCTCTTCTCCTGCTGTTCTCGTCACTGGCCCCAGGTTTCTGCACAGGCCCACAATCTGTCCCCGCTAGCTGGGTTGTTCTTGTCCTGGTTGATGGCATTTGTGGCTTGGTGTCGGCTATGCTGTTGGTGCGGGCTAGTTCGTTTCATGGCTCTCAACTCTGAGTTCCGGTAGCGGGTGTTTGTCCTCTGGAAAGCGGGAGAGCATGTGAGCCGTTTTCGGTGATGCCGTCCAGGCCGCTTAATCCTCTTCTTAACCCGGCCAGGCCCAGCGTGGGGAGTGTTAGGAGGTGAGTGTGGGATTGAGCTTTCCCTGTGCCCACCTTCCGTGTGCTGGCTCTGTTTGTTTGCTATCTGTTGCCAGAAATTAGCCAGGATCTTCTCTAGCCGCTGCAGGGTTGTTTCCAGTGGCCTCGTGTCGTGGAGGCATTTAGTGCGTCCGCCATTTTGACTGGTGCAACTAGGTAGGCCTTGGAGTCATTAGGTATCCTTGTGGGTCATTAGGTATCCTCTTAGTGGGAAGCTTTAGCCTGTGTGTAGGTGCCGTGATATCCCTCAACGGCAAGGGGGGGGGGGGGGAACAGGAGCCCCTTCCACCTCTATGTGCCCCAGCAATGTAGGCAGCAGAGAGACCGGCCGTATCTCTTCCGCCGTACCCACGGGCAGGTCCCAAAGAAGCTTCGGGTTATGACCGGCTGTCAAGTGGTGAGATGCCTTGCAAGGTGTCCCTTGTGGTTGCAGAGTAACCTTAGCCGTATCGGAGCTCGTTTTCTCGAGGGAAAAGTGTTGTTTTTTTTCGTTTGTTTGCTTTTTCTGTGCAGGAGCTGACTCCGTGTGCGACCGTCTGTATGGCGGTCAGGCCCCGCCCCCGTATTTATTATTTATTCTATGAATACCCAAGGCAAAGATTCTCACATTGATACATAGGAACAATCACAGATCAGGTTCACTGTGCGCAACATTGCAGGATTACATGATATCATTTTAAAGTGCTCCACATTTTCAGAACAACATTTCTATTTCCGTGGAGTCAGCTGTGTTTTGAGGGATTTTTGAATGTTTTCTTTTTACTTGGTACTTGATACAAAACCTCTAGGAAAGTTGAATAACGCTCAAGAGCACTTAGCACAGAGCACACATTCATGATATTTGTTTTGTGAATACCAAATAAATTGATTCCCAAAAAATATTGCAGATTGTGAAATGCTAACCTTGATTTTTACAGTATAATTCCAGCACCCAGTTCCATTATCCTGGAGACTACAGAGTGAGTCTGTCTCTCTCTCTCTAATAGAAATGCATTAATATAACTATGTGTATATATTTCTATCTATCTCTCTGATATATATACTTATTTTTCTTCTTGAGTTCCAAAACAATGATAAAAAATAGAACCAAATGTGTTTTTTGGGGGGTTTTTTCAGCAGGCTATTGTAATTTTCTTTTTTTACTAAGAATAAAGCTCTTCTGAAATTCAGTAACAGAACCATGTGTCTTTTGACGAAGCCAGCAGTACAATGTTCTTTGAGATGTGAGATTGCATTGCGCCTGGCAACAAACATTTTCAGCCCAATGGTAATGGCATATTTATTCTTCATTATCCTGTACAGATGTAAACAGATGAGCTACCCAGACGGCTTGCCACAGATTGCAGTGGTCTTTATCTTTGTAAATGAAGCTTTGTCTGTCATCCTGCGGTCAGTGCACAGCGTGGTCAACCACACTCCGTCCCATCTCCTGAAGGAGATCATACTGGTGGATGATAATAGTGACAATGGTAAGCTTGTATACATGTGTAAGAAGGATGTCTTTATGGAAATAGAACATTAGTTTATTAATTGGAATATCACAATTAAAGGGACACTATAGTCACCAAAGCTACTTTAGCTTAACCCCTTAAGGACGGAGTCAATTGTACAAGTTGTGATCAAAACAAAACGTAAACAAAACCTGGAATTTGCGCTCTTTCATATTAAGTGCACCCACACTTATTATGTATCATTTTGTTCAGGAGAAACAGGGCTTTCATTTCATGACAAATATTTATATATTAAACATAACTGAATGTGAAAAAAAATCTAAAAACGTATGAGAAATTTAGAAATTGTGTTTTTTTTTCAAGTTCTGCATGAGATTATAACTGTGAATGTCGTAATACTGTTAGATTTTATAAAATACATAAATTTGCATTCAGCAATGTCTCACGAGTACCACAGTACCTCCCATGTACAGATTATATGAGTTTTTGGAAACTTACAGGGGGCAAATATAGGGCTTTCCCCTTTTCCATTGAAATTTGCCAGATTGGTTTGCTCGGCCTATGTTGCATTTGAGACCATATGGTAGCCCAGGAATGAAAATTAACCCCATCTTGGCATACCATTTTTAAAAGTAGACAACCCAAGGTATTCAAAATGGGGTATGTCCAGTTTTCTTTAGTAGCCACTTAGTCACAAACCCTGGCCAAATTTAGCGTATATATATATATATATATATATATATATATATATTTGGTTTTTTTTTGCATTTTTCACAAAT